>NC_062219.1:1295953-1595953 GCF_902686445.1 Sciurus carolinensis
CCCCAGGCAGCTGGCCCTGCCCCTGACCAGCACGCAGTGCCTGGGGTGGACAGGTGTAGATAGGGACTGGCGTGTATGCACCTGGCTGCAGGTGGATCAGTAAAATAAGTGATGAATCAGGAGGACCTACCTTTGATCCGTGTGAACGTTGAACCTCTACGCAGCTGTATTTTAAATGTTTTGGGGCCCTTTTCATAGACTCCGTTTTCACATCTGCTTGCCCCAACTTACCCCAGAAGGATTAGGGCTTCCGTGGGATAGGCCATCTTGTTATTCAGACACACAGATTAGAATGCTTCTTGAGCTTCTAAACACGCCTTCCAGGTAGTGAGGAACACGGAGGCTGGACGGGCAGCGGGGCCCAGGCTGGAGCTCCACCAAGACCACCCTGGCAGGACCCCACTGGCTTCCTCCAGGCTACGGCACACGCCCAACCCTAACGAGGGCCCTCGAGGAGACACATCCATCCCCAAGTGTACGTTTCAGCCAAGACGCAGGCAGACACAGCCGGGCGCAGGGTTGCTGAGGCAGCTCCCTGGTCCACGTGGCCATGGCACAGCCTCCAGAGTGTAGTGTGGGCACCGTGGGACGAACCCCAGTGGTGTCAGGAGCCGTGCCCATCAGTGTGGGCAAACTGGTGGAGAGGGCCTTGGAGCCAGCCGAGCCCACATCCCAAGTCCACAGCCTCAGAGCCGGGCGACCTAGCGAGTTACATCCCAGACTCATTCCTAAGTGTCGCCCATAAAATCATACATCTCTCTAATTTATTGTAAGGATTAAGTAAGCCAATATTTATAAAGCTTTTATAACAGTGCCTAACACATGGAAAGGGTTATGTAAATGTTTGCTAAATAACCTACTGGCACTGTGGAAGATTCCTTAAGCAGAGACACACACCCAGGGAGCTGGATTCCCAGAATAACTGGCACTGGATTTACAATGACCTTAGTGAAATTAAAGCTCAATTCCATTTTAGATATAGGGTAAAGTACTCATCGCACACATGATTCCATGAACTGGGGTTTACACGCATGCAAAGTCTTTGCCAGCACATAGCTTTAAAATCTTAGCTACTCTCCAGACCACCCTCCGTCTCAGTCCCAGTGCGGGGCTCACTTGTGTGGATACATGTGTATGTGTGCACTTTTGCTGTGCAAGTACCTGTTTGAGAAGCACATTTTTGCTTTGTGCATTTTTGTACATTTCCCCCAATTAAAAAATCTCCAAAAAAGGAAAGTGAGTATTTATTAGAATCACAGCTAAATTTAAAAAATAACCTAGATGTTCTTTAGGGCTGGGAGGAAGGGGACCCCACGCAGGGAGCCGAGCTGGCGGGACCTGCCGACTGCCAAGATCCAGTTCCGACTCTGAGTAGGCTGAGGACGTGGCCTGCGGGCGTGGGGCCTGGCTTCACTGGCTAGTGGAAAAGATCTCCTGGTGCTCCTTAATGCCTTGGGAAGGAGACCTCTTTCCTCTGTTATCCTCCCTCCCACCTGGGGTGCTGACTTGAGGACCTGTTGCCCAAAGTCCTGGGCCTAGTTGCAGCCACCGGGGAAGGCCTCCGGCAGGGAAGTCGTTAACAGAGCTCACAGGTCCTTGGTCCACAGGAGGGCCTGCCCCTCTTGTCCCCTTGAGTATAAGTTCACCACTCTTATTTTTCCCAATTGGCGCTTGACCGACTTTCTCCCATGGGCACAAACTCACACCCAATCCGCACTTGACACCCCGCCCAGATCCCTAACGACAAGGCTCACCCAATCAACTCTCACCCCCTTTCATGCCCCAACCAATCAGCCTCTTCCCGGCCCTACATAAGTGTGTACATTTTTAAAATAAAACGGAACTGCTCCGGCATTTGGCTTTGGCTCTTGTCTCCGTGTGATTCCTTTCATTGGTGCCGAAACCCAGGAGGGGAAACTCCTCAAATATGGAGGACCTCCTCCATCTTCCCAGTCAAAGCTTCTTGCTCTCGTCCGCCTTCTTGAGCGCTGGCTACCTTGCAACCCCCACCGGCCAATCAGGACTGGCCTTCTTATCACTTAGATAATAAAAATCAATGGCCTCCTGAAGGCTCCCTTGACCCTCAAATTCTGCGAGATCTTTTCAACTATTGCCTCCCCCTTGGGAGGCAGCCGCCCTTAACCTGACTATCGCAGCGTGTCTGGCCGTGATTGTCCGGCAGCCCCTGTCGTCTGGTTATAAGGAGGAGATCACACCCCACCTCGGTCTTTATGGCCACAGTGGACTCCTAGGTGCCTCTTCCATTATCCAATCGGGCAAGAGGGAACAATAGACCCCTTCTTATTCCCTCTCTCTTTTTCTCTACCTTTTCCCACTTTCCTCCATTTTCCGGTAAAAATCTAGCGCTAGGTTCTCCGCGGCCTCAGGCCCCCAGCCTCCAGCATTTCTGCCTGGCAAGGGAATCCTCAGGTGATGACCTGACTTTTCCCTCTGCCCCTGGCACTACTGGGTCCCATGAATGGTTTTTCTCCTTGGGGACGCCTAAGTGAGTCATCCATTCATTTTTCCAGCCCGGAGATTTCTCTTTCTCTCTCTCTCTCTTTTTCTCTTTCTCTCTCTCTACTTTCAAAGGACGATGGGGGCCTCTTCTTCCCCCCCAAGCGGTTTCCCCCTTAAAATGTTTACTTTCCTATTTGGCTCGCCTCTCACTGACCCCAGACATCAAGCCAAAAACTCTCATCAAATTCTGTACTCAGGACTGGCCTTCTTCTCCCTTATTAGATAATCAAAATCAATGACCTCCTGAAGGCTCCCTTGACCCTCAAATTCTGCGAGCTCTTTTCAACTATTGTCAGCACTTTAAAACGTGGAAGGAGATTCCCTACATCAAGGCTTTCTCCCTCCTCCGGTCCCACCCTGACCTCTGCACCACTTGCAGCCCTCACCAAGTTCTTTTAGCCTGCAAACCCACACTACCCCCTTCCGAGTCCTCCTCCTCCTTTGACCCAGCCAATGAACCCCCTCCTCATCATTCCCCTCCTTCCGCTCCCACTTCCCCGGCCCCTTCTTCGCCTGCCTCTGCTTCATCACCATTTTCCTCTCCACCACCATCTTCTTCTCCTTCCGCAGTGCCCTCTTCTCCGCCTTCAGCCTCCTTTAGCCCACCAGCCACCAGGTCCCACACCCACAACCAAATTACCCAGCCCCATACAATGGCACCCTTACGAGAAGTTGCTGGACCCAAAGGTCCATGTTTCCTTTTCTATGACTGACCTTACTCAATTAGAAGAAAGGCTAGGTTCTTTCATTACTGACCCTACTACTTACATCCGTGAATTCCAATGGGTCCTACAGGCCTTAGTCTTACTCACCATGACATTTACATGCTCTTGGCTAACACTCTACTTCCTGAGGAACACAGACAGGTCTGGGATCTAGCTCAAGCTCACGCAGATGACACTCACCGGGTCAACCCCAATCACCCTACCGGCCCCCATGCAGTCCCGGAACAAGACCCAGACTGGGACTATAACACCACAGCTGGACTACAATTAAGAAATCAGTTTGCTGCCGTATAATTGCTGGCCTAAAAAAGGCCACTCGCAAGGCAGTAAACTTCCAAAAAATCCAAGAGATAATTCAAAAAGAAGGATGAAACCCCCTCTGAATTCTTAGATCGCCTCACTAAAGCTCTCCAACAACACACCAACTTAGATCCTGAAACTCCCGATGGCAGGCATGTCCATATTTCCTGTCCCAGAGCTACCCCAACATAAAGGCTAAATTAAAGAAACTTGAACAAGAGCCTGCAACACCTCAGACCGAAATTCTGGCTATGGCTTTTAAGGTTTTCCATAACCGGGATGAGGAAGCAGAATGCCATAAGTACCATAGGTACAAAAAGGCAGGAAGCAACAAGTTTCAGATGCTTGCCCAGGTCCTACAGAGGGCCCCTCAGGGCCGACACCAGCAACCTATGCCACGTTCCAATCCCCCGGGAGCCTGTTTTAAGTGTGGCAAAGAGGGACATTGGGCTAAAGCATGCCCTACTCCTAGGACCCCCAACACACCTTGCCCTAAATGTCAGCAAATGGGCCACTGGGGTTCAGACTGTCCCACCTCCCGAAGGGGAGTTGCAGCCACAAACCCCAGTAGTGACCTGTTGGGCCTTGCGCTCAATGACTGACGGGGCCTTGGGTCCTCCTCCCCGGCGTTACTATCAACAGGCAGGAACCCAGGGTGCAACTCCAAGTAGATGGGCGCAGCATCAACTTCCTCCTAGATACAGGGGCCACCTTTTCAGTCTTGAGGGAGTTTTGGGGATCCATGCTGCCTTCATCCTCCCTATTGTCGGGGTTGGAGGGAAAATCATACTCCCATTAAAAACACCTCCTCTCACCTGCTCTATAGACGGTTTCCCTTTTTCCCATTCTTTCCTTGTAATGCCCCAATGTCCAGTACCACTTCTCGGCAGGGATATCCTCTCACTCCTCAAGGCTACAATGTCTATACAGCCTCCATCATCCCCCACACCACATTTTTTAATAGCTCTCTTAGCTGATGATTTCACGATCCCTTTCTGCTCCGATTGTGTAGGTCCTACCCAAGACCACCCCAAACACAAGCACTTCCCTATCCCCACTTCCCTTATAAACCCCATTGTCTGAGATATCTGTAACCCTTCTATAGTCACCTGTTCCCCTATTAAGATCCAACTCAAAGACCCCACTCATTTTTCTAATCAATCCCGATACCCATTACCCACCACCTTGCTAATTGGCCTCCAGCCCATCATATGGGACCTCCTGAAAAAGGGATACTTACGACCCACTCACTCTCCTTTCAATACCCCTATCTTAGCAGTCAAAAACCTAGTGCAAGACCTTCACCTCATCAACTCTTCTGTTATTCCCATCCACCCCCTAGTCCCTAACCCCTACACCCTTCTCTTCCAAATCCCTGCTACATCCACTCATTTCTCAGTAATAGATCTCAAGGATGCTTTCTTTTCTATCCCCCTTGCACCTGAATCCCAAGACATTTTTGCTTTCACCTGGACTGACCCAAAAACCAGGCACTCTCAACAGCTTACATGGACAGTCCTTCCCCAGGGCTTCAGAGATAGTCCCCATCTCTTTGGACAAGTCTTGGCAATGGACCTAAAGGACTTCCACTCAACTTACCCTGACTCCA
This sequence comes from Sciurus carolinensis, assembly GCF_902686445.1. Taxonomy (NCBI): domain Eukaryota; kingdom Metazoa; phylum Chordata; class Mammalia; order Rodentia; family Sciuridae; genus Sciurus; species Sciurus carolinensis. The sequence goes on from NC_062219.1 coordinate 1,301,108, forward strand.
CTCTCCTTCAATATGTAGATGACCTCCTCCTCTGCAGCCCCTACATGGAAATCTCAAAGCATGACACCATATCCCTACTCAACTTTCTGGCCTGTAAAGGTTAGAGCCTCCCCTCAAAAGACCCAACTGTCCAGTCCCATGGTCACTTATCTCAGGTTCTCCATCTCCCACAGAAGGAAGGCCATCACTACCGACAGGGAACACCTCATTAGCTCCCTTCCCATTCTCAAAACCAAAGCCGAAATCTTATCCTTCCTGGGCTTTGCAGGATATTTTAGGGCATGGATTCCCAATTATCCCCTCCTAGCAAGGCCTTTATATGAGATGGTAAAGGGCCCTCAAAATGAGCGTTACCCTCCACTCCCGACTGGCCTTTCCACATATTAAAAAGGGCACTCCTCCAGGCCCCAGCCCTCCACCTGCTGGACCTAAAAAAAACCCTTTCTTCTCTATGTTCATGAAAAGGGAGGCCAAAGTTTAGGAGTCCTTTTACAAAACTATGGGCCAACTCTTGCCCCAGTAGCCTATCTCTCCAGGCAGTTAAATCTACCGTTAGAGGATGGGCTCCCTGCCTACGCACCTTGAAAGCCAGCCATGATCTTCAAAAGGAAGCTCATAAACTCACCTTTGGGTCTCCCCTCACGATTCTTTCACCACATCACTTGAAAGACCTCCTGACCTACAAAGGGTTGCAATCTCTCCCCCATTCCAGGATTCTTTTCCTATTGGTATCATTCTTACAGAACCCCACAATATCTTTCAAACCCTGTCCCCCTTTAAGTCCCACCTCCTTGCTCCCTATCACAACTAACTTGCCAGAGCCCCCAGTCCCTAACTGTACTGAAGCTCTGTAGGCTTTTCTGCCCTGCCCCTCAACGATCTCTCAGGGGCCTTTGTCTTGTCCCGACTTCACATGGTTTTCTGATGGCAGTTCCTTTATGCAGGATGGGATCAGAGTGGCAGGATATGCCATTATCTCCCTCTCCTCTATAATCGAAGCAAAACCCCTTCCACCAAACATCACTAACCACCAGGGCTTGTGAGCTAACAGCAGGAAAAGCTCCATCCCTTTACACTGATTCCAAATATGTTTTCCATATTCTCTTGTCCCATGCTGCCATATGGAAAGAAAGGGGACTCCTAACAACCAAGGGCACCTCTGTCACTAACTCAAAACTCATTTCTGACCTACTGGAAGCCTCAAAGCTACCATCTAAACTTGGTATCACACACTGTAAAGCTCTCCAAAGTGACTCCTCCCCTATCACAGCGGGCAATTCCAAAGCTGATCAGGCCACACAATCGGCCGCCCTCCAAACTTCTAATCCCTCTCCAATGCTCACACTCACTTCTCTGGAGAATATACATGAACCAGATCATCAACATCTTTTCCATTTTCTCCATTCCCTGTTTCACTCTAGCCCCCAAAGTCTTGAAACCTTTCTTCAATCCTTTTTCACCCTCTCTGGGGATGATAAAGCCCTCTTACAGCGCATCTCCTCAACATGCCACATTTGTCAATGAACCAATTCTAACACACCCCTATGGCCTAAACCCTTCCCTTCCCACCAGGCTCGAGGGCACATCCCCACAGCTGACTGGCAAATTAACTTCACCAATATGCCCAGGGTTAAACACATGAAGTACCTACTAGTACTGGTGGATACCTTCTCTGGATGGGTCGAGGCTTTTCCTACATCCAACAAAAGGGCCTTTACTGTTGCTAACATCCTAATGACTCAAATCATCCCTCGATTTGGGATGCCCACCGCCACTCAATCCGACAACAGCCCAGAACTTGTTCCCAGGTCACTCAGGCCCTCACTCACACCCTATCTTTCCCACGGCATTTTCATTGCCCCTATCACCCACAGGCCTCAGGGAAGGTTGAAAGAACAAGTAGATGCCTTAAGGATATGCTCACTAAACTAGCTATGGAATTAAGTTTGGACTGGGTTAAATTACTCCCTTTGGCCCTTTTATGCTTGTGAGCCTTGCCCAGGAAACCCTCACTTCTCTCCCCATTCGAGGTCATGGATGGTCGCCCTCTCATTCCCCCGGACTCTCACCCAAGCCTTGGTCTATTTCTGACAAATATGCCTTACCCCTTCTTTTTCACCTTCGAACCAAACTATAGAAACACGGACTGGCTCCTTCCTGATCCCAGTCTCTCTCAAAATCCTTTTCCTTTGACACCCAGGCAATCTGTCTATTACTGTCCTCCAGGGGAAAGAAACCCTATACAACCAAAATGGGAAGGACCTGCAGAAGTCATCTTACGAACTCCAACAGCTGCTAAGCTAGCACTTCCCCACAACCAACTTACCCCATGGATTCATATTTCTAGGCTCAAACCAGCCTCCTGCCCCGCCGATCCAAAAGAAGCTCATCAGGAAACTCCTTCTCATGAAGTTCATCCCAAATTCTCCTGTTCTCCCTCCCCTCAAAACCCTCTAAAACTACATTTTTCTTGCACTCACTCCTCGAACCCATACCCGAAAATACTCAAACCATACAAGAAAATGTTCAACTCTGGACTGTTACTCCACCTACTCCTCCTAGTCCTCCCAAATCTCCCCTCACATGCCACAACTTTTGTCTGGACATTCAAAATCAGAGAGACCTACACTGAACATAGCACCAAAACTACTCATCTACTTCCGCCTCTGCATCCTGTCCAACAACAGGATGTTCAGCTCCAATAACTCTTATGTTCACACCATCAACCAAGGTCTTCTTCAGTCAGCTCCCACTCTCTCCCTACCTCTGTTTCATCTATGTCCAGACTGAAGATCACTCTCACTGGTGGCCTGATGTTTAAGGGGCTGTCCATGTTGGTCATGCAACAGTCACTACCTGGGACACTCCACCCCTGGGCATTATCACACCTCTGCCTCCAACGATCTCCAGAAACAGGACAACTGCTCAATTCCACTCACCATCAAAGACCCCTGGGACCCATGCCGGGCAACTGGAGAGACGACCTTCATCTACTATGCAACTTGGTCTAAACCTCATGGAACCCTTCACATCTCTCGTGAACTCACACTCATGGGGTCACAAATCTCTCAGTTTGCTTCAGATATTCAACACTCAGAAAAGGTTCTCATCCAGACCTTACAAAATACATCCTCACTTTCTGGTCGTACCTATTCTTGGCTACACCTTATCCAAGATACAGCTAGGTTTCTAAATCTCACCTCTGTTGATCCTAAAAATTGCTTCTTATGTGCCTCCTTGCAACGACCCCTCCTGGCCGCAGTCCCCCTGAACTCCTCTAACTACTCATTCCCAACCTCTGCAAAACCTATGACACCCATCCATGCTGTCCCCTTATGGGAACCTGAACAGATCACTTCATTCATTGCCTTCTCACATCCTCACCCTCAATATGTCCTTCAACTATAACCTGCCACACTAATACCACTATTACAAACACCATATATACCCACCTTGGGCATTTCTTCTGGTGCAATGCCACCGTTAGTAACCAGCTCCACATCGATTCCACTTCTCCCTGTGTCCTTATCACACTGGTGCCTCAATTAACCCTCTACAGCTCCTCCAAGCTTCAATCTTTTTTCCTTACCTCCCCGCAGCAGAAACGAACTGCCTTCCTACCCATACTCATGGTAACCTCTTCTATCGCGGGAGCTGCTCTTTCAGGCGGAGCCCTTAGTCACTCTTTCTGGGCCACAGAAGATCTGAACACCAAACTTGAAGGTGCCTTTGCTTCAAAAGCCGAATCCCTACCTTCCTTACAGAAACAGGTGACCTCTTTGGCCCAGGTAACACTGCAAAACCGCAGGGTCATAGATCTTCTTACAGCTGAACAAGGTGGTACTTGTTTATTTTTCAGAGAAGAATGTTGTTATTACATAAATGAATCCGGGTGGTTGCACAGAACATTATTGAACTACAGGATTTGGCTGCGGGGCTTCGAGGACATACTCCTGATTCTCCTCTTTCATTCTGGCTCAGTCCTCCTTCCTTGCGTGGGTACTCCCAATCCTGGCTCCAGTGCTCCTCATTTCTCTCACCTTTCTCTTTTTACCCTGCTCGTTAAAGTTCCTTCAACGTCAACTTCAGACTATTTCTAACCAAACTTTCAACCAGCTTCTTCTCAGGTACTATCAACCACTGGCTAAGATGACGTCCCCACGTCACCCCGGGGACATCTTACCACCACCTGTTAAGGAAAAACTACTTAGCTCATGGGACTCTTTCCTCACATCCCTTCACCAGGACACTTGGCTCATTCCACCCGTTTACCACCTGAGGGGATGGAATGAGACAATCAGGACCTGTGGCTACAGGGGACGTTCACCAACCCCACCCCCCAAGAAACCTTCCCTTTTCGGCCTTGTTATGGGGTCTCCTGACCATATTTCTCCTGAAATCCTCTACCCCTTCCCAGACTTCGCTCCCATCCAGCAGGAAGTAGCCAGATTGAGCGACACCCCATTCCAAAATATATTTAAAAAGGGGAGAAATAGAAGGTCACTGCTCTTATTTTTCCCAATCGGTGCTTGACTGACCTTCTCCCATGGGCACAAACTCGCACCCAGTTGGTGCTTGACACCCCGCCCAGACCCCTAGCAACAAGGCTCACCCAATCAGCTCTCACCCCATTTCATGCCCCAACCAATCAGCCTCTTCCCAACCCTACATAAGTGTGTACATTTTAAAAATAAAACGGAACTGCTCCGGTGTTTGGCTTTGGCTCGTGTCTCTGTGTGATTCCTTTCATTGAGGAAATAAGAAAGCCTTATGATCTGAAGTAGATTGTTTTCATGAAGTCTCTAAGAACTCTACTTCACTACTCTTTTTTTTTTAATTTCAGAAATGATTTTAGGTAAATTTCCCACATGTGAGCTCAAGCAGCGTGGGAGCTGGGACTCGCTGTCTGCGAACCTGCAGCTTCTGAGTCAGGCATGGACACAGGGTGACCAGCTCACTGCATGCCCTCGAAACCCAGTCATGCTGGCTAGTCAGCTATGCAGCGCTCACACTGGCACTGCAAGTGCTGGCGGGGGGACCCACATACCCTGGAGGATGGGCACAGCCTTGCTGTGGTGGCTGGTCACCGTCCAGGTCACCTCCCTCTGCCATGGGCTGAACTGTCTGTGGTTTAATTCCCTTGGGTTTCCTTTGCAGGCCCGTATTGCAGAAATGAACACACTCTCTCCACTTCACGCTTTCTTAAATTTCAAGGATGAAGTAAATACATAAATAAATAAGTAAATAGTCATACTTCCCTTTTTAAAGAATGTCAGCACTTTTTGGTTCCATGGGTTTGGGTTTGAATTTAGGTTGGGAAACATCCATTAGCACTGCACACCATCCTGCATTTCCATGGGAAGACTCCGGAAAACAGTCTGAGGTGCACCTACCAGGTCCCCCAAGGGCACCGTCAGGGGGCGAAGGCTTTAACTCCCCAACCAGGAGGCTCACCTTCAGCCCACAGTAGCCCGGAGTCTGTCTTGAGCTGGGCAGGCTGGCCAGGGAGCCCCGAGGGCCAGAGCCAGGCCAAGTTACCAGGGCCAGCGAGGCTTCAGGCTCCTGAGCCACGCAGCTTGCCCTGAGCTGAAGGAGCAGCCCGAGAGGACATCGGGATCCTGTGCCCTGCAGAGTGGACTCTGACCTGCTCACAGCGCTCCTGGAAATACACCCATGCGGCCTCCAGGAGACCGAATGCTTTGACAGCTACAGAACAAGGAATCAACCTGAACTGCTACTGGTGTGCTTAATTTGGTGCCTAAATGAACGCAACGTGGTAGCTGAGGACCTTTGCTAGATCCAGCTTGTGGGACAGCGGACCAGGCCCTGAGCCTCTTCCGGAGCATCTTCGTGTTGCTCTCCAGTGTCCCGATCTCCAGTGTCCCACTCTCCAGTGTCCAGCTCTCCAGTGTCCCGATCTCCAGTGTCCTGATCTCCAGTGTCCCACTCTCCAGCCCAGCTCTCCAGTGTCCCAATCTCCAGTGTCCCGCTTTCCAGTGACTAGCTCTCCAGTGCCCAGTTCTCCAGTGTCCTGCTCTCCAGTGTCCAGTTCTCCAGTGCCCAGCTCTCCAGTGTCCAGCTCTCCAGTGTCCCACTCTCCAGTGTCCCACTCTCCAGTGTCCAGCTCTCCAGTGCCCAGCTCTCCAGTGTCCAGCTCTCCAGTGCCCAGCTCCCCAGTGTCCAGTTCTCCAGTGTCCAGTTCTCCAGTGTCCCACTCTCCAGTGTCCAGCTCACCGGTGTCCAGACCTCCGGTGTCCCACTCTCCAGCGTCCCACTCTCCAGTGCCCAGCTCTCCAGTGTCCCACTCTCCAGTGTCCAGCTCTCCAGTGTCCAGCTCTCCAGTGTCCCGATCTCCAGTGTCCCGATCTCTGGTGTCCCGCTCTCCAGTGTCCAGCTCTCCAGTGTCCAGCTCTCCAGTGTCCCAATCTCCAGTGTCCCGCTCTCCAGTGTCCAGCTCTCCAGTGTCCCGCTCTCCAGTGTCCCGATCTCTGGTGTCCCGCTCTCCAGTGTCCCGCTCTCCAGTGTCCCGCTCTCCAGTGTCCCGATCTCTGGTGTCCCGCTCTCCAGTGTCCCGCTCTCCAGTGTCCAGCTCTCCAGTGTCCAGCTCTCCAGTGTCCCACTCTCCAGCCCAGCTCTCCAGTGTCCCAATCTCCAGTGTCCCGCTCTCCAGTGTCCTGCTCTCCAGTGTCCCGCTCTCCAGTGTCCAGCTCTCCAGTGTCCCGCTCTCCAGTGTCCAGCTCTCCAGTGTCCCGCTCTCCAGTGTCCCGATCTCTGGTGTCCCGCTCTCCAGTGTCCCGCTCTCCAGTGTCCAGCTCTCCAGTGTCCCGCTCTCCAGTGTCCAGCTCTCCAGTGTCCCACTCTCCAGCCCAGCTCTCCAGTGTCCCAATCTCCAGTGTCCCGCTCTCCAGTGTCCTGCTCTCCAGTGTCCCGCTCTCCAGTGTCCCAATCTCCAGCCCAGCTCTCCAGTGTCCCAATCTCCAGTGTCCCGCTCTCCAGTGTCCTGCTCTCCAGTGTCCCGCTCTCCAGTGTCCCAATCTCCAGTGTCCCGCTCTCCAGTGTCCCAATCTCCAGTGTCCCGCTCTCCAGTGTCCAGCTCTCCAGTGTCCCGATCTCCAGTGTCCAGCTCTCCAGTGTCCAGCTCTCCAGTGTCCCGCTCTCCAGTGTCCAGCTCTCCAGTGTCCCGATCTCCAGTGTCCCGATCTCTGGTGTCCCGCTCTCCAGTGTCCAGCTCTCCGGCAGCCTCTCCTTGTCACAGGACTGGTGGGCCTCCCACCTGTACCTGCCACACATGTGTCCCGCGTTCCGGCCACAGAGAGCCCTGCTGTCCTGGCCACGGGCTGAGCTCCTCTCCAGGCAGCACTGTTGCTGACGACTTCAGGACAAGCGTGGGAGAGCCACACCCAAACAGGGATGCCTGGGCCATCCAGGGGCCTGACCGCACCACTCACGCCTTCCAGGAGCTCAGGAACTTCTTGGCTGGTCTTTTCGGCTGATCTCTGAAGAAGGCAGCTGACCTGTGGTGGAGAAGGGCGGCTTTACTGGGGTGGGCTTGGCGGACGGGCTGCCAGGATGCAGGCAGCTTTGCCAGATGAGGTTCTGCTCACCCAGCGAATCCAGCTGGAGGCTAAGGTGCTTTTCTTGGCACAGTGTTCCGAACGTTGCCTGGGTGCTTTATAGTAACAGTTCCCTGTGCTGCCTGTGCCCGGGTCCAGCCGGGTATGTTTCCTCTGTTAATGTGTTTAATCTGGTGATCACAGGCCCACAGTGTCCCCAGCGGAGGGATGGCCACTGCTGGACTCTGGCCTGTGTGTCAACCTCTGGGGAAAGATCTGGTGCCCAAAGCCAGTGTAATAGCATACTCTCACCCCACTGCCCACGTCTCCTGACAAAACACCATGGGAATTAGGGAGCAGAGCAGTTCATTTTTAAGGGAGTCTGAAATTTACCCCTCCCTTTGCTCTGTGGTTATAGGCCAAGAGCTCTAGGAATCCCTTTGCCAGCAACAGGAGCCAGAGCAGAGCACAGTGTGGCGAGCGCAGCTCTGTGGGATGCTGATTTGAAGTCCTTGGGGTACGTACCAAGGAGTGGGATAACTAGGTCAAACGGCAGTTCCATTCCCAGTTGTTTAACACTTTTTTTTTGGTGCTGGGGATTGAACCCAGGGTGCTCAACCCCCGAGTCACCTCCCCAATCCTTTTCGTTTACTTATTTATTTGTTTGTAATTTTTTGAGGAATCTCCATATTGCTTTCCGGAGTGGAGTGGTTGCACCAATTTGCTGTCCCATTAACAATGTATGAGAGCATCTTTTCCCCACGTCCTCGCCAACATTTACTGTTACTCGTATTCTTGATAGCTGCCATTCTGACTGGAGTGAGATGGAATCTCAGTGTGGTTTTAATTGCATTTCTTTAATTGCTAGAGGTGTTGAACATCTTTTCATATATTTTTTGACCATTCATATTTCTTCTTCTGTGAAGTGTATGTTCAGTTCCTTTGCCCATTTATTAATTGGGTTCCGAAAGGACTTAAAATTAGCATGCCTCAGTGATACAGCCACATGGATGTTTATAACAGCTCTCAATTCATAATAGCTAAACCTTGGAACCAAATTAGTTGTCCTTCAACAGATGAATGGATAAAGAAAATGTGGTATATAGAGACAACAGAATATTACTCAGCCATAAAGAAAAATGAAATTAAGGCATTTTTAGGTACATGGATGGAACTAGAGAAGATCATGCTAAGTGAAATAAGTCAATCCCAAAAAACCAAAGCTGAATGTTCTCTCTGGTATGCAGATGCTGACACCCAAAAAGTAAGGGTGGGGAGGGAAGAATTTAGATCAGACAAAGGGGAACAAGGGAATGGGGGGGAATAGGAAGGACAGTAGCTCTGATCCAACATCACTTTCCTAACCTTGTGTTTGAATGCACAAGCAGGATAGCTCCACATCGTCTGCAACCACAGGTTAGGATGCTAATTAGACTAAGTTACACTCCATGTAAGTTTAATATATCACAATGCACTCTTCTGTCATGTATATCTAACAAGAACACTCCAGTTCCCAGCCCTGCATGGTGGCTGGCCCTCCACCCCACAGGCCAGCAGGCAGGAAAGGGAAGCCCAGGAGGCCAGGCTGAGGCACAGCACCAGCTCCAAGTCCCTCCTCACCTCCAGCCTCATCCCAGGTGCCCAGGAGGACAATCTGCAGCCCCATTCTCACTGAGGAGGCATCTGGGGTCTGGCAACCCAGGTGACTTGCACAAAGCTGGCAGCTGTGGAGCCCTGGAGCTGCAGTACCCACCAGACCCTTCTAGCCTCTGCGCGACCACTGCACCAGCTGCTCGTCCCAACGTGCAGGTTGTAAAATTCGCCTACTGTTTAGCCATCTCATCACTAACTGGGATCCTCACATCACTGCCTCAAGCTCCTGTTCTTGATATTAAAGGTTCCTGAAGGTCGACGGACTTCATGGGAACAAACACCATTTAGAGCTCAGCCTCCCTCCCTCCAAATGAACTACAGAAAAGCACAGGAGCCCATCCCTGCTCTGGCCTCGGGATGGATGGACAGGTGTGCATGAGAAAACACTACTGGACTCTGGGAAAGGACTCTGAATGGATGGCCGCACGTGGGAATCAGAAGCAATGCCCAGCAGAGTCCCAGGACCCAGCCATGGATGAGAAGCAAGAGCTTCGGAGCAATGGCCGCTCTCACCTGGCCCAGGCCTGGAGGACAGGCGCAGCCAGTGAGGTGGAGGTCCAGGTCGAGAACCTGCGAGGAGCGGTGTCTCCAGGAGGGGTCTGCTCTACGAGGAGCACCATCCTCCCCTGCCCTGGCCACAGCCAAACCTCAGGAGGTGGACAGACTCTTTGATCCTGAATAATAATGTCCAGGAGAGTTTTTGTGGGCAACAGTGTGGAAGCGGTCACTCGGGAAGTGGCAGAGAGCAGAAGACACGCCTCTCGTCACAGGGCTGCAGGCTGGACTGGGCTTGCCCTGCAGAAGGCCAGTCCCTCCCGTCTGCCCCTGCCCTGCTGGCCGGTCCTTGCAGAACCTATTCAGTCTGTCTTGGTGGAAACACCGTCTCAGAACCTAATGCCCTCATGTCCCTTCCATCCTGTTCAGCCTACGCTCCCAGCCCAGTTCCCGGACCCTCCAGAGCCGGGGCTCGACGTGCCTCTAGAGTCTCTCATGGGTCTCTTGCCTCCACTCTGACTCCAGGGCCTTCTCTGCTTTGTCAAGCTCTGGTCTCCAGCACCAAGAGAAGGGACCCAAGCAAAGCCAGGGCTCCGCGAAGCCAGGCAGCCTCCCACTGGTCTCAGAGGTCTTCAGGACCACGAGGGACCAGCGTGACGCGACGCGTCCAGGAGGCCTCTGCACTGGAGGAGGGACTTGGCAAAACAGCAGGACCCACGCTGGGCGTCCCAGGGCTCAGGGTCAGGGGTGTTCTCCCGCTAGGTGCTGGGGTTTGTGGCTGGAGCCTCAGCCTCTTCACAGGCAATGAGATGAGAGGGCACTTCATGTGAGACATTCCAGTGACAGCAGCAAAGCTGGCCCCCGGGAGCTCGGTGGAGGTGGCTGCCCTGCCTCCCTCTCCCTGTGCCACTGCACCTGAGGAGGCTCGTCCTCAGAGCCCTGGGTCTGAAGGAGCCTGCCCTTTCAGTTCCCGAAACGCCCCTGTTTCCCAAGCCCACGGGGCACATTTCAGGATGTTGTGGGAAGGCAAATTCCATTGCTGGCCATTTGGGGTCACGGCAGGATCCTGAGGGCGTGGTCCAGCACTGCAGTGAAGAGCCCCCGTCTCTGAGCCAGGAAGGTGACGTGGGTGCTGAGGCTCCGGTCCCCCAGCATTTCACCTGCAGTCCAAGCTTAACCCATGCCCAGGGAGAGGGAGCAGAGGGAGACTGTGGCCCTTCACCACGCAGTTTCGGATTAGTGCCTGGAATTTCAGAACACCCTTCGAAGAAAAGAAAGGAACTGGTCCCAGGCTGGAGCCCTGAGCCGGCAGCCAGGGATGGCGGGGTCGGGGGCTTGAACCCTGTGCAGACTCTCCCCTCTTCCTTGCCACGGGGCCTTTGGAAGATCACTGGCTGGGCCCAGGAGGACCACTTCCACCTCACAGAGCAGGGTGCCATCACGCTCCACCAGTCGCCTGGTGCCACTGTGAGGCCGTCACCAGATGAAGCCACTCAGACAGGGGCCCCGCTGCTCTCGCGCCCAGCAGGCGACCACTCTTCCCTTCCAAAATGAGTTCATGATTCCAAAAGAAGGAAGGGCAGGGAGGGGAGGGAGGGAGGCAAAAAGGCCGGCCAATAATCCCAGAATCTGCAGGGAATGCAGAGGGTGTCTACTCGGAACTTCGTCTCATCTGTGAAAGTAGGAGGTGCAGACCTGCAGAAGCGACTGCGCCTGCCGGGTTGGCTGGTTGGGGACTGGCCGGAATGAGCTCAGTGGGAGTGGACGTGGGACCACCCATCTCATGGCACCAGGCATGGGAGCCAGCAGAGCTGTTATGAAGCGGACCCTGTGTCAAGACAGCCTCTCTCCTCAGGTGGTGGTTCTTGCAGAACACGGAGACACACTGGGTGCACACGTAGGCTCATGCGCTCATGTGCACAGACATGAAGCTCACATCTACGCTGCAGGCTCATGTACACATGTGCACACGCACTCACATGCACATGTGCACATTCAGGGTTATACGCACACAAAATGACTCACATGCACATATGCGCACACAGGCCCACATGCACACATACACACACAGGCCCACATGCACACATACACACACAGGCCCACATGCACAAATGAAGGCTCACATGCACATATGCACACACAGGCCCACATGCACACATGAAGGCTCACATGCACACATACACACACAGGCTCACATGCACACATACACACACAGGCCCACATCCACACATACAGACACAGGCCCACATGCACACATACACACACAGGCCCACATGCACACATGAAAGCTCACATGCACATATGCACACACAGGCCTACATGCACACATACACACACAGGCCCACATGCACACATACACACAGGCCCACATGCACACATACACACACAGGCCCACATGCACACATACACACACAGGCCCACAAGCACAAATGAAGGCTCACATGCAGACATACACACAGACTCACATGCACACTCGCAGACTCATGTGTACACGTCACACATCTGGTTCATATACACATGTGGGCTCATACATTTCAGAGAGTAGAAGTTTCATTCAGGTTTTTAGAATCCAAATATTTTTAAAAGTTTATACAAGGGTTTATCGTTGTACTTTATTAGCTTCTATAAAATTCACATGCTTCTCTGACAGAGTCATATACTTGCACACCTCAGGAAGTAAACAAACAGAAACGGAAGCGACCAGAGGTCACTTCAAATTTTGGAGATCTGAGGGTGGAATGTGGGTTTCTAGTGCCCTCTGAGGGTGGAATGTGGGTTTCTAGTGCCCTCTAGTGGCTGCTCCTGGGCATCCGGCTGCAAAAGAAGGGATGCTTTTCCCAGACGTAAGGCAAACCCCTTGGATTTCTAGTGTGTGATTAAAATTCATTAGGTTGAACTGTCCGTCTTTAAATTGTGGATATCATTTTCTTTGACAAGGGGCAGGAATTGTTCCCACGTGACCACTGAGGACGCAGGAGCCATCAGGAGCCCTCTGTGCCACCTGAGGTGGCAGAGATTGACTCTGCCTGGAGTCCTGACTCTCAATTTCCCACTGACAGTTTAATCTGCTTTAACACAGCTGAGTTCAGCAGTCTCATGAGGGAAAACACAGGCCACTGTCGGATTATGGAGAGGACTCCGAGGACTGAACCCAGACCCTTTGAGTCCCCAAGAATGGTGCTCACCAGGGGCAGGAAGACAGGTGAACGGAGCCACGGAGGGGAGAAAGCAAACTTTTCAGAAAAGTGGGGAAATCTACATGGGGGAGGTGGTGGCAGAGGACAGGACAAATGCTCCAGATCCCACTGCCTTGAAAGCACTTGTGAAGGAAGCGGCTGGGGACCACAGCCTCATGCATGGCCAGGATCAGTGGGCGGCAGCCAGTGGGGTTGGTGATGAGCCGCTCAAGCCTGGGCGGCACAGTGGTGAGCTGCAGAACAGGCACGTCCCTGCCATGGGGCTTGACAGACGGCTCCACTGAGAGGGTCCCAGACCCACCAGGCACCAGAGCAACTGGCCCTCGGAAGTGAATAAACCACAGGAACGGTGGCCAGCAAGGCCAGCACAGCCTGCGGGGTGAACTTGACCCCTGTAGGGGAAGCAGGCAGATCCACCGCCCAGATGCTTTGACGAGGTCAGAGTTCTTCTTCTGAGGAGGACCACGCCCAGCACACCAGGGACAGCAACCGCTGTAGCTGTCCATCCTGCAGGGAGGCCATACCTCCAAACCCGAGAGGCGAAGCCCGAGAAGCTGCCACTTCCCGGAATGAACGCCTTGGCATCCTAGTGAGCACATAGCGTCGGAGAGCCTAAAAGGAGGAAGAGACATGCACCATCATGGTCTGTGCCTGTGGAATTGGAGAACCCTGAGGACAAGACAGACCTGACCTCACCCAGGCCCAGAGCCACAGAACCAAGGTGGCTTCCGGGTGTGGAAGAGGGGGAGGTCTGGCTGACTATGGGCTCCCGAGCCTCAGAGGACATGGCAGGAGGTCACGTGCCGTGCAGGCACATTCCAGCACTGGGGGGACTGTGACCTGGTAGGCAGTCACCCTGCTGGACCCAGGCTCCCTGAAGGGCTGCCACACCTTCCTTTCAAAACCCCTAAAGCTGAGCTCAAGTTACAGCACACTAACGGCTAAGGCAGATGGACGCTGCCCGGCACCGCTCTGATGCGGTCGCTCACCTGTCTTCCTGAGAACTTCCATGTGCAGGAGGGGAAAACGAGGCATGAGGACACTAGTGAGCTGATCAGAGAGCACATGGACACCAGGCAGGTGGCACATGGAGACCAGGCAGGTGGCACATGGAGACCAGCAGGTGAGCTGAGGCTTGAGGACACTCAGGAGCTTACCTGAGGGCACATGGAGACCAGGCAGGTGAGCTGAGGCATGAGGACACTCAGGAGCTTACCTGAGGGCACATGGAGACCAGCAGGTGAGCTGAGGCTTGAGGACACTCAGAAGCTTACCTGAGGGCATGTGGAGACCAGCAGGTGAGCTGAGGCTTGAGGACACTCAGGAGCTTACCTGAGGGCACATGGAGACCAGCAGGTGAGCTGAGGCTTGAGGACACTCAGGAGCTTACCTGAGGGCACATGGAGACCAGCAGGTGAGCTGAGGCATGAGGACACTCAGGAGCTTACCAGAGGGCACATGGAGACCAGCAGATGAGCTGAGGCATGAGGACACTCAGGAGCTTACCTGAGGGCACATGGAGACCAGCAGGTGAGCTGAGGCTTGAGGACACTCAGGAGCTTACCTGAGGGTACATGAGACCAACAGGTGAGCTCAGACAACCGGAGGCTCCCTGGCCGCTAGACCTCTTGACCGTGATCGACAATCCTCCACTAAACCCAAGTCATGCTCCACGTCAGCGCCTCTGAAGGAGGCCCCGCTGTCCAGGCCAGTGTCCCTGTGGGACCCGCAGGGGGCTCTAGTCCTGTGCTGCCCAGTGCAGAACCACAGGCCATCATGCACTGAAGTGAGTTCTTGGCCGGAACCAGTGCGTCACATCACCCAGGATTTTGAGAACAAAAGTACCAAAGAGTGCACTTACGTATCCATTGTGGTGTATTCTGGAGTATCAACTATCCACGTGGCTAAATAAAACGCTGTTGAAGTCGATGCCCCTATCTCTGTTTACTTTCTCACCGTGGCCTTTACAGAGTTCGACGTGGTCCCTGCCCTCTGGTACTGCTGGGCCATGGGCTGCTGTCCTGGTCACACCGCACACTGCCCTCCTCCCTCAGCCCTGCAGTCGAGGACAGCACCTTCCTGGGTTTGGCCAGTGTCCTCCTGGAGGAGGCCAGTGACCAGCACTTGTTCCATAGAGGCAAGTTGATTCACGAGGTACCGGGGCGGTGCCGGGTGGCCCAGGAGGCGAACATGACTCCTCTTCTGTCCACTCTGGAGGCCTCCCCTCCAGGCCAGCCAGTCCCTGGATAGCCCACTTCCTCAGGCCTGGAGCTCCTTAGAGGTCACAGGTGGACTTGGCCAGGTCGGGGTCTGCCTGTGCTCCCTGGTCTCGTCATGGCAAGTCAGGTGTCCTCCGAGGTCAGTGCAGGTGCACAGGTTCCAGGGAGGAGGCTGGCCCGGGTGGGCTGGCCTCAATTCTGGTCCCTCTAAAAGGCTGGTTGTCATAGAGGAGCACTCTTAAGGTTTGGGTGTCCATGGTGCTGATTTCCCCAGAGGTCCCTCTTCCCAAACGGAGTGGGGGAGCTAAGACAGAAGCTGTGAGCAGGAATCGAAGCAGCGGAGACGAGACTGGGCTGAGACGCCCGGCTCGGGAAGCCGGAGTCCCGGGAAGCACCAGGGTCTCCGCACAGGCACTCGGGAAACGTTTGTCCTTTTGCTGAGCGCTGCTGAGATGCAGGACAAGAGCCCAGAAGTGGCCAGACTCAAGGGCTGCAGGGCTGCAAGACAGGCCCCGTGCGGCCATTCCCTGGAGGGGGCAGTCGGGCCTTCTCTGCACTCCCTGAGGTCAGCCAGTCCATCCGCCATCTGGGGCATCTGGGATGAGGGCAAGGCCACCCTAAGGTGCCCAGGAGCAGAGGCAGCACTCCTGAGCAGGCCTGGAGGGTGGGCGGGGCACTGCTGGCCGATCCCACTGCCCGACGACGCTTTCCTGAGCTCAGTCTTGCTGGAGGCCCTGATTCCACCCCCACAGCCCCTGGAGCCTCAGCAGACAGCCATGGGGCCAACGGCCTCTGACCCCACAGCCGCCTCTCCTCTGGGGAGCACAGTGAGGCCAGGAGGGAGGGAGCGCAGGGGGCTCCTGTCCTGCGTTCCAGGAGAGTGGGCTGTGGGGACACCTTGCGGCCAGGACCCGGCCCCCTGACTCGCTCGCTGGAGGAGCAGAGGCTCCACCGGCAGGTGGCAGCACTCGATGGGAAGCCCGTGCCGAGGACCAGACCTCTGGAGCCACCTTGACCTACGGCTTCGGTGGTGGAAATGCCAGGACACGGGCCTTGAGGGAGGTCTCTGAGGGTGTCGCTTAGGCTATCTCCGGGCTCTGAAAATCAAAGAGGACAAGGAGGACTCGGCAACAGCTGGGCGGGCCTCGGCCCTTCCCGGCCAGTCCCAGGCCGGCTGTGCTGAGGAGTGCTCTTCCCGCAGCCTCCTCTGCCCAGCCCAGAGCTCCAGGCCGCTGCCTTCAGTCAGGAGGGTGGGCATGGGTTCTCCTGGGCCAGAGAGCAGATTCTCCACCCGGCTTCCCTCCTGCCCCAGGTCAGTGCTTCCCCTGCTGTATTGTGGCTTTGCAGAGTGTCGGAAAGTGGCCTGGCTTCTTCACAAGCCCTGCAGCACTTTCCCATACTGCTTGGCTGCAGTCTTACCACTGCGTATGCAGCAGGTGCTTATTTAGCATTTGCTGAGCCACGGATTTTGTATGAATTCAGTAGCAGTGAGGGGAGAAAGGATCGGCGGGCCAGAAGGACCACCCACCCGAGGGAGCCTGGGCGCTATGGAAGGAGTGTGGGACCCGGGACAAGTCTCAGGAATTCGATGTCATATGCGTGAAACCCTTTAAAGGATTGGCCTCACAATGTACCTGACACAATTTTTAACGTATAGAATCTACTTCTGGGTCATGAAATAAACAGAATTATCAAAAAGGCTTCCCCAGCAGCTCAGCAGGGGGAAGCACAGGGCTCTCCTGAGGTGTGAGTTCAAACCAGCTCTTCAGCCCGTGGAGCAGTGTGGCCAACACCCCTCCCCTGAGCAGGCACCGCGGCTGGAGAGCAGCCTCCTGCTGCCCAGGGAACACAGGATAAGCTGCCAGGGAGCCGGCCTCAGTGCCCAGGCGCCAGGGTGTGTGGGACTGCGTGCCCTGCAGCTGAGCCAGGCTGGAGACCCTGGCGGGGTCCGAGAGCACACCCAGGGCCTGGGACTCTGGGAGCCCAGCCACTGCTTCTAGGTTCGCAAGAGCATCTTCTGCCCTGGCATGCGAGGTGGGCACTGTGGGAAAGCTGCTGGCCTCCTGGCTCCGGAGGGCATAGGTCTGTCTCCCGCTGGCTGCTGTGGGGCCTCTGAGCCATATTTGTGAGCCAAATCTGTTCATGTGTGTGCGGAACATCCTTCGAATGAAAGCATGGCATAAATATGAGCACTTGAATTCTCTTTGGGAATAAATTAAAATCTGTAGCCAGGTAATCAGCCACAGAGACCCTAGGCGTGCAGGCTTCCAGGTTGTATTTTACAGTGTTTTTCACTGAACTTGTGAACAGAGCAACAGATTGTTGCCTGTTTGCTCCTGGGGAGCTGCTTGCCTAGCCTTTCCTGTGATAACTCTTCCTGACAGGTATGAACCTCATTCTAATTACGTAAAAGCCGAATTTGGACATGAAGCACTTTTTCAACATTAACTAACTCTGCAAACCTTTCCACCACTAAATCACCCTGCTCTTCAGTGCAGCACAGTTTGTGAGATGCCAGTCGAGAGGGCTCCTTTTATTAAAGAAAGAAACCACTCACGGGAATTCGAGAAAACAGCAGGCATTATTCTTGGTATACGTCTTGCAGTTGCCCTTTGGGGAGCCAGCTGGTAACGTGTCCTGCACTTTTAATTGCCTTTTATAAAATGGAAGGAAGCAAAGAGGAACAAATGTCGGGGGCCTCGCAGGAAACCTGGAGGCCGATGGTACTCCGTCTGCTGGCCTGGGACCCTCGCACCTGCAGCAGGGGCTGGGTCAGGGCTGGTCCTACCTCAGCAGACCCAGTTTTGTGTGTTGACAGACGCCCAAGATAACCCGGTGGATACGGAAAAGCAAAAGCAGTTCAGGACTAGCAGATTCCGGGCTGTCTGGAACGCGGGCGCTGAGCCCTGGAGAAGCCAAGCGGCAGGCTTACCCTGCTGCACTGAGCAACGGCCTGGGGTGGGCACAGAAAGTGAGCTCCCAGACCTGCCGTGGGTCCTGGCCGTGCCAGGGCCACCTCTGACCACAGCCTGCAGGCCCCCACCCGGGGCGGTCCCCGCGGTCACAGCACCCTCTTACTGGAAAGGGTGCCGCCAGGTCGGGGGCCATTCCTGCTGCTGTAAATAAAGCTTCCAGCACCGCGTTTTCTATTTCCAGACACCCCTCCTCCTCCTCCCTCCGCCAGCGATAAATCAGCCAGCCCTACTGAAGGGCCTGCTGTTCCCGGGACATTGTGGTCAGAAGCGAATGAAGGCGGCAGTGTCCTGTGGCCACAGCCATGCCATAAATATGCCATTATTAATCGCCACTCAATAAAGGGAAGGCAGCGAGCAGCCCCAGTCAGTGGGCTCTTTGTTTCTGGGGTGGGGTGGGCGTCATGTTGTCACCAAGAGGAGACTCGAGGGCCACCGCGCTGTCCCGAAGCGCCCCGGCCCTCCCCGCTGCTGATTCATGCAGACTGCGGAGCCTGGAGTCCGGGAACAACGCACACGCACTGATTCCGGTCGGCGACAGTGGTGCTTCTGGAGTAGATGTCGTCCACCGGGAGCACAAGCGTGTCTGTGGCTGTCCCTGCGAGGCCTTCAGGGCTGGGTGCGGGACACTGCCCTCCTGGGCACGGAGGCCACACAGCAGGTTGCCTGGGTTTCCAATTCCCAAGCGAGACTCGCACATCACCTGGAAAGATGCTGTTTTTTAAGTCTTTATTTTTAAAATAAACTCCAAACATGTAAAGATTCAGAAAGAGGAGGCCACTCTCCCAAGCCTCTTCAATGGAAGGAAGCAAGAGCTAGATCAGATCTGGACTAGAGGTCTGGCCAGGGCTGCGGGCTCCGGGTGACGCGGTCCTAGAAGTGCAAAAGTCCGGACTCTGGGGAGTGTCTCCCCACGCTTGGTGGAACCCTGTGCCTAGAGGCCAGGTCAGCGGGCGGGTGGGCCTACAACACAAAGCCCCGGGGCGTCCTCCTGGGCTCTCCCGGGCTGTCCTCTGCCACACCAGGGCCTGCAGGAGCAGGGACTCCAGCAAGAAGCTCACAAAAGTAGAAAATGCATTCATCCCTTCAAAATTCCCTGCACTGGGGCCTCAGGAGGCCAGACCTGGAGCCTGGCTCCCCAGAGCGCCTGCGAAGGCTGGCTGAGGAGCGGCCACCAGGGGGCGCCGGCTCCCTGCGGAACAACAACGCAGCCCTTCGTGTTTGGTAATTGGTGTTTGTCAAGGTGGCTCAGAAAGGACTTCAAAACCGTCAGTGCCGCTATTGATTCACAGAACGCAAGAGCAAGCTTGTGTCCCTGAGTATCCAACACACTTCATGTGCATGAACACAGCTGGGGTCAGTCCAGGTTGGGATATGACCCCGCAAACCCGTGGAGAAAATAGCACCGGTGCGAAAACTGGAAATGAACTAAAGTTGAGGAGTCACCTACTATTGAAAAGGAACTGCACAAGGTTTACGTTCTGCAATACTTCAAATGTAAGATGTATAAAAATGATGCCCTACTTTTATTGAATAACTATGTAATAGACACCAAAATTCCCCTCAGTTTTGTTCATATTATTTAACCGCTTTTTCACGCGCTCACCACTCTTTCAATATCAACTTTGTTTTCTGTGGAAAGAACAGACTGAAAATTCAGTTCCTGTAGAGGCATGAAGTCCTACTGTGGCCCAGAGGAAGCTCTCTACATCGGAACTTACCTTGGACTCTGCCTTTGAGGCCTAGGCCCCAAGAGGGGCAGTGGCAGAGTGAATGTTCCGGAAGCCTTTTGTTCCTACCCTGGGAAGATCAGTAGTCACCTAACTGACCTCAGAAACAGCAATGGTGTGCACAGGTCCCACCAGGCCTGTGGGCATCACCAATGCATGACTCTAGACTGGACCTCAAATGCTGTGGTCACTTCAGAAAGGCACGTGACCATGCAGACCCACTTCAGCGTCCTTCGACCCGGAGAGACATGACCCCTGTAGGCACATTTGAGCTCCTCACGGCACAGTGAGTCTACCTCTGTGTGCGTTTGAAGTCACAGTGAGTGGCTCTAGAACCAGGGCCAGCCATCACTGACCTCCTGAGGGGAGCTTGCATGCTCTGCTTCCTCTGCCTGGACCTCCACTTGGCCATTGGAGCCCGACACAGACCACCACCCTAGAGTGTGTCGGCTCCCAGGAGCTCTGCTTTGCTCCCTGTAGGGACACTTTCTTGATCGCGACTTGCTGCAGAAGCCAGTACCCGTCTATCCAGTGAGCTGCTTGCGCTCTCAAAAGTTTAACATTTCAAAACCAGGCTCCGCAGCCAAACCCTAAAAGAAGCCCAAGGCCCACATAGGCTGCTTCTGTGTCTTAAAAGTGTGAGGAAAGAGGACGTTCCTCTTATTAAGTGAGGTCGAACTTCACCTACTCCACAGCCAAGGTCAGGGTGGGACCAGGACCAAGGGAACATGGCCGGTCTGTGCCCGGTGCTGTGCTGGCTCTTCGGGAAGGGCTTCATCGGGGGCACCTCAAGGCTCATCTTGGTTGCATGGCAAACCCTCTGATTTCCACACCTTCAATTGCTATGTTCTTAAAGATGGTGAAACTGTTTGAGTCATGATAGGTGGAAGGGGTAGATTTGGGCTAGGTGAGCATGTGACGCGTCCCTTTTCTTCTGTGCCGCAGGAAGCTCAAAGTGCTGAGTGTGAGATTGGCGTTGGGAAGGAGGACTGCGTGTCTTTGTCCTTCTGAATGGAGCCCAGTGTCCCTGGGACCCATAGGGCATTGCTGTGGGAAACTCTCGGCTCTTACTAGACATTTGCTCCTACATATTTGCAGGAAGTAAAATATCAGAGCAACACGGTGTGTGTCCTCTGCAGTTAAGGCCAGAGAGTCCAACTGCCACCCACAGCCCAGGGCGTTTCTTAGTGGGACTTGGAGTCCTTCTTCTGGAAGACTCCGCATCCCCAGTGCATGGCAGTTGCAGGCCTGCGTCAGTCTTGCTTCCCAGTGCTGGTCGGAACTGTGTTAGAGAACTGCGGTGCTAGGTCACGATTCTCCACACTACCACGCCAAAGACACGTGCCAAGGCCCGAGGGAGCAGACCCACCCTCTTACCAGCTGCTATGGAAATGCTTTGGGCATAAAGTGGCACTTGAGCTCTCCTAGGTCTCCCTGCAGCCTCTTCATCACGCTCACCAGCGTCTGGTAACCACCTCCCGGATGCCGGGCTCTAGTCCCCACGCGTCCAAGGACACATTCGGCCTTACCTCTGGGGAGAACGCAGGACTCCATCCTCAACTGCCACCGTGGGGCATGGCATTGGCACTTCAGGCTCTGCACTGCCCGCTGGGCAGAGCTCAGCTTTGCAAGCGAGGTGGCCCGCTGAACTTGGCTCCCCTGCACGCGGCTGCACTCCTGCTTGGTGAGGGAGACTGGAACTCAACAAGAGTGCTTGCCCTCGTTTTCTCCTCTTGCAACTCAGGGACCTTCTCTGAACCGTGTGTGCACCTCTGCTTCCTCCCCCAGCTCCTGCAGTGCTACCTGATTTGTGCCGATTCAGAGCACAGCACCTCTCAGGACCCCCACCAGGAAGTGGCCAGCGAACCCGGAAACAGATGCTGTTGACTCAGGAGAGTCAGCCGAGTGATAAGCTGGGGAAACGCAGAGTCACAAAAGTACCTAGGTTCTCTGCAGAAGCAGCACCTGGGCCACGTGACCCGAGCTGGCCTCTCAGGCCTACGGGCCCTTGGTTGTGTCACTGGCACCAGGAACATCCCCTTAAGGGGTGAGCTGTGTCTATGAACTCTGTGGGCCCCTGGCTGTGCCACCCAGCCGATGGCTAAAGAGGAACCAGACTAGGATCTTGGTGCTCTTGAGGAGGAAATCCGCTCCTGCCTGCCCATCTGGGAAGGCGGAGGGACCCCATGAGAGAGAGAGCATCCGAGGCCATCTGCCAGCAGAGGTTAGAGGACCCAGAGAGAGCCGGCTGCAGCCTGGATCTCCCTTCCCTGGGGACTGCGTGATGGCAGCAGAGCCCCGGGACCCTGCCTCAACTGGCCTGCCCACCACCACCACCCTCCAATGCTCACTTCACTTCCCCAACAGGAAGGAAAGCTGTAGCTGGACGGTGGCCGGCGGCACTGATGCTGGACATTGCGCTAGGTTCTTATCTTACTTGACTTATCCTTTGAATCTCTGCCAACAGTGAGTCTACGATGTAGGTCATGTTACTCATGCAGGAACTGAGGCAGAAAGTGATGAATCATCTGTCCTGAGACCCCAAGCTCTCGCAAGACGGAAACAAGGGGAGTCCACTCTGGGACAGCTCTGAGGTGCCTGTGCAGAGGCCCAGAGGACGAGAACAGGAGAATGGAGACCCCAGGGCTCCCACAAAGGCGAGCACACTATTTCGATCCAAGCACTCTAGGCCGAGGGCTGCTGTTCAGGAGGAGCAGGGGTCTCGGGCCTGAGGCAGGGTGCAGGCCGTGTAGTCAGCCGCGGAGGGAGAGCTGCACCATGAGCTCGGGGCCTCCAGGAGACCCACGAGGCATGTCCTGCAACTCCTGAGCCGGAGCTCAGGGCTCGGCATCAGCACATCAGCGCAGGCCTCCCCTCAGCCTGGATGCAAACCAGATGCTGGCACGAGCATTTGGCTGCATTTAATTTCAGAACTGAATTTAACGTGACTTTCTTTTGCTGAGGCTCCAACAGTTACGTCACTTCTAAATATACCTAGCCCTGAACGCTTAGGTTACTAACGGCACTCAGCTCAAGTGCCACGGTTTACCCCCAACCAGGGTAACTGCAGACGCTGACTCCAACCAGAAACTTGGAATAGTCTCACAATCTCCATCCATTATAAATTGAAATTTATGCTTATAAATATTGAAATCGACATTCATAAGCTATCACAGTACACTTGGCTATATTTGGATGTGGTTTGAGCAGCTCTTAAAAATTGCTCTGATCAGCTCTGGGATTTCTGAAACTTGGAATCATCAGACTTTTCAACCGTTACCACCTTGAACAATGCTGGCCACACAGTCATTGTCTCGTCAGTCCTTCAAACGGCATGTTGTAAGGAGAACACGCCTTCTGAATTTCCACTATTTTAACTTCCCTGTTGTGGCTTGAGAAGCGAGTCCTTGCTAGATTGCTACTGCAGGATTAATCAGGGACGTGCCAGTGCTGACGGAGAGCAGGAGTCACAGTGGCCAGATGGCTGTGCCGACGTCCACCTCCACAGGCACACAGCTACCAGCTACTCAGGGTCCTGAGGAACACGGGGTCCGAGGCCCGTCTGTCTCTTCTCTTGCCAGCATCCCCAGTGTTTAACTGCTCTTAATGTAAAAAAAAAAAACCGGTGCCATCGCAAGTCCTGGGGACACAGGTGACTCAGGCCTCAGCGTGGGCACTGCACAAGCCTCTTTACCTCCGCTGCCTGGGAAGTGTTCCCAGAGACGATACCTGGGAACCTGCGTAGTTAGTTAAGGCAGGGACTGGGCATCCTCTTCAGGGGCGCACAGTGGTCCGTGGGAACCCCGGAACCCTGTTCAGTGGGCAGCTGAGTGCGTCCTTGCAGGGTAGGAGGAAATCCATCCGGAAGAGCAGCACGGTCTTGGGGTCATTACTTTTACTGCTCCTATCATGTGCCAGTCACACAGTAGGAGGTTGGCACCTGCACCCAGACTGTGGGCCCAACCTCTGAATCCACAGTGGCTTTGTCCGTCTGAGAAGTGCCTGCTGCTCTCCGCTCCTGGCCAATCATCCACCTCCTGTCTTAGTGCTGCCCGTTGTGGAGACTTTGGCAATCAAGCCATCGCAGTTTATGGTACCTGTGGGTCCCTCAGGACCTGCGTTCCTGACTGACCGCAGGTCCACAGCTGGCGGGACACATTCTCCCTGGCTGGTCACCCACACTCACTCTGACACCTGCCTTTAAAGGTCTGTGCACCTGGAAGGTCGTGCCTCTGAGCTCACCGAGGCCCCAGTCTGCAAGCCCGTGCTGCTGACCGCCCGCCGGCAGCCATTTCCCAGCGAGGAGGGCTCCAGCAGGGCCGGACAGCATTGGAGGGGAAGCAGAGCCTTTCACATCCAGCAAGAGACGGGCAGGCCCCGCAGTCAGGGAGCAGTGCAGTGCAGCCGTCTGCAGTGGGCCCTGCGGAGACGGTTTAGTTCCTCAGGCTTAAAAACACACCTGTGGGTGCACCGGGAGGGGCAGCACCAGGTGGAAGCCTGGCCTTCAGACCTGCCCAGCAGGTGGGTAAACAGAGGTGACAAATTGCTGGATTCCTTGTCTTCGGGAACCTGTCTGGCATTTAGGGCGTTACTGACCCTCTGCTGTCAGTCTGCCCCTGTCCTCTCTGGATGGACCCCATGTTCTCTGAAGATACTTTTGTGTCTTCACACACCACCAGCGGGCAGGTGAGGTGTCCGACTGCTCCAAGGGAGCTCCTGTAGCCCTGGGCTGCTCACCAGCGGCTGGCAAGACCAGGCAGGGTCCAGGGCAGGCAGCGAGGGGCTCCAGAGGTTGAGGGCATGCACCTCAGCACAGGGCATGCTGTGGGGGCCAGGAAGGGGTTCTTCAGAGGGAGCCTGCCGAGCAGTGGGGAGTCCAGGAGGAGCTCAGGGAAGGGTGGCCAGGAAGGGGTTCTCCAGAGGGAGCCTGCCGAGCAGTGGGGAGTCCAGGAGGAGCTCAGGGAAGGGTGGCCAGGAAGGGGTTCTCCAGAGGGAGCCTGCCGAGCAGTGGGGAGTCCAGGAGGAGCTCAGGGAAGGGTGGCCAGGAAGGGGTTCTCCAGAGGGAGCCTGCCGAGCAGTGGGGAGTCCAGGAGGAGCTCAGGGAAGGGTGGCCAGGAAGGGGTTCTCCAGAGGGAGCCTGCCGAGCAGTGGGGAGTCCAGGAGGAGCTCAGGGAAGGGTGGCCAGGAAGGGGTTCTCCAGAGGGAGCCTGCCGAGCAGTGGGGAGTCCAGGAGGAGCTCAGGGAAGGGTGGCCAGAGGCCTGTTTCAGCTCCAGCTCACCCTCAGCCACACAGGCTCTCAGGGGCTGTGTCCCAGGGGACGAGGGGCGGCTGGTCAGTGTGGGGAGGGAGAGTCCTGGCTCGGCTCCTTTTGCTCAGCAGCAGGACCTTTCACTTCAGATGGTCACTCCAGGGACACCAGGAAGGCTGCCTCTCCTCGCCCCGGGTTCCCTCAGAAAGTGTCCTTCTGTTACTTGGTCGTTACTGAGTCTTGGACGACCAAGAGTTCAGCAGAGCCACCGAGTGAAGAGCGTGTGAGCACCCTGGTCCCAGAGCTTGCTCCTCCGACGCCTGCTTCACCGAACCTCGGCACCGCCCAGCTTCCTGCCCACGGCCGACCCTCTTAGCGCCGGGTTGAGATCTGTGGTCTCTGCTGCACAGACACCTCCTGCAGGCAGCTCACAGGTGGTCTTCGTTGCGGGGCCGCCCCCTGGTGAGCGCTGCCTTCTGAGTCCACGTGTGGACAGGCCCCTTTTGTTGCGGAGGGGTCTGCCTGTCCTCTGTCCTCTGTGCCCTGCACTTGTTCTGATCCGGCTTCCTGGCCTCCCTGCCATCACTGCTTCCCCTGCACGGTCTCCAGGGCCCCGTGGTGTTGCCTGTCTGATCGCCTGTCCGTCTCTCCCTCTCCTCTTGTGACCTCTCCTGCTCCTCGCTGCCCTTTGTCTAAGCTTCACACCAGTTGACCCCCGCGGTGGTGCGTTTGGTGACTCATCTGCAAGTTATTAAAGTCTGTGAACCAGCTCAGGGGAAGATGGGTGGGGGTGGAGGGCCGCCTCGGAGTGCGTTTTAGCTGCAGGCGATGGAATCTTTCCTTTATTTCTTAACAATCAATCAAGGGTGGATTTAAACAGAAGGGTTTCTGAAGACGCTCATTACCTCCCTTCCTCCAGCACCGCTCGCTGCCCGCTCCCTCTCTCCCTGAGCCACCCAAGGCGTGCGTGGGTCTCTGTGCAATCCAGCTCCCTCTCGGCTGGGAAGAGGGCAACCACCATTTCCTGGCAAAGGCTGCGGGGCCCTCCTGAGGGGCACAATCAGGAGCTGGAAGCCCCCCAGCCACATCTCCTCCACATCAATCCATCATTCCCGCCCAGGCTGGGACAGCGCAGGGCTGTGCTGAGGCCAGCAAGCAGGGGACACCTGAGCCGGGGAAGGGGACGGGATCTCTCTTTCTTATTTAAAGTTTTGTGACAATGTCAGAGAATCTCAGAGCTCAGAAGAAATGCTGCTGCATCTCTGGCGGAGCGCCCTGGTGGCCGAGAAGCCAGGCCAGCACAGCACAGGCGTGGGCGCACCGCAGGCGGGGGCAGAGGCCAAAGCCCACCCTTCCTCAGAGAAGCACTTTTGAGAAGCTCAGGAAGCTCCACTTTGCTCAAGAAACAGCCTCTCACTCAGAGCTCCCCCGTTGCTTGGGTGGCAAAAGTCTTAGAGCCGAAGTGAGGAGAATCCTGCATTTCTCAGATGGAAGAACAAGGCCAAAGTGTTCTCAGGACCTGCCCGAGGGCTGCGTGGGGGGACTGCGGAGCTGGGCCACCGCCCCTGGCACAGCCGTCTCTGGCCGGTAGCTAGTTTCCACAGTGTGGGAAACTGTCCTCCGGAGCAGGGCAGCAACTCGCCCAGGGTAGGGGAGGTGGGGCCACAGCACGGTGCGTCCACCCCTCAGTGTCCAGCCCTTCCCAGGACTCAGGAGCCAGGCTGAGGGGCATAGAGAGTTTGATTTAAACTTTGTGACTTTGGTAAAAGAAAGCAAAAAACAAATTAGGAGGAAGAGCAAGGCTAACAAAGATGAAGCTACTACAGAGCACGAGCCCGTCTCTGGATTGCCAGTCCCAGCGCTGCTCCGGAAGCTTGTCCTGACCCGCTCACTCGCCTTCCTCTGCAGAGCCCGCATGGCGTCCCTGTCCATGCAAGGACTCTTCAGGTCAGGGATGGAAATGCTGAGCATTCACTGCTTCTAAAGAACATATCTCCATATTTACAGAGCTACTTTATGGAAATTAGGACACTGATAATATGTTAGGAGGCAGTAAGCTCCAAGCCCTGGGCCAGTGTGTCTTGAGTGGCGAGTCGAGCTTCCCTGTTCATGAGAAAGTTAAGGACCGTCTTGTTCTTAAGCCCCCAAGTGTCCTGTGGACTCCCCCATCCCCTGCCTTCTAGAGAGCAAGATTGCCTGCCAATGGCTCACTGAGGTGCTTGGTCTGATAGCACAGGTTGCAGGCATCAGAGGCGATGGCCGTGTGAGGAGCCTGTGCGATGAAGCTAAGGCCTTCTTCATGGACAGAGCCATGAGCTCCAGCCACAGAGACGGGGAACCAGCGGCCTGGGGACCCTCACTTGGGGGAGCTCTCTGAGCACCTGTGGCTCAGGTGGGGAGTGAGGCTGGGGCAGTGGAGGGTGGGCCGAGGCTGGCCTGGGTTCTCTCTGGAGGCCTCTGCTCATGCCTTAGGGGAGCTGGAATCTGGTTCCTGCTTTAGTGGTGCCCAGTGGACTCCATGCAGGAGGCTGCTTATCCTCCGGGATGCATGAGGCAGCAGAGTGGACACTCTGGAAGCTTCGCTCTGAGTGGTGTGGGCCCCTGCCCTGGGTCTGGTGCCCAGGCGTCTCAGGTTTAACATTTTGGGTTTGTCAAGATGACTGAGGTAAGTAAGCCTCTGTCCCTGTGAACTGCCCCACACCTGGGGTTTTAGAGAGCTGTAGATGAGCCTCTGTAGGATGTAGACATACCTGCCATTACTGCCTCGATTCGCACTCCAGCCCGTGGGGAAGGCTCAGACTTCTCAAGGTGTTTAAGATTTAAAAGTGTGCATGTCATTTTTTAAAGTCTAATTTCCAATAGCTCCTAATAGCCTAAAATTGTTTCTGTGTGCAAGATTTTATTTATGACAACAAAGACCCAGGTTGCAGCCAGTGACTCCGGAGCTCAGGCATGGCTCTTGCGGCTTTTCTGGTGTGCACTGCGGTGCACACTGCCTGTTTGACTGGGTGGGAGCCGTGTTGGCAGAGCATGCTGGAAGCTGCCAGAACGCAGCCTCCCTCAGGCAGGAAGCAATCAGCACGGGGAGCCTGTTGGAGGAGCTCATCCACAGCGGGCTGGAGCCCTCTGGGTGCCCCAAGCCGTCACGGACAGATGTCTCTTGTCATGGACCGTCCTCAGCAGCCCTTCCACAAGCTCAGAGAAGGCTAGCTGTGGGACCAGAAGCGCAGAGGAAGAGGACAATCAGCAGGGCTCCACACAGGCGCTTCTGCCCTGCTCTGCACAGGGCTATTTCCGCCCTTTGCTGGGAGTCCAGGGGAGCAGGGCTGCTCGCCCAACCAAGGAGAGAAGCAGTGCTTGGTGTTTCCACCTGTTTCCAGGGAGACTTTGATTCACATCTTCTTTCTATGAATTCCTTCTTTGATTCACATCTTCTTTTGATCTATGATTCAGAGTCCAGTGGCCCAAGTCCTAGGGGTGGGGTAGCCCCATCTCAGCAGCCGATGCAAACACTTCTCAGAAAAATAGGAGGATCACAAGCTCCAGGCCAGCCCAGGAAATGTAGGGAGACCCTCAGCAACTGAGCAGGACCCTGTCTCAAAATAAAATCAAAAAGCACTGGGGATGTGGCTCGGTGGCAAAGCAGCCCTGTGTTCAAGCCCGGTACCAACAAAAAAATAAATAAACAAAGGTAAAAGAATAAAGGGTCAGGTGGTGCCCATACTTCATCTAGGAGGCCATTAAGGAGAATTTAAAGAAAGAATCGTTCCTTCCAGCACCGGACCCTGCCTGTGTCCATGGGTGGACACATCCAATTACAGACTATCTCTTTATAGACGGTTGCATAAGATCATATTTTCTTATGGCTTAGTTTATTAAAAACATAAATGCTTTTTCCATCACAAGAGTGCTTTCCATATATAACTCTATAAATCCAGAATAGTAAGCTTAGCCACTTCACAATGAACTGAGTATTAAAAGATCTAGAGGACCAACCTGAGAAAGCACTGCTCTTTTAAAAGTAGCCTTTGGCAAAGGTTTGTGTTTGCCTCCTAATGCTTTTTGCAAATGTGCTGCACAGCATTTCAGTCCTGGGCAGCATCTCTGAACATAGAGAAGAAGGCCTGAGAAATCATCCATTTTCCCTTCCTTCCTTAAGTCCTAAAAAGTCTGCTCAGAAATGTGAGAGTTAGTATTGGAGGTTATTACATGAACTAATTTTTTTCTTATTAACTGAGAGTCTTGCACAGCGTAGACATGAAGAAAGTCCAGAATTGTTATGGAAAATTTACAAGAAAGTTAATCTGACACACTGTAGTGATAGACATATTATTAATATGTTGCATGATAATAACACAATTTGCATAAAACCTGTAATTAGTATTACTTTTAGCCCAAGTGTTTGCAGCTTTTAAGCACTTTCCCATATTTATTAATTATCCATGAATGTTCCCTCCAGCCGTTCACTCTTCCGTCGTTCCTCACCTCTGAAGAAGGAACAGGAAGCACTAGAGCCAGCCAGACACAGCAGCGGGTGAAGGGCAAGCAGGTGGCAGGCTGGGCTGTGCCCCGGCTCTGCATCTTGCTGGTGCACAGGGAAGCCTCCCCAGGGCCCTGGCTGGAGCGACGTAT
This sequence comes from Sciurus carolinensis, assembly GCF_902686445.1. Classification (NCBI taxonomy): domain Eukaryota; kingdom Metazoa; phylum Chordata; class Mammalia; order Rodentia; family Sciuridae; genus Sciurus; species Sciurus carolinensis. The sequence continues at coordinate 1,330,808 of NC_062219.1, forward strand.
CACCAGCTCCGTGACTGCAGGGAAGGGCGAGGCCCCCTCCAGGCCCACAGTGCTGCCTGTGCCCCAAACAAAGCTGAGTCCTGGGCCAGAGGTGGGTGGAGGAGGCCTGCCCAGCTCCTGAGTGCCCACAACTGAGGGGCACTCACTCCATGTTGCTCATGGAGGCCTGTGGGGTCCTCTCTGCCGTGTCCCACGTGGAGGAAGAAAGGGTTGACTGCTGGAGGAGGATGTTGGCTGTTTTTCTGTCTGTTACCCAAAACAACTTATCTACTCAATGAACACACAAGAGCCAAGACTCTTTTTTTGAGAGGGGGTGTGGCAGGCCTGTCCACACCAGCTCTGGCCTCTCACTACAAGAGCTCGCCCAGCTCTCCTTTATTTATAACCTACAGGTAAAGGGGCAGGACTGGGAGGAGCTGCTTCTGTGATGGACAGGATAGGGTGGAGTTAGGGGAGCCAGTCTCTTAGCAGGAAGATTCCAGAAGGAGACGGAACCACTCCCACGCAGCGCCACGTGCCCCCGGGCAGGTCCCAGGAGCCAGGCCTCTGCGTCCCATGGCTCAGCCTAGTCTGATTCTGCTAAGTAAGGACGGCTTCCCACACAGGCCACTCGGGACACATTGGTCAGCCTGCCCCTGACCTTCAGGTCTGACAGCCCACCTCCATCCTTTCCTGCCACCAGGGCCAGGCTCCACCCCAAAGCTCAAGTTTGTGCAGTGTCCAAAGTTGACTGAGGCCTGACACCCCCGTCCAGGACTCCCTTGCTCAGGCTGCCCCCAGGGAGCGTCACTGGAGGTGAGCCATCGGTACCGTGTGAGGCCCCCAAACAGACCCTGGAGGCTCTGCTGCCCGCGGGGCCTGTCTTGGAAGCCATGGTGGGAGGCTGCTTTCCCCTCTCCTAGCCACAGCCTGACAAGCCTTCCTGGCCAGCAGTAAGCTGGGGTGGGGAGAGGCACAGCCTCCTGAGTCTGAGGGGACAAGGAGGGTGCCTCGGGGTCTTCAAGCTCAAGCCTCAGGTGACTGGACAGGGTTATGCAGAAGCCCTGGAGAGCCCAGCATCCGCAGCTTGGAAGGCAGCTCAGAATGCTCTTGAAAACGGTAGGTCTGTTTGGGAGAGGTGAGGAGGACGAGGGGTAGGGCTGCCCACGGAGTCCCTGGTGCCCGCACCCCGGCCTGCGTGCGGAGGCACCTTTGGCATGCAGACTGTCCTTCCTCCGCACTTCCTGGGCCACTTGCAGAATTCTCCGAAGCTAATTCTTCTTCCCTGAAATCCGTGTTGAAGTCTGTCCCACAGGCGTGTCGTGAAGACTGAGGGACAGGCTCCCGGGAGTGCCCGGCACCGTGCTGCCTGCAGAGAGCTCTCCCAGCACAGAGCACCCGGAGCAGGGTGAGGCCTGGTCTCCAGCTGCCTGGGGGCAGGATCCATCCAGCATCGTCACACTGGTAGGCACAAGAGCATGCACGTAACCCGGAAGGGCGATTTCCCATGTCCACAGCGTTGGGCCACAGTCCCCAGACATTCCATCCAACCCAGTCTGGATGCTGCTGTGAGGCAGCTTTACGAGGAACTGGCATCTGAGTCAGTAGACTGAGGAAAGCCGAGAGTCCTCTCCAGGGTGGGTGGGCCTTGTCCAGAGGGTGGAAGACCTAGAGGAAGAAGAGCAGCTCTGTGGAGGCAGGAGATATGCTTCCAGGCCTCGCCTTCCAGCTCAGCACTGCCGCTGCTGGGTCCAGCTCGCTGCCTGTCCTGTGGCCTTGAGATTCGCCATGCCGGAGGAGGTCAGGCCTCCCGCCCCACTGCCTGAGCCGCTGTTGCCTGCTCCTCTGAGAGGCTGGACACCTTGGAGCTCCCCCACCACTGTCCATCTGCTCTCTGGCTGGGGCGGTGTCCCTGCTGGGCCGCAGCAGGCATCCAGGACAGGGCTGCTGCTGCGGACGGAGCCCCACCGGCCTCTGCTCAGGAGCTGCCATCCATGGACAGAAGTCCCAAGGCACCAGTGCAGTGGGGACCCAGAAGCCAGGTTCCTGTGTTCACAGCCCCTGCCAGGGGATTAAAATAGGGCTTCCTGAGTGAGTGAGAGAAGGAGCACGTAGAACAACAGATGGCTGTAGAGCAAGATGGCCCTTCATAGGCAGCAGTGCACGGTCAAGGCTTTGTTAAGGTAGGTCTTTCTGAAAGTACAAGCTCTGACACGCCTGACAGATGTACTCCCTGGGTGGGACCTACCAGGAGATCGCTCATCCAGGACCTTCAGGGGATGACAGAATGGCACACATCCTGGATCCATCAGTGGAAGATAGGCTCATTGGCCCCTGTGTGTCTTCCCTTTGATAACAAGTTCTCGGAGAAGAGGGACGGCTGGTCTCCCTCACACACCCCATCCATCTCTCCAGACATCGGCGGGGAAAAACAACGAGGAGCATCTCTGCCAAGTCAGTCCCTAGCTATAAAATCCTCCAATGCCGATCATGAAATCTTGAAATAATCCACACAAGTGTTTCCATTTCAAACTAATGGGATTTGGAAAAATTAAACCCTTCTCCACTAAGTTAAATTTGAATGTAATGTAATTTGTGATCACGAAGGAACAAAGCAAGATGAGGGTAATTAATTATATTACGTATGTGAAGAAAAAGTTCCAGTGGAAGTATGCACAATGAATTTAGGGTGTATTGAAATGTAAAAAGGAGAAGAAAGCTGACTGACAGCTGGTTCAAGTTAGAACAAGTCTGACTTGGAATATTAATTTTTAAATCCTGTACAATTGAATATGAGTGATCCCCTCTGCGTGATTTCAGAGAGTATTATGAGACTTCAACTTTTAAGACAAGCTTTTAGGACCCAGAGCTCCCTGTATGTTTCTGGACTCCTTATGGGGACCTTAGTGATCAAGTGCTCTCATGGGTTGAGAAGTTTAATCAATCAGTCACTCTGGAGCTTTCCCCACCCCATGGGGCACGTTTGGAGGAAGAAGGTTTGGGGCCATATTGCCTGACGGGGTGAATGCTGACACACAGCGTGAGATACGCTGTGCCCGCTGGATCCCTGGCACAACTGTCAGGCACCGAGTCAGGGACACCTCAGCTCCCAAAGACACACGGCTCTGCTGTGGACGGCTTGCCATTTGTCACCAGGCCTGATGGCATGGACGCTATCAAAGCCCTCCTCAGTTAGGTGGCAAAGGTCACCTAGCTGTGCGGGATCCTGGGGTCTAAAGCCATCACCTCCTGTGACAATGAATGGGCTGAGCCATGTCTACACTGGCTAATTTCTAGTGTCAGGGTCTCTTCCTGAAGTTCACCTGAAAATGTCCGAATGGCATCATATCTGACCAGCTGAGAACCGCGGCCAGACCTCTTGAGACGGCGCAAGGTCGTGCTGAAGAAAGGACGCAGATCACTGCGAGGCCGGTCACTGGGGGACAGGCCTGGGGTGGCACTGTGAGGTCACGCCCAAATCGCACTTCAACGTCCATCACTGGAGGTCACACCCAAATCGCACTTCAACGTCCTTGGCAGAATACGATTCCCAGAACCAACCCAGGGCGAGACGCAGGGAACAGGGCGTCCTGTGACCCTGCGCCATCTTGAGCGCCATGTTTACAGGCCTGGCAGCAGGAAGGTGAGTCTGGGTCCCCAGGGCCTCGGTCTGCCCCTGTCTACCGAGGCACCAGCACCAGGGCCCAGTGACTGGGGTGTTTCCCACTGTGCCAGCCTCACCACGCCTCTCGCTGCCGTCACCACCCAAGCACCCAGTACCCACAGGCCCTGGGCATTGCCATAGCTCGGGGCGTGGAAAATAGCTTGTGAGCTTGTCCCCCGTGTGTTCACTGGACCCCATGTGCTCTGGGACCTTGGGCTGGTCCTCAGGCAGAGGAGGGCAGAACTGCCTCCCGAAGATCACCCTGGCTTGCTCTGCTCTGTCCGGTCTCACCATTGAAAGCAGTGAAACCTGTCAGACTTCAAGTTTGAGTGCTGAGTGTGCATTTGATTTCCTAGCAATGGTGCTGTTTCTGTCTGTCTCTCATCTCTATCTAGGACAAAATCCTTATCTTCAATCAGAATTCCCAGAGAACTTTCTTCTGTTCTTAGAAACCCGAAGAGAGGAAACTTCTCCTCCCTGGAGTCTTAGAGAGGCAGCTTTGTTGGGGGCGCTTTCAGGCCCTTGGCGAAACTATCAAAATTCTGGACTTACATTCATGGAAATCATAAGAAGGATTTCCCCACGTGTTGAAAATTATCATCAGACATCTCAAATTTTACTTTTATCTTCATAATCAAAATGAATGCACAGCCCATCAACCCTGAGGCTCCGTGGGTGGAAAGCCATCCCCCCTGGGCCCTGACCCGCACGCCGGATTCCCTGGGCAGGAAGGACTCTCTCCAGCCATCTGCCTGAGGCTCTCCAGGGATTCCTGCCTTCACCAGCTCGGTGAGTGTGTCTTCCACTGCAAGTTCCTAGAGAGCGTGGGGCGGCGGGAGGAGCTTACTCTGCCGGGAAGTTGGAGGGTCATCCTTGGGTCCTGTTTTGCTCCTGAGGGAAACGCCCATCTTGACAGTGTTGTCCACCTCAGCCCCTCGCGTGGCAAGTGAACAGTGCTTTCATTTCTGCAGGAAGGTTTCGGGATGCTGGGGATTTTGATGGTATTCTGCTTTCTTCTTTGAGCCCTTGTCCACCAGGCTTTGGTGGAGACCTGCTTGGTCAGATGGCGACCACACAGCAAACCCAAAGTCTGCAGTTATTGTAAATCCAGAACCAACACCTGTGTGGGCCACAGAAAGGCCCACGTCGTGAGCATTGACCCAGCTGCCCTTTAAACCCAAGGCTCTTCTGAAAGTCACCTTGCTGATGTCCACACACCGTGGATGTCCCCACTACAAACCTGCCCAGAACCCTGACAACTAGGTGATCCCGACAAGCTCCCAAGGTAGCCCAGTGAATTACGGCTCTGTTTAACAAACCATTCCCTAAATGAATGCCAGATGTCCCCCAGGTGACCTGAAGGAATGCCACGATTCCCTGATTCCCATAAATCACAGGAGAATCTGTCAGGAGGAATAAGCAAAGATAGAGCACTCTGGAGCTGGCCAGCATTCCTGAGTTTTTAACTCTTTGTCAGCCAAGAACCCCTATTTTCATTTTATGAAAATAAAAGAAGTGCAGTGGAGTCCATGTGGCTCTGGGGCTGCGCCCCTCCCTGCCCAGCACTGCAGGGAGGTTCGGGCCTCTGCAGGACCTGGGAGGCTGAGGGTGTGGACGGAGCCATCCCAGGGTGTGGTGTCCTCTGTATCCGCGGGCTTTCCAGGCTGCTCGGTGGGCTGGGGGTTTGGGTGGAAGGTCTTTGGTGCTGGCTGCCTTTCTCCAGCCCCCGCAGCTCCTGTTCCTAAGCTCTTCCCGGGACAAGTGGTCTGACCCCTCTGGCTACTCTCGAGACTTCTCTTTGCATCTGGTTCTCAGCAATTTGACGGTCTCAGGCCTCGGTCAGTTTCCGTGTGTCTCTGTGTGTGTTTGTGTGCGACTTTTCCTCTTGGAAGTTTTTGAGCTTCCTGGATCTGCTGACTTAAGAGTTCTCACTAGATTTTGAGGTGGATTTGACCACCGCTTTTTGATGTTCTCCTTCCCTTTCCAGCCCCGTGACCCCAGGCACCGGTGACAGACGTTACTCCTCTGTGTGACCCAGGGGTCAGCGAGACTGCTCTCCCTGGCCTTCTCACTCTCTGGGCATCATTTGAGACGTTTTCTAGGGCTGTTCTTGAAGCTCATGTTTTGGGAAACATGGTCAAACTCATTTCCACAGATTTTGAGAGTAAACGGGGTTTGATGTTGAAGGCTGATCAGCAGAAAGGTCTTTAACTAGAAAAGGTGTGTGCGGGCCAACTGGGAGAATGGACTGGTCCCGGGTTTTTAAATAAAGTCGTATTGGAACATAGCCCTGCTCATTCAATGGGCTCTTGTGAGCTGCAGCAAGACCGAGTGTTTCCAAGAGACCACGTGTCCCTGATGCCCACAGTGTCCCCACCTTAACTCCTTAGAGAAAAGCCTGTCTGAAGGGCCACCTAGAGGTGCCCAGTGGGGCATCCCGAGTTGGGCAAGGCCGTGGTGCTTGGAGTTGAACATTCTTTTATCACAGAATCACCACATTTTCCATTCGAATGTGGAATCTACCTTTCAGGGACGCACTCCTACTCTGTTTCAATATGTAGTAGAATATAGAAACTTGAATGTCTTTTATTTCCTTCCCCAAATTTTGGTTAACCGATGTCACCCGAGGTGACTGGGCACTGCCCCACTGCAAAGGGTGACGCCGGTTAGGAGACGGGCACTGAGGCAGCTGCATCTGGGGAGCGTCAGGTGCTGCTGGGCACAGAGCACTCTCCTCCTGCCCAGGGCTGTCACACCTGCATGGGCAGCTGGCCCAGCAAGTGCCTATAGGCCACATGCCTGTGTGTGACCCTCTGCTGTGGTCACTTCATGGCCACCCAGGCGCAGGCCCGGCAGGCAGAGGCCGTCCTGGTCTCCAGAGCTGGCCTTTGCTTTGGTGACCCAGCCCAGGGTCTGAAGCACTTAAACAATCACATGCAACCTACTGGAAAGAGGTGGCTGCGGGGGTGACCCCCAGCTAACTCTCCAAATCTTTCCTGGGAAATATCTGCACAGAAGGGATCTGTTTTATGCTACAACTTCGAAGCTCTGGGTGAGACGTGGGAGACTGCAGACCACAGGGCCCACCGACTCAGCGCCAAGCCCCCCCGCACGTCCCCTGCTCCCACTGGTGCCTGGGCACAGGCAGCAGGACTCAGCCCACAGGGAGCGCAGCCTGTCTTCTGTCGTAGTCTCTGTTACTCACTTGTGGAATCCAGTCCATTTTTGCTTTTTTTCTGACCTACAGGCCCAGAACGATCCTAAGTCTCATTAGTGATAGTAGTTAGAGCCGGCAGCCTCCTCGCCTCTGCCCTCGGAGGTTCACGCACCTCCTACGAGCTGGTCCTCACCTCCGTGCTGGGAGGATAGTAGTTAGAGCCCGCAGCCTCCTTGCCTCTGCCCTCAGAGGTTCACGCACCTCCTACGAGCTGGTCCTCACCTCCGTGCTGGGAAGGGGCACTGTGCTGCCTGTTTGTGGACGTGCAGATGCAGATTAGATGAGTCTGTTGATGAGCACGTAGCTGTTGGCGTCTCCTGAATGAAGACAGACCTTTCACTTCGCTCTAGGGAGGTCTATGCTGCAGGAGGACTGGGAGAGGGACGAAGCAAAGGTTCTGAAGGTCGGACCAAATCGGGGCTCTAACGCCTGCTGGTGCTGTCCCCAGACGTTGGGTCGTACGCGCTGAAGCTTAAAATCCTTTTAACTCATCTTAGAAACACGTTTCCCAACCAGCACTCCTGCCTTGGCTCGGGACTCCAGCCTGTCTCTGTCGAAGCTGCCAGATGAAGGACAAGGCCAGAGAGTCCTGCAAACCCCTCTACAGGCTGTGAGCACCCTCTCCTCCCGCACCGGGAGGGCCCTCCTCTGGTCTGACCGCCAGCCTGAATTCTGGGCCCAGAACGTGCTGGAGAGACAGGGCAGGCTTCCCTATGGGATGAACACGCCTAACCGCCCAGGGAGCCGACAGCCACATCTGGCCACCACCGGTCTGGGGTTCCATTTCCTCAGCCTTGGCCAGGGGAGGGCAGAGTGTGATGGGGGTGGAGATAAGGTCTCCTCATCTCCAAGGACCACAGGCACCTAGACTTCTGAGAGCACCTCCCATGTTTCACGGAGACGTCAGGGTGCGATTTCATGCATGACAGATCAATAAAGCAAATTTAATATATTCAATTCTTCAGATGCAAAACAGACACCTGGCTTTAGCAGGGTTTCCAGTGCAGTTTCTATCCCCGCAAGCCTCTGACGTCTGAGACTGCTCACATGTTAACCCAAACCATTCACTCGTTCACCTTAGTAAAAGCACAGTTTGGGATTTTATATGTTGGAATTGGACATCAAAGAACAGCTTTTATGATCAAGCCCTTGCTCGCCAAGTCTGGATCACGACAGGCTTGCTCTGGGGCAAGGGGTCTGGCCAGCAGCTATGGCTGGTGGTGAAGCAGGTGGCCTCGGCTGAGAGTCCCGCCTGGCCCTGGACGGGCCTGCACGCCTCATGGAGGCTTAGGACACTTGGCTTCGTTTTCTTTCCTTGAAGCCATCGCCTCGATCATGCCAGACGAATCAGGACTCTGGGAAACATCTAGAATAGTGAGTCTTGACCGAGACTGGAGGTCCATCCCTGAGGATCCTGTCAGTGCCGGCAGAGCCCACAGGTGAGAACGCACTGGCCACGCCCAGCCCTGCCACCGGCCTGGCAGTGGGCAGACTGCCAGCTCTGTCTCCCAGCCTCTGTCTCCCCGGGGACCTCCAACGCGGCCCAGAGAACAAAGGTGCGTTCTCAAGGCACCTCTCTTTTAGTGTCGTGAGAGAGTCTCTTAAAGGCTGTTTCCAAATGACAGTCATTTCCTCCAGAGCCAGGCTGATGGGTAGCGGCCACAGACACCCGGGCCATTTCTGCTCCTAACAAGATGTTTCTAAATTAGAGTAAAATGAATTTTGTTTCATGGACTCTTCTGAACAAAATTAAACCTAAAATTTTATTTTGAAAATTAAAGGCCAGCTGTCGCCTTGTTAACATAAAAGGTAAATGCTCCGGTATCGGAGACAGATGCTCCTGAACAGCCTGACAGACGGTGCCGGCCACGCTCCAGATGTAGGCAGGTGGGAAGTCCTGGATTCAGCGGAGGCAAAGGGTCCCAACACCAGCGACAGCCTGCCCAACCTAGGCTCTGAGAACAGACCCAGGATGTGATTCTTCCGTGGGGCCGGGATGCGGACACACTGAAAGGTGTCCATTAATGTGGACAGTCAGGCCAGATTGACCCCTGAGGGTGAAATCCCATGTTTTCAGAGGTCAGGGGAACCATTTCTACAGAGCACTTTGTGTTTGTCAGTCTTTAAACAACGTGCAAGAAAGAGTCAGATCTCCGCCCCCTCCTTCCCGACGTTGTTTGGCTTCTTTGGCTTCCTGGGACCTTGTTCTTTGTCTCCAGAAGTGTGTGCCTAGAATTTTAGAGTTGGAAGGAGACCGGAGGACTGAGAACCAAATGTCTCTGTAGAGGAGGACCAACAATGACTTCCCAAGCTCTTCACAGGACTCCGGGAGAGGTCAGCCTCCTGCTGCCCCGACGGGAAGGGTGTGAGGGGCAGCTGGGCAGGGGCCTGCAGTGGGCCTCGGCTCTGAGCCTCCTGTGAGGACACATCTAGACGAGTCCCACCACCACCTGGGCCACCTTGTCCATGTGTGGCCTGTGCAGGGCCCTTCTTGATCTCCTGCACACTGTGCAGGTGACAGTGCCGTGGAGTCTCACAGTGTCTGTCCCTCAAGGGAGGAGCCTTGCTTGGTCCCAGCAGCCTCCCTGTGCGGCTCGGGCCCTCTGCACTGTGTGACTTCACAGGTGACTCCTCATCTCTTGAAGGATCGCATCAAGAAGGGAGCCCACACAGGTGGCTCTGCTGAGGAGGACAGGTCAGCTGGTGGACCTGTCGGATAACAGCGTGCACTGGGAGGCAGCTGGGGGCTCTCGTGCAGGATCCACAGCCGTGGACAGTCCCTCTGGGTAGACCTCTGAACAGACCAGCCTCGCTTTTCCCCAGGCCGAGGGCTACGAGGAGGCTTCAGTCACTCAGTCTGCCCTTTTCCCTCTGCAAAACGAAGGTCGATGGCATCCTGTTGACAAAAATGGCTTGACTCCAAGTTAACCTTAACTTTAGACGACAAGACAGAGTTCGGAGGCGCTCTGAGACGGAGAGACTGGCGGACCTGTGCCTCCTGCCCGGTTCTGGAAGGCGCCTTGCCTCCGGCATGTGGCTTTCTGACGCTCTGTTCCCGCCACTCGCTCCTCCTGCTCTGCCTCTGTGCGGACCAAGCTCTGTTGGACGTCGTCTTGCTCTCTGCCAGGCACTCGCCTCCAGCGTGAGGACTGCCTTCTCCACAGCACGCTGGCCGCTGGGGGACAAGGCCAGATGGCATTCCCTAAGGGGAACGCAGGGCAGCCGTCACAGATGTGCCGAGCGCCTTCAGGACCTTGGTCCCTGCACTCACCGTGCCCATGTGACCCTTCTAGACCTCACTCCTCACACCCTGGAGGCCCATCTGAAGTTCTTGCCTTTCCTGTAGCTCTGAGTACAAGAAACCAGGTGGAGAAACACTGTGACCTTCAAGTCCTTGTGGAGGGTGACTTGGACTCCATGCACATACCAGACACGGGAGACCGGGCCAGCGGGAACCGCAGGCCAGAGCCGCCCCCACCTGTTCCCTGCAACTACATTATGGAAAGCGCAGCTGCAAACCCCTCTTCCACCTCCACTGTGTGAATCGGCAGCTTGGGAAGTCCTGCACACGCATGTCCTCAGTCCTGGATGCACAGTCTGTGAGTCTTACCAGCCTGTGAGGGAGCACCTCTCAAGCAAGGCCTGTGTGCCCCTGGAGCAGGGATGGCAGGGACAGGGCCGCCTGGAGCCGGCTGGGCCGGGGCCAGCCAGGACGCAGTCAGCAGAACCTTGAGGCCCCGGAGCCTGGCCCCCCAGTGTTGCCTCAGTTCCCCCCCTCGCCCCGCCCGGCTCGCTGGAGCCACACACAAAGCCTGCAGGGCGCTGCGGAGGCTGGGGACGCTGTGGCCATGGCGGGCGGCTTCTGGGACACCTGCCTCTCCACAGCTCTTGACGGCCCAGAGACCACGGTCGCCTGGACTCCTGGCACCCTGACTCCCTGGAGGAGTGGCAGGCGCTGCTGCACTCTGAGAGGGACTGGGCCTCACTCAGGCCTTGGCTGATGGACCTGTCATTACGAACTGAACGTGCGTTCCCCAAAGGGTCGGCGCTGGGAGATGGTGCTAGGAGAGGCCACTGGGAGGAGACAGACCAGAGCTGGACCCCGGCGGGGACAGGAGCCCTGTGAGAGTCCAGGGCTGCCTCGCACTGCCCACCTGCAGCCACAGGGAGGCCCACCGGCCCCCGTGCTTCCCAGCCTTTGACCTCTGCCCTCCGATGCCAAGGGCACCTGGATCTCCTGGGTGAAATGTGTGCACGCTGGGCCATTCCCCGTGACCCTGCGTCCCTGCTTGGCCTGCTTTCCCTGCCCCGGGGAGTCTACCCACCTCCTAGTCAGGCCCTCCGGCCTCTGATCAGGGAGCCTGACCACGCCCCTCCCCACATGTGTCTGAGTGGGTGCAACTTGGTGTCCATGTCCCCACTGCCCGGCAGGTCAGGGCCTGCCTCAGTGCCTGAGGTATGGTCCAGTGTGCAGGGACGCAGCCTGGCCGGGGCCTGGCAGTGTCCCTGGGTCTGTCTGCTGTGGCCTTAACCGCCTCCTGGCTCTCACCACCTGCTGCCCACAGTGGCCGGTGCTGCCGTGGGGAGCCTGCTATGCCTGCTGCGCCTGGGAACTGGTGCCACGGTGCCCGTGTGCCCGAGGAGGAGGAGCGGCACGCCAGGGCCTGGGAAGGGAGGACAGGCCTGACTGGCTGGCTGGGAAACGGCCGTTTTGCCGAAAGGCGCTGAACATCTGGCAGTGGGTGCAGAGGCCCCTCTGCACTGTGTCTGCCACGCACCTCGACAGCAGGCTGTGCCTGAGGGCAAGCCCAGCAGAGGGCAGGTGCTCGCGAGCCGGCCGCCAGCCCAGCACACGAAGCGCGTACTGCTTTCATGTTCGGGCGGCAGTTTCCATTCCTTTGATTTTTATGTATTTAATTTGGGGCCTACAGAACTGTCTGGAGCAAAGCCACAGGACCCTCTTTGACGTGTTGAACTCAGGACTCCCGCTTGCCCTGGACTCTAAACTGCCACGGGCCCCAAAATCTTCCGAAAATTCAGTGTGCGATGGCGTATATATAAATAAATACGCACCCAGAGTGCTAAGCCTCAGGGCGCCTGAGGACCTTGAAATGCAGGACTTGAGTATTGAGCGCAGGTCTGAGGTGAGGGCCGCCGGGTCCTGCAAGAGCCCACGTGGGCCAGTGCCTGGGGAGTGGAGGTGTCAGAGGCCGGGGCCAGTGTGAAGGGCCAGCTCTGCTCACTTCCCGTCACCTCGCCAAGTCAAATGTCAGAAGAGTGTAGAGCTGTCTCTCCCCGCAGAAGCCGAGATCGCATCATGGCAAATAACTGATCTCTGACATACTGAAGGATGCAGCCCAGAGGTCCTGGAGAGGCCTTGGCTGGCCAGCCGGGCGTGAGTCTGGAACACTCGTTTCCAGAAGCAGAGCCCGTCCTTCACTTGGGCACGCAGGCCACCCACGGCACCACGCTGCCACCAGGGCTTTTCTGTAAAGGGTTCCTTACGACCTGGCGCTTCCAGCTTAAGCCCCAGTGGCTCTTTAAAGAGGAGTTGGAGAAACGTTTTCTTTTTTTTCTGGGATAAATTAAGTAATACAATGTAACATTCTCTTAACATGAAAATAGAAGCCGATGAGACGCTTGGGAGTGAGATGACCTGACAAGATGAATGGATGGATGGGTGGATGGAAGGAGGGATGGATGGCGTATACTCAGTGGAGTCCAGCTTGAAAATAAACACTAAAGGCTCCACAGAAAGGCGGGTTTCCTTGCCAGGAAGGAGCATGGTGATAATGGGCTGGGGAAAGGGTGTGGGAAACCGCGTCCTGCGTCTGTGCTGGTCCCCTGGTTTCCCCATGAATTCAGTGCGAGGTCCTGAAGTGTCCTGGCTCTGGCCCCTTTGCCCCTTGTTCTGCGCGCTCTGAGGGCTGTGTTCAGTAGACCTTCCAGCCAGAGAGGATGCCCCCTGCTGGCAAGGGTCACCACTGTCCACTATAACACCTGTGCTCACAGGGACATCCCGATGTCCCTCCATGTCTGTCCACTGTCCACTATGACACCAGGGACCACAGGGATGCCGCTGCCCTCCACGTCTGTCCACTGTCCACCATGACACCAGGGCCCACAGGGATGCCGCTGCCCTCCACGTCTGTCCACTGTCCACCATGACACCAGGGCCCACAGGGATGCCGCTTGCCCCTCCTCATCTCTCCCGTGCCTCCTCCCCTCCTCCTGGCCTCTTCTCCAACTCTTCTCTCTGATCTTGGCCACACAGGGCCACAGCCTCAGGCCAGCTAGCCAAGGGCTCAGCTGCAGCTGCTGTGGCTTCTCCCCTGCCTGTGCTCAGTGCTGTCCCTCCATGGCTGCTGCAGGACCTGGGGGTCCCCACCAGCTTGCTGTGTGACTAGTTGCGACGTCCCCTTCCTTGGTCAGTACTGCCAGGTTGGCCCCCGGCCTTTGACACTTACATTGTCTATGCATTAACTATTTTATTGAATTGTTTGAATTATTTTATTATTTGCTTTCTTATAATAATCTTGGCAAGTTGCTCTTTGTCATTTGACATCTTAAGATATGAATCAATTATTTTACACCTTTCCCAATATGACCACTGAAAGCTGAAAATTCCCTCTGTTGCCTTAACTGCACCCCATAAATTCCAGTTCAAAACAAGACCTTTCAACAGTTTTACTTTCTTTCTTGATTCATCATATTCCAAATTACATTATTTCATTTCCCAATGTTTGAAAATTCTAAGTCACCTCATTAATTTCTAATTTAATTATTTTGTAGTCATGTTTTTTGTGTGTCTCAATTATTTCAGTCTTTTAAATTTACTGAGGCTCATTTTATGACCTAAAACAAAACTGATCTAAGGGGATTTTCACGTACCCTTGGAAAGCACGTTTTCTGCGTCTGATGGAGTTTCCTGGGAGTAGCCGGTAACCGCAGCTAGCTCACACTTCCGATTCAACCTGGCACGTCTTTTCTAACAGTTGAATTGTTTAACTAGGTTAATATCCAGATTCCAAAAGCCCTGTATTCACTGATTTATTTGCGGAGTGTACCACACAGCAGTCAGTAAATTGGGGGACCGTGGGTGGAAGCAAATGCATGAAGACATAGGAGGCAGCCTGCTGAGCAGGGTGTCCTGTGAATGGCCCTGTCGGCTCCTCACACGGTCCCACACTGCTCCACGTCCCTCGGGGCACTTAATGTGCTCCCAGGGCACAGAGCCTGTCTCGCCCGAGAGCGTGGAGTGGTCTGGGTGCGGCCCGTGGCCCGAGGGTGCCTGTGCGGGCCGTGGGGTTGGGAGGAGGTGGCAGTGGAGAGGTGGCTCTGGAGGAGGGGCTGTGCCGTGCCCTTCAGAGGCTGGGGCAGTTCGGCGGGGACACTCTGTGGTGCCCGAGAACAAGACCAGGCTCACGGGGCTTGGCGAGTACTCTTCCACTGGGCCCCCACCAGCCTCCTTGGTCCTCACAGGAGAGCCAGATGGGCCTCTCTGGTCCTCTGGCTTCCTGTTGCCCATGGACCCTCTCCTGCAGTGCCCCCTGAGATGCCTCCCCCACCGCGCCCCCAGCAGAGGCCAAACTGATGGAGCTGGGGCCTTGGACTTTCGGACCCCCGAAACATGAGCTAATTGACCTGTTTCCAGGGGAAGAGCCAGGGCAGGTGTTTGCTGTGGTGTGAGATACTGTCCCACACGTCATGTCCACCTAGAGGTAAGGACAGCACTGAAGGGCCCTGTGACAAGCAGGGTGGCCACCCAGGATGGAGCAGACCCCCCACGGCACCCCAGAAGAGTTTACAAAGCTAACATGATTTACTTTTTAAAACAAAAAGTCTGATTTTTTAAAAAATTTTTGAATCATACCCAAGCCCATCCTCTTAGGAGCTAATCCAGTCCAAAGCAGCAACACCCACGACCCCAGTGAGAACCTGGGTCCATAAATTCACCAAGGTCGGGTGGAGGGGCCAGAAGTCCACTTGCAAGGCCGATGGAGTCCTTCCGAGTGTCTGTGACCGTGAACTGCGATGCCTGCAGTCGGAAAGGCTGCCTTGACTCTGATTTCACCACGTAACTCCGAACAGGCACCCAGCGGGCGCGGCATTACCGAAGTCAGCGTCTCTGTTACATCACGGTCACCTCTGTCCTCCCCTAGCATGTTCTTTTCCAGAGCGTTCTATCTCTTGTAAACTGTTGGATGTGAGACAATCCCTAAGCATGTAATGTGCTGTGGCGGGAAAATCAATACCAGTAGCAAGTACCGTTTGTCCCATGTGTGAGTTTTCCCTGTTTTTCTTTGTTCTTGAAAGTGTATATTCTTGAAATTCATTACGAACTCCCTCAATAGCTTTAAATGTCTTCTTTAAAAGTACATGTTCAACTGTATCCAATATTTAAAACCACAATTCCAGAGTAATTTCTAAATCTGTGTTAACATTCTTTGCATCTTTTAAAATTTATTTCGTCAGTGATTTCTCTTGGGTTCCCAAATTCGTATTGGTTGACATTTCAGGCAAATGCCTCTCTCCATGTACGGTCTCTTGTTGAAATGAGTGAGGGGTGTTTCCGGGCTGTTGTGGCCGAGGACCTGCGCTGGGTGCTCTGGAGGCAGGAGGCTGGAGGCTGAGGTCAGGGTGCTGGCAGAAAGGGTCTGGAGAGGGCCATTCCTGGCAGATGGTGTCTTCCTGCTAGATCCTCCCTCCGTGGAGGGGACAGACTAGCTCCCTTCCCTCGGGCACGAACCTCCTTCGCCTGGGACAAGCCCCACCTCCTAACACCACTGTGTGGGGTCGGGATCTCAACATGTGGACGTGGAGTGGAGACACGATGTTCAGAGGACGGCCATGGTAACGTGAGTGACAAGTTCTGATTCAGCGCCCCCCTCTGGGCCCGCTTGCTCCGTCCTTCCCTGAGCTCCAGGGCAGCTTCCCTCCATCACCGTAGGAGAAGCATCTCCCCCTTGTTTCTGCGGACAACAGAGCGGAGGAGCAGGGAGGCTGGACCCTCGTAGTGAGGCAGACCCTGAGGAGGACTCCACGCAGATGCCCTCTGTCAGGAGGCATGGCAGGCAGCACGGGTGACTGGTGGAGGGCCAGTCAGGGTGGAGCGAACGCAGCGCTGGCTTTCACACCCACGGACGCCTTTCCGAGGCAGGCCAGGGCACAGGGGCGCCTGGACCCCTGACCTCTGCCACTTCACCTTCTTCAGGTTCTCAGATTGCCGCCTGCAGGGTTGGCAATTTGCGGCTCCCAACAAAAGCTGTGCTTCTGGTTCCCATGGCAGATGGGCCCACGCAGGGCCCAGCTGGCTTTCCCATGCAGGGCCCAACTGGCTTTCCCGTGCACGCAGAGATGTTGGGAGTTGCCACCGGGCACAGAGCCCTCTCTCAGTGAGTCCTCAGGGGTGACAACCAGTTCCCTGGACAGGGGGCTCAGCAGCTGCCCTCAGATGGGGAGCCAGCAGAGACTCCACCATCTTCCTGTAACTTTCCTGCTTGCAGGACCAAATAGCGGGAGAAGATGTCCACTCGAAAGTCATGGAAGAGCCAAGATTAAGTCCTACAGCCAGAGTGCTTCCGATGTCTGCTTGTGCACGTTCGATGCTGCTTGAACTTGTCTGAACAAGGGCACATAGCGTGGCTTTCCACCTGGTCCTCATTCTGCTCACACCTCTCTGCACAGACTCTGTCCAAATTATTGTACAGCTTGTTGGGAAACTCAGCTCCTGGGGTTTATCATGAACCACTTGGTTTCTGCAGAGCTGCACGCAGACCTGGAAGTCTAGACTTTAAGACCCTTTGGGGTGATTCTGATGAGCCTCAGGTTTAGACCCAGTGAGGTAGGGAGACCTGAGGGTAGATGGTCTCAGTTACGATGGTATGCAGAGCTAATTCCTCCCTTTTTCTTGTTCCCCCACCACCTGCAACCTCCTTATTGGCAGGAACCTAATCTTACAATATGAAACCCGATGTGAGTCTATTTGTGCTGATCAGGAGAACTGTCTTCAACATGCTTGGAGCAATAGGGATGATGAAGTTCAGGGTGGGCTTTGCAGACCACAGGTCCCTGAGCTGGATCAGTATTTGAGGCTTGTCTCGAATTCAAACCAGCTATGGAACTCAGGATTTAGTTTCATGATTTGTAATTTTGATTCTAAAACTTAACCCCCCAAATGAAGCACTGAGCTTTTAGGGAAGAAGGAGAAGAAGAAGGAAGAGGAGGAGAAAGAGGAGGAGGAGGAGGAGGAGGAGGAGAAGGAGGAGGAGGAGGAGGAGGAGGAGGAGGAAGGCATCAGCACAAAAACAAATAAAAAAGAAAAGATCTTGGGGCCAAAGGGTGGTGTGAGAAGGTCAGTCAAATGCTACAGAAACCATAAAACACTGCCTAAGTAAAGAGACACAGATGGGCTTTTATACAGCGAGGGGAAAAGAGGTGTTTAAGAGCTAACAGGCTCGCACCCCCAGGAGAGCCCCCGCAGGAGAGGCACCTGCCCTTCGAGGCTCAGTAAACGTGAGGCCCTTGCTCCCGTGCATGGCGACTGCTGGACCCTTGCCCTGCACTACGGAGCTGTCTCCTCAAGTGCTCCTTGATCACCTGGGCCCCGTCTGCTGCAGCTCCGTTGACACGTAAGGGGGTGGCTGTGTGGAGAGTTATTGTGGGACGTTTCTGGCATTGTGTTCCTTCCCTGCTCCCAGATGTAACCTACCAGAGACACGTCACATGTTCACAGTCCGTCAAAAGCCAGGAACACCAGAGAATGCAAAGCTACCCTGCAGGAGCAAAAGAAGTTTGATATACTCTTGCATTACTTTGAATGTATTTCCCAATAAAATAAAATAAATAAAAACACATCTGCACATCAAGACTTGCAGGCTCATGCTCTCAGGGCCTCAGCCCTACTGACAGAGGCATGGAGAGAGCCCAGACGTTCGGATGTGATCAACTCAGTCTGCAGCAGGTCCGTGCGATGGCGACTGAGCAGAAACAGCAAGCAGGGAACGCTGGCTCGTCCGCCAAGGCGCCTGAGGTCTCTGCACAAGGGTGCTCAAGGCCGGGCCGCGCAGGGCGTGCTGGGGCCGGCTGGCGAGGGAAGGCGGAGCAGAGCTGGGGTGGCCATGTAGGGAGGACAGCTCTGCCGGGCGATGGAATTGTCCCAAACTGGGTGTGCACTTTTACTAAAACTCACTGTGTGCTCAAAAGAGGGACTTCGGTTTTGTAAATGAAACCTCCAAAACTGTAAAACCGAGAGACAGTGCCAGGAAGCAGAGGGCCCATTTCCCAAGTGCCAAGCAGCTTCCTTCCTTCCCGTCGCCCCATGAAGGTGTCCACAGGAGACCCGGGTGAAGCAACACTGTGGCAGGCTGGGCTGCAGGCAGGACCGGTGCAGGCTGAGCAGGAAGCTGCACCCGTGAACCTGAGGCTCAGACCCGCGGCCAGCCGTCTGGCCAGTCCACCTGGCCAGCACACGGGCTTCTTCCCCAGCACGTGGGAGTGAAGTGCGACTGGGCTGAGGGTTGGACTCTCGGGGTTCAAAGACCTGAGCGAGTTGAAGATGGAAGATGAAAGACGGGGCACAGAGAGCCTCTAAGAGCAGGGGTGGCCCTAAATCCAGAGATGGGGCTGCGGAGTGCTGGGCTTCCCCACCTTCCTGACCAGAGCCCCAAACAAGAATCTAGCTCCACGAAACATGAGCTCTGTGAGCCGTGCAGGCTTATAAAAAGCACTCAATGAGCAGATAAGAATCCAAATTTTAGTGTGGATTTTAAAAGGGCCCAGGTTTTATGTTGTTTATTTCTTGAGATTTTAAGACAGTTTGACATGGGCGTATTGAAAGTTATGTGTGTTAATTTTGTTTAAAGTTTTATGAAAGTTAAATGATCATATCACTGTGTCTCATCCCCATTAAATTTGTCATACTTCATAGTTTTTAAAATTTTGTTTGAAATGCAGTTTTTATTTAACTCCATAAATCACCCTGTTAAATGTCCTTCTAGAAAACTAGTTTCCAGTTTCCCCTGAGCTCTGCAGTTTGAGTCTTTTCAAGCATGGAGGGTAAACAAGAACTGGGGACTTAGCCATCAGCCCATGCTCAAAGCTACTGCCCTCCTCTTGCCCTGGGAGAATGCGGAGCCCCGCCTCCCTCTTGGGCCTCTAGGTTGGGGTCTCCCACAGTCACAGCTACACAGCTGCACACACCTGCTCACAGACCCCCTGTCCTCACTCTCCAGAAGGTGGGGGCAGCCAGTTATTCGTCACCATGGCTTTGCTGTAATGTCCCCAAACACCGACTCTATGTATGCAATGAGTAACAAGTCCAGTGCTGAACTTGGGTGTTTGAGTCTCAAAAACAGCAGCACTGGTAGATGGGAGCTAATCCCACAGGGTGTGGAGGGGCCGCCCTTCACCCTGGCTCTATTTTCTTTAATGTGGACCACCAACAGTCCCGTGATTTAAAGGAGATAATTATCTCTCAGAGTGTTCTTGGTGGTGCAAAGTTAAATGTCATCGTGCCTTTCTGAGCACGTGGTGTGAATGTGGTGTTTATTCAGAGGAAGAAGGAAGCCCGTGCCTGTCCTCGACTCAGTCGCTTGAACTCTTGGCAAGGTGGGAGAGACGCCCAACAGCCCGGTGTGGCCCCAGCCTCGGGCGAGTTGCCCCCTTCCTGTCTCATCTCTGCTGTGGGCCTCCCCTCACCAGGGCAGGATGAAGAGGGTCCCGTGGCAGGGCCTGCTCGCCCACCAGGTCACCCTCATGCCCCCCACTCCTGGGCTGCACCTTAGGCCAACACCCCACAGGGGCCTCTCTGCTGCCGTCCCTTGTGCTCAGGAAGCCCCTCTGGTTGGAGTGGGTGTCTGTTTCCTCCACGCCTCACCTTCCTGCCGAGTCCAGCCCTGGTCTCCCTTCTCGTCATGCTCAGCCCTGCACGTCTTCCCTAACCCCCACTGGGGGATCACGCTCAGCCAAGATGGCCTTCCAGAGGACAGCTCCTTGGAGTGCCACCAGCAGGAGGCAGAGGCAGAGACCCAGGGCTCCCAGCAGCTCTCCTGACTGTGTGGCCCCAACCCCAGCACGGTAAAGAGGTTCACAGCAGGCCAGCACCTGACGGTCACTGGGAAGGGAAATGAGATCTTTAATACCTGACCAAGGGGGCAGCTCCCTATGAGACCAGTGCAACTGGAGAGGGGAGATAGCCCACCAAAACCGAGGAGCACAGGCAGGAAGGGGTGCAGAGGGGCACGGGGCCAGAGCATGCTACCTGGCCTTCTCTCCTAGGTTTCCGTTCCAGCTCCTTAGAGAAGAGGGCCTGTGCACTGTGGCTCCTGGCCACGCGCACTCTGCAGCCATGATGTCAGGAGGTGCTTGCTGGGCCCTCCAGCCTGCTCCTTCCTCCTGGGGCAGAGGGCTCTCTCCCTGCATCCCAGGGCTCTGCTGCATCCTTGTGTACACGGATGCACAACCTGGCTGGGAAGCACATCCCCTCCTGCATCCCAGGGCTCTAGTGCCTCTGCTCTGACGTTGGGGACTCCACTCAACTGCCCCACACGCGGGCATAGTTAGTCAGAAACTGCTGAGATTTCCAGTCCTCATGCCACGGGTCAGCAAGAGCAGCACTGCCAGGGAGCAAGGGAGCAAGGGCGGGGGCAGAGGAAGCAAAGCCTACTTAGCGAAACCAGGAAAGGGGGCATTCCCCGGGCCCTTCCTTTACGTTATACTGGAAAGTAGTGCTTATGCATCCCTCTTGAGACTTTTGGAGAAAAGACATTTGATCAGTTAGTTTACAGGCTTAAAGCGTAAGTGCTTCTTCCTAGAGACATAGTAAAATATCGACAGATCAAGGACTAGAAAGCCTCTTCTCTGGCTGCTGCCCTCTTTCTGAACACACTGCCGTGTAAGATGGACAAGTCGGAGTGAGACGGGAGGAGGAGGAGCTGAGAGCTTCTGGAGCTGGACTCCTTTGGGGTGTCCAGGTGGCCTTCTGCAAAGTGCTGCCAATGGCCAGTGCGGCCTGAGACTGGCTGGGGTGTGGTCTCAGGAGGGGCCTGCAGCCCCAGCAGCACCGTCCGTGGGATGGAGCGCACCTGCCGAGGCTGACGGACAGCTGACTCTTGGCCAGCTCGTCCTCCTGGAGCCGGCAGTACGTGCCCTGGGCTGCCGCGAGCCGCCCCACGCCTTCCAGTCCTTGACTTTAAGGCAGGTGTGAACAGACCTTGCCTGCCCCAGCACGACAGTCCACCGCACAGGGTCAGCAGGAGTCGCAGCCTTGGTGCAGGGCCTGCTGGGAGCCTGCTGATGGCCAGTGTCCCCCACCAACAACCTTCCACACGCTGGGCACTTGCCCTGAACCTGAGCAGACGGGCACCCTTGTCCCCAGTCACAGGTCTTGACTGGTCACTTCTGCAGTGTGACATCGGCACCTGTTCGGTAAAGGTGATGATGGGTGAGAGGAGAAACTGCTGGGGAGTGAGCCGTCGGGCTGGCACCGCCCTGAGCTGCCTGCAGCCTGGTCTCCAGGGGCCTTTGCTTCCCACCGCTCTCCATGGGGACGGCCTCCACAGGCCTCGCGATGCTTGGAAGAAGTCATTCTTCATCACGACTTGTAGCATGAGATGACCTGGAAACCCTGTGCGTTCAGAAGCTTGGAGCAGTGAAGTGGGGGACAGTTATGTCCTCCTCCCACCATCGAACCCCTGCTCCTGGCAGCCTGCACCCGGATCCCCTATTTTCTCTCTCTTTTCTCCATTTCTCTTCTCTCTCCTCCTTTCTGCTTCCGGTGCTCTCCTCCGCGGGCTTCCCAGGCAGGGTTCGTCTCTGCCCCCGTCTCTGCATAACCGACTGGCTCACTGCTCATGAGACGGCGGTGCCTCCACGTCTCTAGGCAGCATCAGACATCAGTACCATGAGATGGTGGCTTCATAGCGATTCTTTTCTTATCCAGTCACACTGTATAGGGTATTCTAGAGAGAATATTCATCTAGCTAGCCCACTATTTCTTCAGGTTAAATTAATTTAAAAAAATCAATTGTTGGCTAAACTGATAATAAACAATAGCCAAATTATTGGCTAACATTGCCCATTGAGTTTTAAGATGCATAGTACTTCTGCCACCTCCCTCACTGGACGGCTGGGAGATGCAGCAATGTCCGTCACTCCTTGGCAGGGAGACCGTCCTGGAGACACCGTGACAACTTGGCCAGCCCTGGAAACCTGCCTGCCCTAAATGCTTTCTTCATTGCCGGTGACGTGCGTGTTTCTCAAGCTTTTGACCAGGTCCAGTTTGCTCTGAATCGCCCATTATGTCCTTCACTCTTCCAAAACGATGAAGATGCCTTGCACCTCCGCTCGCCCGTGAACCACTTTCGTGAGTCGGAGCTGCGGCCGTCCACTGCAGGAGGGGACATGCTTGCCGGGCTGGGTGAGGCTCCTGGCAGAGTGTGTGCCGTGCCATGTGTACAAGGCCCTGGCTGCCCTCTCAGTGGCGGGGGAAGGAAAAGAGAAGGAAAGAGGGAAGAGCAACACGTGCACCCAAGGGGCAACTCGGCTTGACCAGCTGGGGATGTCCTTCCCACAGCCTCGAAAGGCCTTGTTCTCTCATTGGGGCGTCCCTTTCTCCATCCGGATTCTGACGCTGGTGCTTAAGTGTTTCCAGTCACCTCCGACTTCTCCGTTACGTCAGCTGTGTGAGGAGCATTTAAACAGAAATACCAGTGACTTTTTCTAAATTAATTAACGAATTTTTTCCAGCACTTTGAGGTATAATAGACAAAGTGAAGGTGATTTTCTTCTATTGGTTTTCCATTTTCACTCTGATTGATTTTAAAGTATAGACACAAAGCAAAACAGACGTGATATGTGTATAACAAAAAGACAAAGTGCACTGAGCAGCCCTGTCCCCACACAGCGCGAGCAGAGCTCCGATGCAACCCTGAGCCGCTTCTCCTCCCCACGCCTCTCCACCTCCATGACTGGCCTACATCTGGGTGTTCCACCTCAATCATTAATAATATGTCACCTAGTGTCCCGCGTGTTAGTGTCTTATAGAAATTATGCAAACTGCAGCTCGGCGCTGGGCACACACCTGTAATCCACGGCTCAGGAGGCCCAGGCAGAGGGAGCCCAAGTTCAAAGCCAGCCTCAACAACATAGTGAGGCTGGCAGCAACTTAGCAAGACTGTCTTAAAAGAATAAAAAAGGCTGGGGACGTGCTCAGTGGTTGAGCACCCTGGGCTCAATCTCTGGGAGGAGCTCTACAGCTCAACACTGTCCTCGGCCCCTGTCTGAGCAGAGTCCGTGCTGCCTGGCAGCCGCTCTGTGCTGGCTTTGCTGAGCCCGGCTCTCTGCTCTGTGGCCCTCCCCCGGGAACACGTCCCTCTTTCCAGCTGTATTTCTGTGAACGCATCCTGTGGTCCTGCACACGCACGCTTGTGGGCGCTGGGTCCCAGGGCCGTGCTCTGGAAGACAGATGGGAGTGGGAGTGGCTGGTCCCTGGTGCCTGCTGTGCTCCAGCCAGGCTGCTGTGCACTGGCCTCCCTTGCAGGGAGCACCAATTGTGCTGGCCTCTTCCCTTTGGGGTCCCAGGATTGCCAGTAGGCTTGACCTTTTGATGGACATAAGGCAGCCTCACTGGGGCTCTGACATTCATCTCCAGGAGTCAGGTTGCAGGTGTCGGAGGGTCGCTGGGTCACCTGTTCTCACCCTCTGGACATTCGCATGGAGCTTTAGCACTCTGGCCCTGGCTGGTCTCGCTTTGCTGGAGCAACATGCCCATGGTGGCTTCCGACCCGAGGCAGCCATGTGTGGCGGGCGCCCTGCTGCTTGGGGCCTTGGTGGATCACTGCATGGTGGCTTTCTGCAAACACGACTTCATTGTTTCATTGCCGAGGATTGTGCCTGACGCCGTCCAGCGGAGTCAATTTGGCACGGAGACAAATGAATAGCGAGGCTCTTGAATTCGGAACAGTTTATTGTTGATTCAGGAAACCCGGGAACAACACCGGTGCTCGAGGAGAGCCGGCTTATATCCCCTCCAGGAGCTCAAGGGTAGGGCTGACGCCAATTATTAGGCGAGGAGCTAGCTGTCCAATCACGGTAAAGGTCAAAACGAGCAGACACGATCAGGAGCACTGGGGAACACCTGTGCACGCGTTGTGTGCGTGGACTTAATTGAATATGGCCAATGACAAATCACCTGGGTGTGCTTATGTTACTCAACCTCCTCACCACCCATGTGATCAAAACAACCTCTGGCTGGCTGCCAGGCGCCATCTTGGCGTAGTCTGCATGGCATAGCCCCCAACACGTGCCAATCTTCTCTCAACGGTCTACGTCTTGTTAATAAGCTGTTCCTTTTGCGAGGCCGCGAATAGGATTCCAGACCAACTTCTGATAGCTGTCTTTTGCTTGGGCGTCTTGATTCATGTGTCCCGTGGGGATGGCTTCCATTTTACTCCACTTCCCCAAGGTCTGCCGATTGTTTCAACGATAGTTGTTGAAGTCGTGCTTCTCGTCCTGGTCTGCCAAGTTAATTCTGTCCTAACCTGTGCTTCCACGATTCCCTGGGTCTGTTTCTGAGTTTTTATTGTCTTCTATGAGTTGGTTTTCTTTCCCTGCACCAATGCTCTGCTGAATTCATTTTCTCTATAACAGTTTTGGGCCATTTGGTATATTTATTCTTAGGTTCTGCTTTGATTTTGTTTTTTAAAAATGGCACATGTGAGCACTCGTTGCTGCGTGGGGCACGACTTTGTGTCTGACTTCTCCACTGATTTTTCTGTCTAGTGAACGTACTGTCTTATTAAGCTTTAGAGACTCTGGGGTTTTATATGTAGGTAATCATTATAATGTCTTATTTCTTAAATCCTTATTTACACACTTGAAATTATTCTCATTTAACTGGCCAAACTCTCCAGAGAAATCCTGAATGGAGACATAAGAACAGCCATGTTTACTGCAAAGTCAGCCATTTTTGACATTTCAAATTTTAGATTTTTGAGATTTGCTTTATCAAGTTTAGAACACTGTTTATTTGGAGTTGTATGAAATTTGTTGTCTTAACCAGGACACTTCTGTGTTCAAAAGGGTTCCTATCATTACACAAATTCAACATATCTGTGCTTATTACAGTTGTTTCTTAACTTTCGACTCCATGAGACTTCATGTGATAAGACCTCACACAGGTAGATTTTAAGCTAGGGCAGTCCTGATCAGGCATAGTATGTGGTTTGGTGTCTTAATTCGTGTCCCACAGGTGGCTTTCATTTCAAGAGTCCTGTTTGGCTAGAGAATGTCGGGCAGTGATATCGATCCCTTGAGCCTGTGCAGCCTTGGTTGAGATGGTGAGCCATCGCGTCTCCGATGGCTCAGGTGAGCCCGACGGGAGCTGGTGTTCGGGGTCGGCCCCAGCTCTCTGGGCTCCCTGGGTTTATGCTGCTAGTTGTGGCCCCAGGACCTGCTGTGTGGGTTCCCTAGTCCTCATCAAGGAGGAAGGCGTCACCCTGACATGTGCGTGAGGTTGGCAGTGTTTCCAGGTAGCCCTGCAGCGCTTCCTCTTCTCTATGCTGTCCAAGACCCCCTTGGACATAGTGAGCTTCTGATGTCAGCTCTTCTTGTGGAACAGGGACCACTTCTCCAGGGACGTGCGCTCCTCAGTCGGTTGCCTCTGATATCAACAGCGGTTGCCGCTTATCTGACTCCTTTGCCATCACCTTTTCTTCCTGTGTCCTGTCTCACCACACAGCAGAGGCTGTGAGCCTCCCCGACTTCAGCTGGAGGGTGGAGGCACGGTTCTGCAGATGCTGGCTGTTGTAGCCCCAGACAAGAGCCTCTTGCAAGAATCTCCCTCTAACAGCGAGGTCTGCCCCAATCAGGGAACAGCCAGGCCCACCAAGTGGTCAGTACAGGGGGTGAGATCTGGTGCCCTTGGAGTCAGGACCAGCCGGAAGAGCCAGCACGTCCCTGGAACCCCAGCACAAGCAGCTGGACTTCCAGGGCCACCAGGTCCAGCACCCTCCTGTGCCCCGCCTGCCCTCTTCTTGCCCACCCAGGGTGGCTCTGAGTGGCCCAGCCTATATCATTAAGCACATTGCTCTCTCAGAGCTGATTCCTCATGAAGATTGTGTAAGGATCCACGTATTTAGGATCCCGTTACCACCTTTGTCTTTAAATGCACAGCTTAGGACACTGTGCTCGCTGCTGTCCCTGATCTTTCCTGAGCACTGTCTGCCGGCTTGCTGACTGACTCCTTCTTCCCACACCTCCTGGTCTTACGTTGCTCCTTTGCATGCTTCAGTCTGGTTGCCCCTGGGCAGTTTAGGAGCGATGCTGCAGCTCTGTCTGGCTCTCCCAGGGCTTGTCCACCCACTGTGCTGCTGTCGCCTGGAAAGAGACAAGAAAGGTCTTTTGGAGGGAACTTGCTCATGATCTCGGCAGGTGGGCATCCTCAGGACCGTCCACCTGCAGGCTGGAGAATAGGAGGCGGTAAGTGCAGCTCAGCCCATATCCACAGGCCTCAGAACCAGGGAAGCCAATGGGCAGCTGTCCCACTGGGGCCAGGACTCAGACCCTGGGGCCACAGAGCCAGCCCCAGAGTCCTGAGGCCAGAGAGCCTGGAGGTCTTGTGTCCGAGGGCAGGAGAAGAAAGTGCCCTGGCTCTGAAAGAGAGAGCAAAAATCTGCCCTTCTGGGCTGGGGTCCAGCTCAGGTCTGAGCACTCGCCTCACACACACAAGGTCCTGGTACTGTCCCCAGCACCCCAAAAAATAAATAAATAAAAGTCTACAAAAATCTAGTTCAGAAAGGGAGCTTGGCATGGTGGTATCCACCTGTAGTCCCAGCTACGCGGGAAACTGAGGAAGGAGGAGTGTACGTTTAAGGCCAGCAGGACTATTTGGCAAGACTTTGCCTCAAAAAATTAACTAATAAAAATGGCTGGGCATGTAGAGTAGAGCACTCTAGGTACACCTCCCAGTCCCAAGACCCCCAAATTACTAAACACATAAATAAATAGAACAGGAATTCGCCCTTCCTCTGCCTCTTTTTCTGAATGACCCTCCCTACCCAATTGGGTGGTACTGACCCCGTCCTGGGCGTGGTTCCCACTCTGCCGCTGGCTCACAGGCTGGTCTCCTCCAGCAGCACCCTCAGGGTACACCCGGCCGTCCAGTCTCCTGACTCTGGTGCCAAGCTCCCAGCTCCCGTTGCAGCAGAAGAGGACGCTCAGGGCCACAGGCACTGAGCAGGCTCACCTGGTGACGGGGGGACGCAGACCTTTGCCAGCTCCTGGCTGCCCCTTGATTCAGTCCAGCGGGCACTCAAAACCAAGCACCCAGTGTTCAACGCACCGATGTGAAACTCACATGGGTGATGGAGAAGTTCCAGAAGGAGAGTTCCTTCCCGCCTGCACACCAGCCTCTCTCCCGTCAGTTCTGTGGCCACCGCTCTTTCCTCCCAGTCCCTGAGCATCACCTGCGTGCTTGCTTTCTGTGTCCCCTAGACATCATGGTATTTGCTCTGAATTACTCTGTGCATCTGAGATAGCCGCTCTCATCTCAAATTCCTTCAGTCCTTGCAGATTCTTCTGGAATCATTTATTTGTTAATAGCAGTCTCCATTTATTTGTCATAATCACTGGCAATTCCAAACTCTTATATATTAAATATAAGATGAAATATGCAAATACCTCTGCACTCTGGAGACAGACACCCCCTGGTCCATGAACCAGCCCTGGGCCCATCAGAAATTCTTGGTTAGCACTCCCCACACAGTGTGCAATGCAGATTCAGCACAAGGCTTAGTTCCAGAGTATCTTGAGTCACAGACACTGGAAAGCAACGCACTGCAGAGGTGTACTGCGTCACTCAGCTTTCTGGCAATGTGACAAAACACCTGAGAAAATCCACTTAAAATGAGGAACAGTCCATGTGGCTCAGTTTCAGAAGTTTCAGTCCATCGTCACTCGGTCCCATCCCTTTGGGCTTGTAGCCAGGCAGAACGTCATGGCAGGGACCACGTGGGAGCAACACGACCGCGTCGTGGCAGTCAGGAAACAGGGCGGCAGGCCCAGTGGCCAGCTTCCTCTTGAGGCCTCGCCTCCTGAGGGTTCACCACCAGGACCCACCCTGAACACACGGCCTCAGGGGCACTCCCAAACCATGGCAGGTGGCCAGCTTCCAGGAGGCAGCCGGAATAGTTAATGTGACCGGAGGCAGAAAGAGAAATCCCGAAAGTGATCACAGAATCACAGCGTCACTTGTCTTTAATGGTATTATCAATCAGGAATTCGATCGGAATGTTGCTGGAATCAAACGCCTGTGTATGCACACGCGTGTGCACATGCGTGTGGTCCCACGTGGCATTGTCTCCACGTGCCCTGTGAGACCCACGTCCACTATGTCCTCTCCACCCTGCGGTACAGCTGGCAGCCCACTGCACTCTTTTTATCTTGGTACACGGGATGGAACCCAGAGGCCCCAGTGTCGATGTCAGAGCAGACAGACCTGGAAATCCAGGAGTCAAAGCGAGTGAACACAGGATGTGTGTCACACCACGGGGCAGGAAAGAGTGGTCGTGATGACCAAATCACTTTAGCAAGGTTTGAAGTACTTAGATGCACAAGAAGGACACATGGCATTTCAGTGTTCTTACATAAGCACACACAGTAAGTCAAAGTGTCCTTGTTAGTTCTCCAATCATTTGCCAATTCGATATTGAACGAGACCTTTTTAAATCCAACAGGACCATCCTATATGCAAGATACCACAGATGCATGGAGGTCCCAGACCACCTCAGAATAGACCTGTCCCTGCTAGCCACGTATGATGACTAGAGTTCATTATTCAGCGATCAGATCGTAATTATGATTTCCATGAAATAGGGGAAGAGCTTTTTGCCCAATAGCAGTTTACTGGAGACAGAAAATAGAAACTACGTAGACATCATTTTAGGTGAAGTTAATAGATGTGGTCTAGTTGCCAGATGAGAATATAATCATGAAGTACCAAGGTCAGAGGCTTGTTTTTTTAAAGAGAACCATCGTCAAAATTCTGTTCTCACTTCTTAATTCATTGTTTAACTTGTGAATATGGACAACAAAACACAAAGTAGGACCTACTTTTACCACACGTTAAAATTTATGATTGAAGCATAATTTGTCTGTACTTAGAATATTTCATTGATTTCACAGAAGCTATCTTAAAAATACTGTTGAAGAGAAGAAATGTCAGTTAGCTAAACCAAAAGATAAATATGTGCAAAAAGAAAGAAGCCGTGCTCCAAAATGTGGCAATAGAATAACCCTATCATGTCTGTCACTGAGCTCATAAACATCAAAATAATTGGCAAATAAAGTGTCTAGCAGAATTCCCAGTTTAGTGAGCTTGTGCATTCAGAAGTAGGACAGAATCTTAATTTCATGGATGTATAATTAATTCTAACAAATTATGTTCCATTTAGTTAAAATTTCAACCATGTCAGTAACAATGTCTCAAACAATTTGTTTCTAGAATCATCTCCTGCAGGTCTGGGGAGTGGCTCAGTGGTAGAGCACTTGCCTGGCATTCAGGGGCCTGGGTTCTATCTCCTCCAATCTGAATATCTAGGGAGCCTTTGCATAGGTCAGCTGGTTTTCCAGTCTTTTTAAACATCTCCTGTCGTTAGTTTGCTTTGCCCCCAGAGAAGGAAGTCACCATGCAGTGGTGAAATGCAGTGGGTGTGGGCTGACTTTTGCCCAGCCAGCTCCGGCCTGGACTTGACCCAGCACCACCAAGATAAATAAATAAGTACACACACACGTCCCTTGTCTCTGCATAGTCAGTACGAGCCCCAGGCTGGCCCAGGACTCCCCAGATGGCCCTCCTGAGGTCCTGGGGTTGAGTCTGAGATGGCGTGGGCTCCTGCGCGGTCCATCTCGGGAAGCTTGTCTGCGTAGCCCTTGGTGCTTCCAGGGGCCCTCCCAGGCATAAAGCTGGTACCTGTGTTTGCACACACAGCTTTGCCTGCACACAGTTTTAATTTTACAGAAGGGTTGAGGAATATAAAGGTTGGATTATGGTTTATGTCCAGATGCTTCTCAACCTACTTGGGATTGTCCTGATGAGCCATGAGGAATTGAAAATGCTGTAAGTAAAATGCATTTAAAATGCCTAACCCACCACCCACAGCTCAGCCCAGCCTCACCTAACCACGCCCAGAACCTTACGCTAGCCTCCGCTGAGCACAGTCGTCCGCACCGCCTGCTTCCTACTGGAGTGTGGTCTCCTGCAACTTTCCTGAGCACTCACAGCCGGGAAGCCCTGGCAGAACGGCCCTGCACGGGCTGCTGTTTCCCCTGGACACTGCGACTGCCGGAGCTGCTGCGCCCAGAACAGGAGAGTGTGCCTGCCCCCTCTGGCCCAGGACAGGGCCCGGGTGAAACTGAAGCACAGCGTCCACCCAGCATGGGTCACTCTCCCCATGGGAGGCCGTCAGGGCCCAGCCAGGTTTCTCCGTTGTGAGAAGATGCTGAGCTCATTTCCAGAAGCGCGGTGCTCCTGCACATCCCGGACAGGGCGCGGGGAGTGCTGGCTGCTGCCATGGCCTTGCTGGTGTCAGTCTTCATTGCTGGCACGAACGGGCACCTCCCTATCCTTTCGTGTTCTCATTTTCCTGGCTTTGTGAGCTAGTTTTCCATTTACGTGGCTTCCCCGACAGGCCTTTGTTTAATGCTTTCTGTCCTTAGTTGGGTCACTTTGTGATCACGCTTGACGGATGTGAGCTCTCTGTTCTGGACGTGAGCCTTGTGCTGATGGACTGTAAGGCAGAGGCAGTTGTCTAAAGTCAGGGGCACGCAGCTTGAACCTTCTAGAAGACAGCACTAGCGAGGCACTCGCCTTCCACTCTGGGCAGCAAGTGGACAGAGGAGCCGCTGGAGGAGGGAGCCGGGAGTCCACAGACCCAACTTCCCAAGGAGGAGTCTCCCGGCGGTGAGGGCTGTGGAGGGCAGAGGAGGAAGCTGACAGGCTGCCCTGCCATTCCATCGTGCCACCAGTATTTTTTTTTTTGGGGGGGGGATGATCTCTATTATACCTCAAGCTCTCCCTCCAAACCTGGGGGAGTGTCTTTGGGTTGGGAGGGAAATACCGGGTGCACTGGGAGACTGCTGGGTCTTCCCAAGGCAGCCAGAACCGTTCTAGTCCTGATCCCAACTCCACAGCTGGAATTCATCGGGACGCCTAGAGGCGGGCAGCCATGGTGTTCAGTCACATGAGTGAGAATTTCCCGAGGCAGCTGAGTCAATAAAAGTGTGACCTGAGAGAACTCCAGCTCAAAAGCAGCTTTATTTATTCTTAGATTTCTAGGATACTTATGCAACATATTTGTATGTTCATCTAATGTTTTATACATGCCAAAAAGAGCAAATCAAATTATGTTTTTCATTAAAATATAAACACAAAGAGACCCACGCCATGTTTCATGCAGAAGCGTCCATCTCGTGGCCATCAGGTTCATTCTCTCCCTGCGCTTGCAGGCTCTGCTCTCCCCGTTCCTACTGCTGCTTCACCGATGGCTTCGAGGCAGGCTCTGCTCTGCACACTGACTACTAAACCAGCAGGGTGACATGCAAACTGCTGCTCTTCTTACTGGGAGGTGATGAGCCTTGAGACATAATGAAGCAAGACAGAAGCCCACTTCAGCTATTAGGTGCTAGACATCTTACTGAATTAGACTATGAAGAGAAAATGTCACTGCTTAAGGAAGACGGGAGATGCATGGTCTGATTCAGCACTTAAATCGCACAGGTCTTCACTCTTCAGAAATAGAGCAGAATGGTCTTGGGGATGATGCTCAACCAAACACGATGTTTCTGTGAATTGCTGGGACTCCTCTTCCGGCCTCCAGGGACCTCAGATTGACTTTCCTTCTTTAAAGGGGATTGCGCAGCCTAGAAAATTGCACAGATTTCATGCAATCAAATCAACAGATGCTGTTATATGGAGCAGCACCAGACAAGGTGCTGGCCAAGTAAAACTTGCTCAAAGAAGATTGATTTTTTTCCTTCAAATATGAGAAGTTCAACAGCCACACACCCCTCGGTGTGAGCCCACTTGATATGAGTGAGTGCAGTGAATCCCATCACCAAGTCCCATCACCAAGTCCATGAGGTGTGGGAGACGGGGGAGCAACACCAGGAGACCATCAGGCAACCCCGGAGACCTGCCCGACGCTGAGCTGAGTTCAGGGCTCTCCTTCTCGATGTGTTGTGATGTTCTGATGTGACAAGAAAGACATAAGCAGGATTCCATATTCTGGCTCAAAAGGGGAAAATTCCGAGACATGTGCAAGCGTTGATGTCTAAGCCACCTCTGATTCGTATCTGATCCACAGAACGTCTCGATAACAGCTGCACAGACATGACCTACGCTGCTTTTCAAGCCTGCATGAAGTGGGTCCGAATGGATGTAGTTTTTGACTGTTTGGTTTGCTGCAAACATAATGCACACAGGGTTTAGACATCTGACTTTTCTCATATGTTTCTATTTTGTAAGAAATGACAAAAATTCCAGTTGGAAAAAATGAACAGGACCGTGTTAGTGCCATAAAGTACCTACCACAGTAAGACTCTTTCAAGCCACAAACACAAAGTTTTTTTTTTCCTTTTTTTTGCTAAACATCATCAATGGGGTGATGATGCTTTGTTTCGATTGCTCTGATTTGTATGAAGTCCCATAAGCTCACAGCGTGGAAGATTTTAGCACTGAGGCTGAGCAGTTCTGTGGAATTCTGAGGCTATCCACGACACTCATGTGCTAACTCACGAAATCATAACTCAGAATACCATTTTAAAATAACAGCACTCAGGCACGAACAACAGTTGTACTCTGTGCACTTTATGAGAATGAATGCAAGCATGCACTGCAATCCTGCCTCCAAGGCCACCTTGCCTGTCTCCACGGAACACTGGGCCCAAGTTTGCAGGAAAGTATCGTCTTTGCAGTTATGGCAAAATGGAGAGCCATGGAGAGTGTGGAATGATTTCAAAGTGTGGGCCTGACTGGTGAAGAGTGTGTTATATTAAGTTATTCTGCGCATTTGGGTATGGGTTTATTTTTTGCCATTTTGGTTTGCTTAAATCATATCCTTTTCTGTGAATGTTTTATTCATGACAATTTTTAATGTAAATTTACTATTTTAATAATTTCTCTATGCTAGTAAAACAATATCTAGTAGTATGTAGTTTATGAAGCTTAATATATAGTTTCATTTTATAAAATAAAATTTGATTAATTCATTGAGTTTGTTCTTGAGAAGTTCTTAGACATACTGATTTAAGCTGATTGCTCTCCCACATACGTGTCCAGAGTTTAAAGTCATTCTTCCGTGTCTCGGCATGATCGTTGCGTGATCCTTTGTGATTCCCCGGCGCCATCTCCCACACGAAACCTGTGAAAGTCTGGGGGAAGCACTACTTCTTCTCCTGCTTACTGTGTCCTAAGCAGAGTGATCCTTGAGGTCACTATCACATCGTCACGGTCCCGGAGTTCACAGAGATCCTGGTGAGGAAACTCCAAGTCCTCAGCCCTCCTGGGTGTCGGCCTCGGGGGAACGCGGGTGGCAGGCCTTAAACCGCATCCGTTCATCAACCATGACAGGCGGGGGGCTGGGACACAATGCCCTCATCCAGATAAACCGCCGCATCTGAGGCTGAAAGTCAGCCAGGAGCTGGACAGTGGCTCCGGAGAGCAGGTCCTGAGGCCCTCTTCTACATGGCCTGCAGGGATGCTGTACTGACCGCTGGAAGTGCCCTGGCCTGGGTGGAGTCCTGTGCCCGGGATGCCACGAAGGGTTGCAGGTCTCCAGGGCTTCCTGTTTCTTTCTTTTCTGTTTCTGTTTCCTGTTTTGCTTTGTTTGAGAAAGAGACCCAGAGCTGATGTAGCAGCACACCTGAAGATAGGTGCTCCCCCCCGGGAGGCTGGGAGGAGATGGAGGTGGGGTCCATACCACGCTGTTAAATCTCAAATCAGGAAGGAGCGTGACTTTGGGTGAGAGAAGGAATCCTCCCCCAGATACGTGGGGAGTAAAAGACAAAGGGGAAGCTGGAGCCGAGACCCCAGGGAGATGCGTTCGTGGGGTGCAGAGCAGTGGGGTGAAGGAGGTAGAGGACAGAGGGCGGAGACTCCGCCAGACCTGGGGCCACTGTAGACCTGGGTCTCCTCTTGCAGGAGGATGGAGCCCGTGGCTGGGCCCCCAGTGACCCCTGACCTTGTGCACACCCACGGCCACTGCACAGGGCTGGCCTGGAGCCAAGGGGTGGAGATGAGGTCACGAGAGCTCTGCAGTTCCAGGGTCCAGCTGCTCTGCAGGAGGCTGTCACCACGTCAACCCATGGAGACACCCTGTGGGCAGACATGGGACTTGCAGTGACCCACCGAGGCAGCATGTCGTCAGTCTGCTCATCTGTCGGGAACCTGCAGACCTGCTTGTGTCCGATGTCCTCTTCCAGAGAGACCCTGAGCCTGATCCTGCAGCATGCAGCCAGGTGCCGCCTCCCTTCCCTGTCTAAAGTGAGAGTGGGAAGAGATGGCTCTGTCTACACCGCAGGGTGGGGCAGCCCGGCGTGGAAGCACACTCAGCCGCTCTGTCTGTCTACACCACAGGTGGGGCAGCCTGGCGTGGAAGGACACTCAGCACTCTGTCTACACCGCAGGGTGGGGCAGCCTGGCGTGTGGCCTGGAAGCGCACTCAGCGCTCTGTCTACACCGCAGCCTGGGGCAGCCTGGCGTGTGGCGTGGAAGCGCACTCAGCGCTCTGTCTACACCGCAGCCTGGGGCAGCCTGGCGTGTGGCCTGGAAGCGCACTCAGCGCTCTGTCTACACTGCAGCCTGGGGCAGCCTGGCGTGTGGCGTGGAAGCGCACTCAGCGCTCTGTCTACACCGCAGCCTGGGGCAGCCTGGCGTGTGGCCTGGAAGCACACTCAGCCCAGAGGTCCTGCAGCCGCAGAGTCTGCAAGGGCAGAATGCTCACCAAGCCTGCGCAGAGCACACAGCAGCCCAGGGAGACCAAGGAGACGCGCAGAGCAGCAGGGCGCGGGCAGCGGGCCGCTCAGTGAGTTGGGAAGCAGTGCAGTCTTGTGCTCCACGTGTCACACGCGCAGGACAGCCTTGTGGAGCAGATGGGAGCCGGCCACAGGGCGCTAACAGATTCCGTCTGCGGTCCCTTGAAGGAAGGGCCTCAATCCCAGCACGCGCCAGCCGGTTGCTGGGAAGCCGCCTGTGCTTGGCACAGTTGGGGTCCTACACGCCGCGAAGAGGCATGGGGTGGAAGATGTGCGTCAGGGACACCCCACAATGCCGGTCAGGCCCCAGGGGTGGAACTGCTCGCTTCTCTTCTGACCCATTCGACTCTTTCAAACCAGCACTCTAAGCCTTCGGAACTTGCAGGAACTCAGAGGGCTGTGGACCGGAGCCCCAGCAGCTGGGGCCGTGAAGTATAAAGGGTCTGGAGGACGGGGGGCGAGTGGGGCATGAAGAAGGCCTGACTCGCTGTGCGCTGTGTGATGTTCCATGAAATAAAATGGAGCACGGACTCTCATGCACCAGGTCAAAGACGGGACGCACACGTGTGTGGCCCAGTGCAGGATGCCACGTCACAGGGCGCCAGCTCGTGGGGACGGAGGCTCCCCCGCTGCAGCACCAAGCGGCGGCCGGCACAGAGAGCCGCTCTGACGTGGCTTCCTTGCTAAGGACAGAGGTTTGTGCCGGGCGTTGCTTGTCACGAGCTCACACCAGGTGGTGACTGGATTTTCAGTTTTAAGATGAGAGGCTCTTAGAATCTACAGAGGTGAAGCAGCACAGTGCCCTCCGCACTAAGTGCCTGCACGTCTGTTAAACCTGCACACGGCCAGGGGAATCGACTCCCCAAGCCACGGGGGTGCCAGCTGTGGCTCTGGACTTACCCGCCAGCCCTGGGAGTAGATAGAGAGCAGACCCCAACCTCCGGCTGGGATGCGAGTCTCCACCTCGGAGGCCACGGAACAAAGACGGTGGAGCGTTTGTGAACTCCCAGCTGCTCTGCTCTTAATCCCCAAACAGAAGGAGCTAGACTCCCAGAGGGACAGGAAGTAGGCATGGCATTTAGCAAGCCCTTCTGGCGTCTGATGCTTCCCAAGGTCGGGTCACTGGCAAGGCAGATTCCAGCCCTGGGTCTGAGGTGGGAACGCGCTTCCATTTGCAGGAGGCCATCTCATTTTGGAGAGAGAAGCACAGACCCAGGTGTGGGCGGAATCCGTTGGCCCACCGACTTCCTGGCGAGGTGACTGGGCATGGCGCACAGGCTCATCGGCACCCTGCGGGTGTGCGACCCATTGGCAGAGCCACACTCCGACGTGGGCCTCACCTTACCACAGCACTGCGTGCAGCGTCCCGGTTCCTGCAGCCAAGGAGTGACACCTGCACCCAGGAAAGCAGGTGACTGGCCTGGCCAACCACCTCACAGTGACACCTGCACCCAGGAAAGCAGGTGATTGGCCTGGCCGACCACCTCACAGTGACACCTGCACCCAGGAAAGCAGGTGACTGGCCTGGCAGTGACACCTGCACCCAGGAAAGCAGGTGACTGGCCTGGCCGACCACCTCACAGTGACACCTGCACCCAGGAAAGCAGGTGACTGGCCTGGCCGACCACCTCACAGTGACACCTGCACCCAGGAAAGCAGGTGACTGGCCTGGCCGACCACCTCACAGTGACACCTGCACCCAGGAAAGCAGGTGACTGGCCTGGCCGACCACCTCACAGTGACAAAGACCAGGAAAGAAGCTAACAGAACCAGGAACAATGAGCAGCACACCCACCTGGGACCCTATTGTGGGGTCCACACGGAACCCAGGACAGGCTCCCCAGACGTGTCCACTCCCTGAGGCCACAGGGGAAGGAAAGGGTCAGTAGAGCCAGCCCAGCTTCTTGTAAGAAGAGCAGAAACTTGAGGAAACCGCTTCTGGTCCCCTGTCGGACCCATTTCAAGTTCGACTCTTCCCCAGAAGCAAGGTTCCCAAAAAAAGATTAGGTACCCTCCTGTCCACACGTTCCTCAAGTCCACCACAGAGGACACGGTACCCTCCTGTCCACACGTTCCTCAAGTCCACCACAGAGGACACGGTACCCTCCTGTCCACACGTTCCTCAAGTCCACCACAGAGGACACGGTACCCTCCTGTCCACACGTTCCTCAAGTCCACCACCGAGGACACGGTACCCTCCTGTCCACACGTTCCTCAAGTCCACCACCGAGGACACGGTACCCTCCTGTCCACACGTTCCTCAAGTCCACCACCGAGGACACATGGGAACCTGCACCAAGGTCTGCGGGTCACAGCAGGGCTGGCACCAGCTCCGCTCAGCACCCAGGCCTGGAAGAGCCTTCAGAGGGCTGCCCTGGCTGCAGCGCTGTGGGCGGCAGGCTCAGGCCAGCACCAGCTGGCCCCCCTGGACTCCCAGGCATTGGTTGGCCTGGGAGAAGCTGGGAGGCCCGACCTTGCAGATGAGCAGTTGGGCAGGAAACACGGGGTAGCGTGGGGCTCCTGCATGGCCGCCAGGTCTTCACGGACCAAATGGTCAGACCTCAGGTGTCTGCCTGAGGGGTGTGTGGCCATCCACGGACATCAACACAGGAGCCTGCTGACCCTCACCACTCCTGTGGACCCTCCATACCAGCCTCCTTGTTGCAGGGTATTCTGCAAGTCCCGGCGGCCCTGAGAGGGTTCAGGAGTGTCCTCGAGGCCTGAGGCCCCAGCTCCTGTCCCCTAGTTAGGAGTGTGTCCTCGAGGCCCGAGGCCCCGGCTCCTGTCCCCTAGTTAGGAGTGTGTCCTCGAGGCCCGAGGCCCCGGCTCCTGTCCCCTAGTGCACTGGAGGCCTCCTGGCAGTGCCCTGATCTGCAGCCTGGAGGCTGGTTCCTGTGCTGCCGAGGCCGGCAGAGGCCTGCAGGTTCCTCTGGGGACAAGGTATCTGCAGTGCAGACCGCCCCAGGCTGAGCTTGTCACCAAGACCCTGAGGTGAATTGCAGGGCCCAAAGTGTCACAGAATCTCTCAGAAAAATAACAGTCCCGTCATCATTTCTCATGCACGAGGCACTGTGAGCTGAGTGCCCGTAGGCTCCCCTCTCCCATATGTCCTGAGACCACAGCAGCAGGCAGAGGAGCCACAGGCTGTGGGAGCAGAGGGCAGACGTGGAGAGGGAGAGCAAGCATGTGGATCCCCACCGGCCAGCTCTCCTGGCCCCTGGAGGACACCGCACTGCCCAGCCTCTTTCCCTCTGGCACTTACACTTCTGTGCTAGCGGGGGACACACTCCCATTCCTCTGTCCACCAGGATATAGGGTGGGCTGTGGTCGTAGAAAACCTCAAGATTTTAGTGGCCCCTCGTGGGGTAAGTCCCTTCCTCTCCGATGCCATTTGCCCTGACTGGGGATGATCTTTTCCATGGTCCTCACTCTGGCACCCAGCTGGTGGGTGTGACCCTCTCAAGTGTCACCCAAGGCTCCTGGGGAGGAAAGAGACTTTCAGAGGGTCTGTAACAGCAATTAGATGCTCCAGTCTGGAATGCAAAGTTCTCTTTCAACTCAATGCAAGGCAGCAAGGAGGACCAGGCGGTGGACCAGGGAGGGTGCATCTCTCCAAGACTCTGGGAGTGAGATCAGTTTTCTCACCAGCAACACAACTGAAAGGCTATATAGAAAAACACCTTTTTGTGCATGTAGGAGGAGAAACCCAGAATTGTACAACCAGAGAGACAGCCACTCAAATGTGAGAGAAAAGCCAGCTCGACATGGAAACTCCAACCAGGACGTCCCCTGTGCTCTACAGTAAGCCTCCACATGACACGCCCCAGGTCAGGAGAGCAGAGTGCCAAGCAAGCCCACCAAGTCTGGCCCACCAAGGCTAGCCCACCAAGCCTGGCCCACCAAGGCTGACCCAGCACCAAGCCTGGCCCACCAAGGCTAGCCCACCAAGGCTAACCCACCAAGCCTGGCCCGCCAAGGCTAACCCACCAAGGCTAGCCCACCAAGGCTCACCCACCAAGCCTAGCCCACCAAGGCTAGCCCACCAAGGCTAACCCACCAAGCCTGCCCCACCAAGGCTGACCCAGTACCAAGCCTGGCCCGCCAAGGCTAACCCACCAAGGCTAACCCACCAAGACTGGCCCACCAAGGCTGACCCAGCACCAAGCCTGACCCACCAAGGCTAGCCCGCCAAGGCTGACCCACCAAGGCTAGCCCGCCAAGACTGGCCCACCAAGGCTGACCCAGCACCAAGCCTGGCCCGCCAAGGCTAACCCACCAAGGCTAGCCCACCAAGGCTCACCCACCAAGCCTAGCCCACCAAGCCTATCCCACCAAGCCTAACCCACCAAGTCTAGCCCACCAACACTGGTTCACCAAGCCTAGCCCACCAAGCCCAGCCCACCAAGGCTGGCCCATCAAGGCTGGCCTAACAGGTCTGATCCAGTTGGAGCTGCAAGAAAGAACAAATGGGAAAAAAGGCCCATGGAGAGGAACAACTGATATCTTACTTCATTTGTTTGACCCTTAGGTGGAAATGTCAGATGGAACATTTGGAAACATTGATCATAAGGAGAGTCAGAGAAAATAAGAAGCTACCTTTCTCCACATGCTGGGTTGTGTGCACAAGTTTGTGATCCCAACAGCATTTTTAGTCACATGCTTCCCAAAGTGCTTATGACCCCTGTCTTAGTCAGGTTTTTCAATGCTGTCACTTAACAACCCAGCCAGCACAACTATAGAGAAGGAAGTTTATTCAGAGGCTCATAGTTTCAGAGGTCTCAGTCCACAGAAGGCCGGCTCTATTCCTTGGGCCTCAAGGTGAGGCAGGACATCATGGTGGAGAGTGTGGCAGAGGGAAGCAGCTCACATCATCAGGAAGTAGAGTCTCCACTCTCCAGATACGAACATGTACCCAGAGCCAGGCCCCAGTGCCCACCTCCTCCAGCCACACCCACCCCTTCAGTGACCACTCAGCCAATCCCACCAGGGATTAATCCTCTGATTGTGTCAAGACGCTCACAAGCCAATCCTTTCTCCACTGAACCTTTTGCATTGTCTCACACATGAGTTTTGGGGATACCACATCTAAACCACAACACCTCTGAATAATATATCTAAAATAATTGACCGGATTTGCCTGACACCCAGGCTCAGAGTGGCATTACCTTCCTGGCACTCCTTGTAGGCGAGGGAGACAGGGTTTGTGTACACAGCCTGCCAGGTGACAGCTGGCAAAGCACCTCCACACAGTAAGTGCCAGTAAAAGTCCAGGTTCAACTTGAAAACGTGGCTACTTCGTCTGGAGAGGAGGCTGCCTGAGGGAATCTCCCTCCACGTGCTTGCTAGGACAGCTTTCCCTGGAGTCTGCTGGCCTCCTCTGCGGCTGTCCTGGCCCTCAGAACTCTGGAGAGTGGGGGTTCATCGGGAGGAGGCTGCAGACCACAGGGCTGCAGGGCTGTGGGTCAGGGTCGGTCTGGATGAGAGCCCGCCCAGGTCTGCAGAGGACTGGAGAGGTCAGGAAGGGCAGAAGCCCTCCGCCTGGGCAGGCCCTGGACGGCTCTCTCTCCACCTCCTCTCCACAGGCCTTTGCTGGCTGTGGGCACTCTGCTTCTCTCGTCTGAGAACTGGCCTGCTTGAGGACTGGGTCCGGGCGCCCCGTCAGGCCCACAGCGAGGCGGAATCAGAGACTCAAGGAGGAGTGAGCCTTTGAGACCTCTGTCAACATATCCAAACCCACCTCTCCTGAACTCCAGCTATGGAGGTGTCTTGGGATCGCGGTGCCCTGAGGGTGCGTGGAAAGGAAAGGGCTGGCCTCGCAGCTGGCACCACCGCGCTGGGAAAGCGCTTTCCCTCCTTGCGTGGGCCCCATGACCAAAGGATGCTCTTAGAATCGTCCCGGGAAAGCCCAACGCAAGGACTTTTTCCAGAGGCTGTCAGATGGGCCTTGACCACGTCCGCCGTCCCTGGAGCGCTGGGGAACACAGCCAGCACCGTGTCTGCCACCATCCTGGCCACTCCTCACCGCGCGTGCAGATTGTCTCAGCCCAACAGCACAGTGAGAGCAGGGCTCTGGCTCACGCTGTGGATGACAGGAAGGAAGTGTGCTCGGTCTCAGCCTCCATCTGAAGGGAGGTTGGCTGGCTCCTGGGTGCAGAGGAGGAGGCCTGTCTCTTCTTTTAAGAAGCAGGACAAAAGCGGTTCAGTTTTCCTTGTGATCCGATTCAAGAGCCAAAGTTACCAGGAGTCGGCGCTGTTCACAAAACATGGCGGACTTTTTCTTCTTTTCCAAGGAGAATTGGTTTATAAACTGAAGGCCCTGCTTGAAAGTTATCTACAAATGAAGCTGGAGTGGAAAATTGGGACATTTGGTCTATTATATATTCCAAAACACATCCCACTGATGTATCAAGGCAAAGTTTACTCTGTTTGCATAATTATCTCAATTTGTCATGGTCCAGGAGAATTCCCACCTTCCAATCTCTCTGAACTGGCGGTTGAGTGGTTTGATTCTCCTCTGTAATCGCAGGCTGGGTTCCACCCAGGACGAGAGGTCCTTCAGGATGCAGGACAATCCAGCCATTGGAGTGATCCATTTGGTAGGGCCGCTTCGCTGCCGGGCTCCTGGCAAGCACGTCCCATTTTCTGGGCCTCTTGCCGTGTTTACCCGCCGACTCCCTGCTCAGACTAAGACTGCAGATGATGTTCACGGCCTCGTGGCACTTACTGACACTCCCAGAGACTGGTCTACACGGCAGAGTGGGCAGATTCTGATGAACTCAGTATGCGTTTTTCCCTTGTGATTTCTGTTTACAGGACCCATGTCCACACAGGGAGCTGGACCATGCAATTCCCATCTCTTGAGGGGAGTATTATTCAAACACACTAAAGAAGAAATGGGTCAATGTCTTCACACCGGAATTTCAAGAGCCAAGTCTATAAAACAGGACTTAGAGGGGTGTCCTGCACCTTGACGTGGTGATGCTTCCTGAGGATGCGAAGGAGAAAGAGCCAAAACAAATGGGAGAATCAAACGCTGACATGCACTGGCCCGACCCAGTCCTGCTTCCTGCCCTCGCTCTGTGGAGGCCTGAGCACTGGGTAGGGGGCCTATGGGGGTCCGGCTCGCGTTCCTTCTGCGTGGCCAGCGTGGGAAGCCGTGACAGCCATGAGGAAGAAGGCCGGTGGCATGGAGCCCCACGGAGGCTGCTCTGCAGGCGTGCCGCGGAGAGCCCACTCCCGCGATGCAGGCTTTGCAGCTGGAACAAGGTGGGCTGGCAGTGTTCCTGGCCTTTGCTGGGCTGGGGGCGAGGCCGTCCCGGCAGCCAGCCTCTCAGCGACAGCCCTGGCCGAGTGAGCACGTCTGCACCCTGGGCAGCCACCAGGCCTAGGAGGCAGCCACAGCCCTTGGAGATCATGGGAAACCTGCAGCACACCCAGGATTTATTTCCAGAGTCCTGCGAAGCATATGCAAAAATTAATTACATCGTAAAATGCTAACGAGTTGATTCCTTCCCACAGACGGGCCTGAGCTCCTCCCCGCCACGTCCCTTCCCCCACGCTGGTCCTCCTGGAAGAGCAGGCAGCTGACCTCCACCAGGGGCTATCGGCTCCGGCAGGGCCGTCCACAGCCCCCAATCCTCCCCTGGGCTTTTATTTCAATGTTGCAGGTAGATGTGTTCAAACCACGGCATGCTGACTGATGGCGTCCAGAGTTCCAGACCTCAGTGCTTCCCTTGTGGCAGGATGATGGGAGAGCCTGGGAGTGGACTCAGCGTGAAGATCAGGGGAGCCCGGAAGGCGGTGCAGAGCCGCATGTGCTGCGTGTCCATCCCTGTGCCCAGCGTGGAAGGGCCTGAGGGCCTGAGCAGAGGTCCCTGCCCCTGCCACAGGTGGAGCAGGGTGCATGGGCCCTCACCGCCACGCTGAGGGAACACGTGTGTCCCTTGCCTCTTCCCAACCTCAACCCCCACGGAGATGCTGAAGCAGCGGAATCAGTCCTGCAGCTTGTCCTGAGCCCCTGAGGAAGAGGGTCTCGCTGGAGCTGCTGGCAGAACCTCAGGGCAGCTCCAGGCAGCTGGCACGTGGCTGTGCTCAGCTGCCGTGGGACCCTCCCCACCTGCACCAGGTCCTCAGCCACATGCGGAGAGACGCCAACCTCCTGGCACCTCTCAGGCACGCCGGCCTCCCCACGCTGGCCATGTGTTTAACGGCTAGCATATATTTTTTTAGAAAGAGTTCCAGCCTGCCATTATTTACATACTTAAGACTGTTTGATTCCCAAACCACAGCCCAAATATTTTCTTTTAAAATCTCCGTAAGTATCAAGACATAGTCCACAGAAAGCTCAGTGTGTTCTCTGTGAAAACAGTCGCATTGAAAACTACCTGCCCTGTTTTCTATAAAAATACCTAAGTCATTTCTTGAGGTGAAGCCTGCTTTTAGATAGAAAATGCTTTCTGAACAAACTGGCCTTGTCAAGTTGTAAAAAATACAGCAGCTTCCCTGGGCACCTAGAAGTCGCTCTGCGCGGGGGTAAATGAGCCCTTCCCAGGCCCATCCTGGGCAGAATGATTAATCGCCCCTCCTGACTCTTTCACACTCGTGTTTATTCTGCCATGTGCAGCAGTAGGAGCCCAGAGATCGCTTCCAAGTTCCCCCAGCTTCTTCCAAGGAACGGGAGGGAACATAGTGGCTGGAACCAGGCGGATCCTCTCCAAGGCTGTCACGGAGGCGGCTGGCACCTGGGAGCCCAGCAGAGCCGCAGGAAGACCTCCAGGCAGCTTCCGTGCCTTGACGGAGACCCACGGCATCCAGGTCACACCTCCGTCTGGTGGCCTGGCCCAGCCTCGCAGGCCCCGGGATTTGCAGTGCCCCACGGCGGCAGGGGCGGCCAGCAGGCACACAGGGCACTCTGTGCCCAGCACGGCCGGCCTGGCTGCCTGCTAGTTTGCACAGACTT
The DNA here is from genome assembly GCF_902686445.1 of Sciurus carolinensis. NCBI lineage: Eukaryota > Metazoa > Chordata > Mammalia > Rodentia > Sciuridae > Sciurus > Sciurus carolinensis. The sequence continues at coordinate 1,374,656 of NC_062219.1, forward strand.
TAACTTGGCAGCTGCGACCTGTGACCTCAGTCCTCGCTCCAGCCTCAGCCTGGTGTTTTTCTCTGCTTGGATGAAACTGTCTTTCTCCGGGTAATTTAAGACCCTGGAGGTAAACGTGTGGTGTTATTTTTCTCGCTCCTTCACCACACTCAATTTTCTGGGAAAGGCTCATAAACTAAGATTACAACTAATCCACACAGAAAACCTTAATTCCTTAATTTTGCTTTCTGGAGATCCTTTCATTTATTTTGCTTTGTTCTAAAACCAAAGGCCTGTGTGGGTCGGATTCTGCAGAACAGCGCCTCGAGATATAAAGCCGTCCCAGGTGGGAACCCAAGTCGTTAACGGCAAAAGTGTAGCACTCCGTTGTGGTGGCAGTAAGCTGTGCTTGCCTACAAGGGAGGCTTTACTAGAACATTTTATTTTTAAGAAGGACAAGTATAAATGTTAAGGAAAACAAAAAAGTAAAAAGCCATATTAAAGGAAAACCAACCTCCTGGCTCCAGCTAGTTTGGTGGAAAAAGCATACCAAATCCCCATGGTTGACGGCACTTCATGATTTTACCAATTGTTCATGATGTGCACAACAGAGGCAACTGTGCTGTGCAGTTTCCCAATTAACTTTTGAGAACTGCGACAATGATCACAGCACGGGGAGTGCTTGCCGGGAGAGGCGAGGGGCCCTGTGGTGGGTGTGGGGTTCCAGTTGTGTAGCCTGGCATCCGTCATCAGCGCCCCTAAGTGCCATGTCCCAAGCTGAAGCTGATGCCATTGGCAGCCTCCCTCTTGGCGCACCCCACCTTGGAGCAGATGTTCCTGCCGGTGGGGAGGCAGACCCTTCATCTGCCTCCCGCCTTGTACTGCAGGTCCTTACACAGAGGCTGTGCCCTCAGCCCCCGCCCCGCATTGTGAGGCTAGATTTGCAAAGTAGACCCTTTAAATGGCTTTCACAATGAAATGGATTGAGCTGAAAGTAGATTGAACAGGTCTGGGTTCAGGCCAGGCATGATCCAGGGGCTCATTCCACTTTCCCTCCCTGGAGGAAGGGGCCGTGTGCAAAGGTTTGGCATCTGGCATGCCAGCACCCCATGTTGTTGCTAGCTGGGACCCCTGAGCAGGTGATTGAGCTGCACCTGAGAAGCCAGAGGGCCGTGCCTGCTCCAGTCCTCTGCCCTGCAAATCAGGAGCTTGGTCCCCCTCCTGGTCCATACCTCCTGCCTGGAGCATTTTTATAATCCAGCCTGGTGCAAATAATTCTTTGGGACATTCCTCTGAACAGTCATTCTGATGAAAGGTCTACCCTCTCAAAATTGACCAAGTAGAGGATGGTGGGTCTGGGAGTCATTCACTCACCTGTGCGTCACTCACTCTTATGATTGATATCTGTTTTCTGGACGTGGGCATTGCAATGACTAGAATGGAAATAGACACTGAATAAATGAGCAAACACGTCATTTGTGCACACTGAAAAAACTGTCCTTAGATAAGTCAATACGCTTGAAAGAACGGATCTCAGATGAATTGGCCGGACTGAGGAGTCAGGGACGTCCTAGTGGAGAAGAGGGGACCTAAGGCGAGCCCACATTTAAAGTGTGATGTGTTAAGTTTGCATCGTTGCACAACAAACAGCCCCAGCAGTCACTAAGCCACACTAGTCATCTCGCCGTCTGCGAGTCAGGTGCCCACGTGCAGCTGGGCTGTCTGACCAAACGTGACCGGTCTGGTGTCACCTGGAGCCCTGGCTGGGGAGGATCTGAGTCCAGGCTCCTGCTGCCCGTTTGCAGGAGTCAGTTCTTCCAGGACAACAGGTCAGGGATCACCCCGTTTCTTGCCTGTGATCTCGCCACAGGGCAGGCCAGGGTGGCTGGTTTCCTGAGAAGGCCGCAGCGAGAGGACCCAGCGAGCCAGGGAAGGCCCAGTGTGTGTGACCTGGGCTGGGGAGCGGTCCGTCGCCTCCCGCGTCCGGTGCTGTGTCAGCGGGGCCCGACAGGGCGGCGGACTCCCGCGTGGGCCTGGCTGTGGGTCTGTGCCGGACGCGTTGCCCCCACCCTCCGACTGAGGGATCAGATCTGACTGGGGTGCAGAGCTGGGCCCTGGGGAAAGAGCTCATCCAGGGGCTGCAGCCAGGGAGGGAACGTCCTCTCAGGTCCCCAGGCCCGATGTGCTGAGAGTCAGCTGTGAACCACGACCGCCTGAAGCCCTTGGCTCCGTCCCCAGGAACGGATGTGCGGGGAGGAGGGGCGCGGGAGCCAGGCGCCCTCTCCCCGTCCACCGGGCCCTGGGAGGCCTCTTTTGCTCCTTGTTTGTATTGACACCAGCCACTCACGTGGGGAAATCACCTCTTGTTCCTCTCTCACGCTCGCAGAGCCTCTCCAACAGGCTCCATGGATCTGGCCACAGGGAAGGGCAGAGCAGCTGTCCTGGGGGTCCTGCTGTGCTCTGAGCTGCTTCAGAAAGGACTTGGACTCGGTCAGTCACCATGATCACTGAGCCTCCTCTACAGAGGCTTCTAGAATCCAAACTGTGCTCACGACGTGGCTTTAATTCACACTGAACTTACAGCATGTTCTTAAATCCTTCAAGGTAAAAACATGATATTATAAGTGTCAGGAAACACTTGGTTGGTGCGGGTTTCAGCCTGCCGTTCCCTGTGGAGAGCTGATCTCTGCTCAGATCAAGTGGAGCCTGCCAGCGGGTGCTCAGGAGCCAGCGCAGTGCCGCTGACCACAGGCGTGAGGCGGCGCCCGGTCTGCCAGCCCCAGGGAAGCAGACGCTGCCTCCTCTCTGCATCTTTTGGCACCAGCTGTGTTCCAGTCTTAGGACATAAATCACCCACAGGCATCTTCAGAGTCATCAGATCTGGTACGTGGACGTTCTGGCACCTTGTCTGCAAACAGACGCCTCATTGGAGGGAAGATCCTCACCTTCCTGCATGTGGATGTCAGCACTCACCAAACCCCTCGCTCCCTGGACGGCGCTGACCTGCTTTGCAGTCTGGCCTGGGTCCCTGGCAATGCCACCCTGACTCCCCAAGGGCCACCGCTTCCAGGCAGCACTGAGCTGGACTCCCTGCCTCTGTCCCCTGGACTCCTCCTTCAGGCAGCACTGAGCTGGGCTCCCTGCCTCTGTCCCCTGAACTCCTCCTTCAGGCAGCACTGAGCTGGGCTCCCTGGCCCTGTCCCCTGGACTCCTCCTTCCAGGCAGCACTGAGCTGGGCTCCCTGCCTCTGTCCCCTGGACTCCTCCTTCCAGGCAGCACTGAGCTGGGCTCCCTGCCTCTGTCCCCTGGACTCCTCCTTCAGGCAGCACCGAGCTGGACTCCCTGCCTCTGTCCCCTGGACTCCTCCTTCAGGCAGCACTGAGCTGGGCTCCCTGGCCCTGTCCCCTGGACTCCTCCTTCCAGGCAGCACTGAGCTGGGCTCCCTGCCTCTGTCCCCTGGACTCCTCCTTCCAGGCAGCACTGAGCTGGGCTCCCTGCCTCTGTCCCCTGGACTCCTCCTTCAGGCAGCACTGAGCTGGACTCCCTGCCTCTGTCCCCTGGACTCCTCCTTCAGGCAGCACTGAGCTGGGCTCCCTGCCTCTGTCCCCTGGACTCCTCCTTCAGGCAGCACTGAGCTGGGCTCCCTGCCTCTGTCCCCTGGACTCCTCCCCAGCGGGTTCTGTTGCCGTCCACAGCCAGGGCCAACACCTGCCCTCTGAGCTCCAGTGAATCCTGACCAGCTGCTCTCCCGCCCCAGTTCCTACTGTGTGTTGGCCCTTCCCTACAGCATTTCCCTGACACTCGCCACACTCACTGCACAGTTCTCACAGGGAAGCCCTGAGCCGGGTGGGGCCACACCAGAGTCAATTCTATGTGTGAAACTTACAGAGCTCCTGGGTACCTACAGAACCAGGTACCCAGGGCACGAAGGAGGAAGGTCGCATCTCAGGGTCCATGAGCTCACCTTGAGTACCTGTGATAGGTGGGAAAACGTATTCCAGATCCATGAGTTTAGTACTGAAATAAATTTTGTATAAGAGGCATGAAAAATAACCCGCCTCCCCTCCCAAGCAAGTGAACCCTGCACTCTCTCCAGTTTAAGGGCTTCCAGACGGAGATGTGCTGGAGGTTGCTGCAGGCAGAGACAGGCGCAGAGATCCCGACGCAGGCGTGCACATGCAGCGGGAGAGATGGCCACACGAGGCAGCTCACCCAGAGGCAGGGGATCTGGGCTGATCCTGAAAGGGCTCAGAACACCGTGGCTTCAGGTGGGTGAGACATGTTCATTTAGCAGCAGCACAGAGAACGGGTCTGAGAAGGACCAAAGGACCACTTGGGGTTGTGGGGAGACTCCTAGAGGAGGGAGACATAGCGCCCTGCAGATCATCGGGGGCACGCAGAGATGGTGGCGCTGGAGAGCCCTGGACGATGGACAGACATTCGAGGCACTGGTGGGATGTCTGCGAGGCTCTGGAAGGTCATGTGCCTGGGAAGCCACAGCTTGGACCAAAAACAATGGAGGCAAGAAGGAATGAAGGAAGGTCGGCAGACCCACTGCGTGCAGCAGGAGGGCCAGCTGACAGCGTCCCTGCGAACCCACTGGCCACCTCCAGGAGCACATGGAGGCCCTCAGCCATTCCTCACCCAGGCTGAGCGTTGTCCTCGACCTTATGTGGTGAAGGGCTGCTGCCCAGAGCTTTCTGTGCCGCTCTGACGGACACCAGCGGCAGGTCATTGGCCACCAGTGTGAAGGCACTGGCTGCGGCTCTGGAGGCTGGGATCCCCAAATGCCAGCAGCTCTTCTGACTGGCATCCCACAGCAGGCAGCACAGAAGGCAGGGCACCTGCGATTGCACTGGATCCACCGCTGCATGGACACTCCCACCTGCTGACCTCCACCGGGATCCAGCCCAACACCAAACCTGGGGCCTGACCCACCCTCTGCACCAGAGCTCTGGACCCTCAGTGTGTGTGTGGGTGGGAAACCCAACACCCCCAGGACGGAGGGGACACTCAGACTCCGCATCCTAACAAACTTGCAGGGGATGCCCGTGGTGCTGGCCAACCACACCTGAGCTGCAGGATTCAGGATGGAAGGGGGTTTCCTCATCTAGGTTGGTCCTAAATCAGCAAGAGGGCGTCCTCAGCCAAGAGCTCATGTCCCACATCTTTAGGGCTTTGTCTGAAGAAGAAAAACACACCCATGCGTAGCCACGTTCATGCAGGACCCTGACCTTGTACCCGTTGTTAACCAGGCAGCTGGAACATTCCAGGCCTTCAGCTTGCATCCTGGGAAAACGACAGAGTATGCGCAGAGACTGGTTCCAGTCTCAAGGCACAATGACAGCTGTGTGGCTCCTGAGGCCGGGGGAGTCTGGTGTCCCGAGGCCCAGAGCACAGGGAGGCCCCTGCCACGGAGGAGGGGGCTGGAGAGCTAGGGAAGGCAGACTCCCAGGGAGTCCTGGCCCGGGCCCAGGGCCCCGCAGCCCCTGCTTCCCAGGTGCGCCCCCCAGCAGGTACCCAAAGCTGATGGTGGCACATGGGCCAGGACTCCTGTGGGAGGATGGACCTGCCCCCGGGGGCTCGAGAGACGGGTCCTGAAGACCTGCTGAAGCTGGAACTGGCTCCCGGGGGTCACAGCGCCCTCTACAGGACCTCCTGAGACCCGCGACCCTTCTCTGACCCGGCGGCCCCGTTACCACAAAAGGTTTTTGGGTGAACACAGCCTGTATGGGCACAGGGTCGGGGCCTTCTGGGACGGGGACGACGGAAGAGTCCATTCATATGGCGGGAATGACTTTCAACCTAAAGTTCTATTTTCCTACTCACATTTTACACCTTTGTCCCTTAGAGACTCTGTCCCTCCGCAGGGCAGGCAGTCCTCTCTTCCTTGCTGCAATGCGTTCTTTCTTTCTCTTTCTCCCCAGTCTTATTGGTGCATGACAGTCGTGCCTGATGATGGGATCCACTGCTCCATGTCCATACGTGACACCACGTAGCAATAGAATGTGGCCGATTTCACGCCCCAGGACTCCCTTCCTGCCGCCCAGGTCACTCTACTTGCTGATCTTCCTCCAGTTTCCACGAGATCCCCCTCCCACACACCTTTCTTTACCTTTTTCCTCTGTAGCCTCCACTTACGAAGGAAAACATGAGACCTCTGACCTTCTGAGTTTGGTTTATTTAACTTGATGATCTCTAGTTCTCCATTTTCCTGCAAATGACATAATTTCGCTTTTCTTCATGACTGAATAAAACACCATTGAATACATACACCACATTTTCTTTACCCATTTGTCCACTGATGGACACCTAGGCTGGTTTCACAGTTCGGCTACTGTGAATTGTGCTGCTGTAAAAGTGGCCACACACGCATCCCTGTAGCAAGATGACTTCAATCATTTAGGATAAACAGGGAGGAATGGAATGGCTGGGTCCTGTGGTGGTTCCATGCCTAATCTTTGGAGGAGCCTCCACACTGATTTCCACAGTGGCTGTACTGATTTACAGTGTACAAGTGCTCCTTTTTCTCCACACCCTCTCCAGCATTTATTATTCTTGTATTCTTGATGACTGCCATTCTGACAGGTGTGATATGAAATCTCAGTGCAGTTTTGACTTGCAAGTCCCTAATGTCTAACGATGTTGAACATTTTTTCCATATATTTGTCATTCATTTGTTATTTCTTCTTTAGAGTTGTGTTTCATTCTTTGGACCATTTATTAATTGGATTATTTGATGTTTTGGTGTAAAGTCTTTTTAATTCTTTATATTAGTAGAAGAGTAGCTGACGAGGATTTTCTCCCATTCTGTGGGTTCTCTCTTCACATCTTCAGTGTTTTCTCTGCTGTGAAGCTTGGTAATTTGATGCCATCTCATGTATTGATTCTGGCATGGTTTCCTGAGCTCTACAGGTCCTATGAGGAAGTCGCCCGGGCCTATATGCTGGAGTGTTGACCCTACATTTCCTACAGGAGTTGCATAGTTTCTGGTCTAATTCTGAAGTCTTTGATCCATGTTGAGTTGACTTTTCAGGGTGAGATAAGTGTGTTGTCTCCTCCTCCTACATGAGGATTTCTAGTTTTCCCAACATCGTTTGTTAAGGAGGGTCTTTTCTCCCAACGTGTGTTTGCACGTTGTCAAGGCTCAGATGAGTCTGCGTGGGTTTGTCGTGTCTTCTGTCTGCATCACTGGTCTACACTCTGGGTCTAGCCTTGCCGTGCCGGGTTGTAACTGTGACTCTGTGGTGTGATTTAAAGTCAGACATCGGGATGCCTCCACGCATTTTTTAGAATTGCTTTGACTTTCCATTGTAAGGGTGTTTCACCTCCTTGGTTAGATTTATTCCTGGTATTTCTTCTTTCTTTTTTTTCTTTCTGAGGCTATTGCGAAGGGGACTGTCTTCCTGATTTCTTTCTCAGTAGATTGGTTATTGGTGTATAGGAAAGCCATCGATTTTTGCACGTAATCTTGTAGCCTGCCACTCTGCTGAATTTATTGGCTCCGGCGTCTTCTGGCGGAACTCTTGGATCTTTCAGGCATAGGATGGCATCATCCGTGGACACTGATGCTTCAATTTCTTCCTGTCCTCTCTTTATCCCTTTTGTTTCTTTCTCCTGCCTAATTGGTCTGCCTAGAATCTCTAGCACTCTACTTCACAGCAGGGGCAAGAGTGGATGTTCTGGAATGTTCTGTTTCACAGGAAGTGTTTGGTTCTCTCGTCCACTATAAGGTTGGGCCTGGGCGTTGTATTCAGAGTGAAGAAGTCGAGGACTCAGCTGGACAGCACAGAGGCTGCGCACGGCACTCTCCCGCTGGACCTGGAGTGTGGGGTGGTAGAAAGCTCACGCACACGTGCCCACTGGGCTTCTGACACACAAATTAAAACAACAACAGTAATGAGAGGTGGTGGGTGCACAAACCCACTTTGGAGAAGCTCAAAGAGCTCCTGGCCTGGTGGAATGGCCAGCACTGAGGCAGGCGTTCTCCTAACGTGGTAAACATGTGCATGAATCGCGCACCGTGGGCACCGTGCGTCTGTTCCAGCAAATTCTGGATATGTCAAATAGTGCAGATGCAACCTTATCTCTGGCCTCTGACACAGACTGAGCAGGCAGCAGGGAATCGGGCCACCCTGTCGCTCCTCTGCACAGTGCTGATTCATGTTCTTGCTCGTTGGGTTCTAAGTTCTCTCATTTTCTTGTAGATACTCAGTTTCCACTCTTAAAATAACTGTGAGCCTCCCATGGCATTAAATAAGCACTTCCAGAGAGGAGTCCTATATCAGCTAGGTTGATCTAGGCCCTATCACATTTCATTACATATTTCTAAATACCTCTTCAAGCATCTTGTGCTCAGAACCAGGCAGAGCATCCTCCCCTGGCAGTGAGCCCCTGAGCCATAGAGAAAATGCGATCCATGTGTTTCCAAGACACTGACAGCCGGCGCATCAGAGTTGTGTTATTAGGCCTGCTTGGCCTCCCAGAAGTCACTGCCGTCTCCCCCGCCTCGGCCCCTGACTGCAGTAACAAAAGACCCTGACTTGGGTTTTCATCTTGGAAACCACATGGTCTTATTCAGAGGAATACAACATTTTTCTCTTAATATTGGATATCCATGTATCCAGCTTTAGAAAGGGTGAGGAAATCGTGTATAAAAGATGTTGTATATTAAACTATTCTGTTGGATCCAATACTCCTTCGTGGATAGTTTATTCGAACTAAATATTAGACAGTATTAAATTTTTAAAAGTGTAAACACACAAAATATCAAAAGTTCTCAGAAACCAGATGAACTTGAGAAGTATTTGGTGAATATTAAGAGAGGTACAACTAAAGCAGCCCGAAGAGGCGGCAGGCCCGCTGCCCCGCAGGCGCCCTCCCTCTGCCACACGGCCCCACCAGCTGCTCCGAGCCCCGCGGGCGTCCCCCAGGGCTGACGGCCAGCAGAGATGCAGGGCTCAGCCGGGTGACTGGTCTCTTCCTACCGTTTCCACTACTTTTCTGAAAAGAGGTGAGTCACCAGGACCGCAGGGCCAGGGGAGCACAGGTCCCTGGGCTGTGGCCACCTCCTGCAGTGCGGTTCTGCAAAGGAGCCCTTCTCCCCAGGAAGCGGCTGCTCCCCCAAGTTCCTGCTGTGAGTGGGAAGGGGAGTGGCCTCCACCTTCCCTCGCTGCTCCCAAGGAATGCTGCATGACACATCTCACAGACATGTCGCTGATTTCCAAATGAGGTTCCCGGAGGAGGCCACTGACCACTGACCTGGCAGGGGTGTCCCATGACAGGCTGCTGTTCCCGGATGTGGCCTCAGCTCCAGGCAGGCCTGGCATGGCACCCCAGAGCAGGGGAGGACTCAGTTCCATTGCCTCCCAGGGGGTTTAACCTTTGAGCATCCTGGCAAAATGCAAAACAGGTTAACAAAAACCTCCTCCCACTTTCTCCCTGGTGACAGGATCGCTGCTCAAGCCAGGCTGTTGGCGCCTGAGGGATTTAGCTTTCACTCACCCCAGAGCCTGCAGACTCCAGAACAGCGAGGGGAAGAGAGCAAGACCTTTTCCTTTCTCTGCTGGTTGTTCCTGTAAATGTGCTTCTGGTTGCCACTTTCCTTCCGAGTTTTGAGCAACAAACTCAACCTAAAAATGACTTCTTCAGCTGAGGGTCTGCCCAAATCATAGCATTCTCTGTATCCCTTTGAAAGAAACCCAGGTAAGAGTTATGGCCTCTTCTACTGCAGCAACTAGAGGCTTCCAAAGTGTCACCCAGCTGTGCCTGGTGTGTCGCATCAGGAGCATTGAGCTCCACACTCCTGGGGACCCTGCCGTCACCTGCCAATGTGCCCTCCGTGGGCACCGTCTCTCCACTAATCCAGAGGCATCTACATCAAGGACCAGGCTACCTTAGGTTAAAGGTCTCTCCCCCTTGAATAGTTGGGTGGCAACCCAGTACCTAGCACCTCACAGCTGTAGCTCCTCCATCCACACCCCAACAGCTCCCATCCCTGCCCTGGACTGCCCACTGTCTGGCCCACTGTCCGGTCCACTGTCCCCAAATTCACCATCTAAACCTCAATTTTAGTTACTGCTGTCATTCATTTCACTACTGCTCATGTTAAAAAAGTCTTCAATGCAGATTTGCTAGTTTGAACAGTGAGTCATCTTCTGAAGACAACTAACAAAGGAAAATGCTCACATCGACAGTGCGCTTTCCAGCTCTGGTGCCTGCTGATCCGTTAAACAGAACCCGCTGCCTCCCACTGAAGTCTTAGCAGGGCTCGTGCTGCAGGAGCAGCCTCTCCGGGCTAGTTCTTTCCCTTCATGTGGGTACAAATGTCATCTTTACTCTGGTTTTGCTTTGAAAGATGTTTTTCTCGACACAGACCTCAGTATCGAGACGATGACTGATCATCTTCAACGATTTCAAATGGTTGCTTCACTGTATTCTCACTCTACAACGTTTCAGTTCTGAAACAGGAGATAAAATCCATGTTCCACAAGTTCCACCAGCTTAAATCGTACATCTCGTGGTCTTACTGAACCCCTCTGGTCGTGCAACCACCCTCAATACCCAGATTTTAAAATAATCCTCCCGCCTCTTAAGAAACCTCATCCTGATATCAGTCACTCCCCATTCACCCTGGGAAACACACAACTACTTTTTAAGAAATACAAATCGACTTTCTGAATACCGATGTGCTCTTCTAGAACTTTGTATAAATGGAATGACCCAAACAGGACCTTTCGTAACTGAGTTATTCATGAGCAAAACATCTGCAGGCTCATGCGTGCTGTGCGACTGCACGCCCACTTTGTCCGCTCTGCACCTGAATAATGCCCGTTGTTTGGAAGTGAATCCTTTGTCCGTCCTTCCTTGACGAGCGTCAGGGCTGCGTCCACCTTCTGCTCTCACTGACAGTGCAGCTGTGAACCCCGGGGGCTGTGTTTCTCGGGAGCCTGTTCCTGGTCCCTGGGACAGGGCCTGGGCTGGAGCCCAGGCCAGGGCAAGCTGGGCTGAAGGACTCAGAACCTGCCTGCGCAGCAGAGGCTGCTCCCCGCTGCGCCGCTCCAGCAGCCTGTGGGCTCCTTTCTCCTCACTCTTCATCACTCAGAATTTGTTCTTTGTTTTTCAATCATAGCTATCCTAGCAGCACAAAGTGAGGGATTTTACCTCATCTCCCTCGTTACTAAGGATACCGAACAACCAGTACTCGCCAATTGACTAGTCGAATGTCTCCATCGAAGAAATAGCTGTTCTAAGCCTTCATTTCATCTCACTGGATTATTTGATTTTTTTCTTGTTGAGTTGAAAGATTTTGTTTTACAGACATATGTTCTGGGTACTAGCTCTTTATCAGTTCCAAATATTTTCTCCAATTCCACAGGTCATGGTTCCACTTTCTTGATATCACCCTGTGTGCATAAAAGATTTTAATTTGTTTAAAGCCAATTTATCAGTTTCTTTTTCCTTGGTTGCTTGTGCTTTTGATGTCATGCTAGGAAACTGTGGCCTAATCCAAAGACAAGAACACACATGCCAGATTCTCTTTGAAGCTTCGTAGTTGAAGCTTGATCAGTGCTGAGTGAGCTTTCTACATGGTTTGAGGAAGGACTTGACTTGAATGTTAGCAGGTAAGTACACAACTATCCCAGCATGATTGTGGACAGGACTGCTTTTCACCATTGGATGGTCCTGCACAGCTGCACACAGCTGTGGGGATTGTTCCGGGACTCGACTCCATCCCTTTGATCTCTGCCTCTGTCTGCTGTGCTCCCAGTCTGGATGTTTGCAGACTTACAGTAAGAACTCCACGTTTGTTCTTCTTGAAAGATTGTCTTGGATAATCTGGGTCTAGTTTAACTTCATTTAAGATAAACTTGTCATTTTCTTAAAAAAAAAAAAAAAAAAACAGCAGTTGGACTTTTGATAGTCCATTGAACCCACAGAGTAATTTAGGGAGAGTTCTCACGGTAACACTCTTTAGTCTTCCAATCCATGGATATGGGCTGTCTTCCTATTTATAAAGTCTTATTTTATTTCTTTCAAAAGATGTTTCACAGGATTCAATATATAGGTCTTACAGTGCTTTGGTTAAATTTATTGCTAGTATTTTATTTTTTAATGCTATTATAAATGTAATTGCTCCCTTCCTCTCATCTTCGGCTATTTGTGCTGCTAGTTTACACCAATGCTACCAACACCGCTCCACGTCACCTCGCCTGACCTTTGTATTACCTCTAAATGCATGCCTGTGTTCTTTGGCTTCCATATAGCTAAGCTCAATTCATCTGCAAGTAGTCACAGCTTTACTTCATCGCCCTCGGTGTCTTCCTTCCTTCCCTTCAGGATTGTCCTGGTTGCACATCCAATACAATCCTGAGTCCAGGGGGCAGGAGGGACATCTTGCTCTCACTCTCAGGGGGAGGGATCAAGGCTTTTCACACCAAGTGCATAAGCTGTGGGTTTTTCATGGGGCCCATCATCAGAATGAGGGAAGCTTGTGTTCCTGTTGGTGGAGCCTTTTATCACCAAGCCAATGACATTTTATCAAGTCCTTTCCTGCACCCGTTGAAATATTTATGTGATTTTAATCTGTTACTCTATTAATAGGATACATTATTTTAATTATCAGTTGTCAAACCAACTTTGCATTCCTGTGATAGATCCCACTTGGTCATGTATCTAATTCCTTTTTGTGAAATCTTAGATTTATTTTAAAAGTATTTTGTAGAAAATTTCATATTCATAATAACTATTGGATTATAATTTCATTTTCTTGTGGATTTTTTTTCTCATTTGGGAATCTAGATTTTACAAATCTCAAAAAATGGTATCACTTTGTCTTTCAGGAGAGGTTATAGAAATGTTAATTCTTCTAAAATATTTGGTAGATGTTAGGACTGGGACAAATGATTTCTTTGTGAGAGGGTCTTTGGTCACTAAATCAGTTGCTCTATTTTCATGGATTTACTCATATTTTCTATTTCTAGTTGAGTCTCCTTTGATAATTCAGGGCTATTCTACTCTTAATTCCCACAGAGTTGCTTGATTCTCTTTTCTAATTTCCAAAGGTGGATTGCAATGTCATAGATTTGGGACCTTCCTTCTTTTTTTTTTTTTTTTTTTTTTTTTTTGGGTGCTGGGGATTGAACCCAGGGCCTTGTGCTTGCAAGGCAAGCACTCTACCAACTGAGCTATCTCCCCAGCCCCCGGGACCTTCCTTCTTTGTGGTGGAGTTGGCTTAGCTTCTTGGGTGGATGGCTAACGTTTTGGGAAGTCTCCCATCCTTTGTTCTCCTGTGTTTACATGCCCCTCTCTCCTCTCCTCCCGGAGGCCTATTGTGTGTAAGTTGATATACCTGACCACTCCCCACCAGTCTCGAGAGCACCACTCATTTGTCTTGGTTCTCTTTTTCTTGATTCTCAGGCTGAATGATCTTATTTGATATATCTTCAGGATTGCTGATTCTTTTCTCTAACTGCTTCAATATGCTGTTGAGTCATCCTAGTGAAGTTTTAATTTTAATTATTTTTTCAACTCCGGGATTTCCTATTTTTTTTTCAAAACTCCTCTCTCTTTCCAGACATGCTCTGTTTTGTGAAATTTTGTTCTCATACTTCATTTTAGTTCCTTAGCTGTGTTCTCCCTAACAATTTGCATATATTTTAATAGCTGATTTAAAGATGAGGCCTTCGAAGTTCGAAGTCTGGATTTCCCCCCTGAGGAGTTTGTGTGGATTCTTGTGTTTCATTTTGCTCTTTCTGTGTAGTCATGCATTTTACTGTTCAGCTCGTCTCAATTTTTTAAAAATCCTAGGTATTTTGAATGATAGAACATGAGAGATACGGAAGTCACACTCTCCTCTCCTGCTGGAATTTTTTACTGATGGCCGTTACAGTTGTTTCTCTAGTTCATTTCTTTATATTGCTTGTCCGGTGTGCCGTGAAGTCTCCACTTGGTTATCTACTAGGCGGGGTTTTACTTATATACTTAGAAACAGCAATCCTTTCAGTCTCTGCAGAGATCCCCTGTAACGTGTTGGATTATGTGATCAAATTTCAACCGGGCAATTCACATCTCTTCCTTAGCCTTCACTTCCTATCCATAAGAAGACAGGTGGTCAGCCTGGGGTGACCAGACCCTAGGGCTAACTCGGGTCACTCTTTAGGAAGTGCAGAGCTCTGTGTTTCTGCTTGGCCTTCTTCGGATTCCCAGAAATGTGGTGAAGCTTTTCAAGGTCCCTGTGTTCTCCTTCTCCAGCGCATCCTTGTAAGCTTTTTGTCTAGTATATTGTCTGCCTTGACTTTTATCCATTGCCTCAGGCAGCTGCAGCCTTTAAACACTCTTCTGAAAGTGCTTGACTAATGCCTCCAACAGAGAAGCACTGGGGGAATCCCAAGTCAAGTCACTGGAACTCAAATGCGCCACGTGAGCCTTCCAAGGAGCCACAGGTTAGCTCTTGTGAGGAAAGCTGCTTAGGATTGTGTCTGGAAAGAGCTCCAGCCGGACATTTTATTTTGCAAGGCAACAACTGAGTTGAGGATAAGGGATTAGATTAAAGTCACTTAGACCCTTACAAAACTCATCCTTCTACGGAGATTCACCCATTTCTCAAGTGAAGCATCCCTAGGTTCCCGCAAGCTCCTGGTTGATTTCCAGTTCTGGAAACATTTCCGAAGACGCATCTGCCCCACAATCCTGCGTTTCTCTCGCCTGACTCTCCAGAGGCCCGGCCGCCGTGTCACCGCTCCTGAGGAGAGGTCTGTGTCCTCCCGCTCCCGAGACTCGGTGGCTGTCAGGCCCTCCTCTCCCCCCGGCTTGGAGGAGGGGGCTCCGGTTCACTGTGGTGTCGCTCTCCAAATGTCTCTGGTGCTCAGGATCTGTTGGAATTCTGCCGTCTGTGGTGGAGAGTCCTTGTTGGATTTGGACTTTCCGGTGCACAGTCACTGAGTGGCCATCACAGGCGGTCACCGATGCTTTCCCTTCTCTTCGCTCATCCTTCCCTTTCACCCTCATTGTGTGTTAGGACGTTCGAAGCCGATGCACAGACTACTTGTCCTCCTCCCATTTTAAGTATTGAAGCCATTCTTTTCTTCCGTGTGGTCTGAGTCATTTCCACATCTGACTCTTTCAGTTCCTTGTTAAGTTTCACATCCAGTCTTCCATTGATCTAATGATTTTTTACCTGAGACTTCCGACTTTTGTCTTTTTCATTATTTTATGTCTCTTAAGTTCTCACACATTTGGATTTTTTTTAAATGTTATTACTATTTTTTTATTGTAAACAATTGGGGTACAACTTGTTTCTCTGAACATGAAGTAGAGGCATACCATTGGTGTAATCATACATTTACATAGGGTAATGGTGTTTGATTCATTGGTTATTTTTCCTCTACCCCATTCCTTCCTCCATTCTTGCCTCCCTCCCACCCCCCCCACATTTGGATTCTGTTATGATAACTGTTTAACATCCTTTCCTGCTAATGCTACCTTCTATTACTTACCATTCTAGATCAGATTTAATTGATTGATAATGTCATGGTTTTGGTAATCATTGGTGGATGCCAGACGTTATATATTTTTCCTTGTTAGGAGCTGGATAAGTTTTTGAAATTTTTTGGGGGATAGAACCAGGGATTGGACTCCAGAGTACTCCACCACTGAGTCACATCCCCAGGTCTATTTTGTATTTTATTTAGAGGCAAGGTCCCGCTGAGTTGCTTAACTCCTCGCTTTTGCTGAGGCTGGCTTTGAACACGATCCTGCTCCAGCCTCCCTAGCTGCTAGGATCACAGGCGTGTGCCACTGTGCCTGGCCCTAATTTTTTAATTCTTAAGGATAATCTTAAACTTTGTTCTGCATTTCAGTTAGTTTACTTGCCATCAGTTTGATGATTTCAGGGTTTTTATGATTCATTGACAGCAGAGCAGTGTTTGTTCTAGTAGCAATAATTTCCTGCTACTGAAGGAAAACTTCTGACTGTTCAACCAATGACCTAGGGATGGTGATTTTCCAGTCTGACTGGGATGGGCATCACTTCCAGGCATCTGTGAGTGGCAGGCACTGTTACCGCTAATCATTAGGATGATTTGTCCCCAGACCCCACATATGCACTAATTAGCACTCTACAGAATACCCGTGGGATCTCTGCAAAGCTCCAGGTCCTCCTTACCTGAAAGAGTTGCTCACCGCGTGAGTCCTGTGAACTTCAGTTTGCCCTGGTCTCACCAAGTTCTCAACACCGTCTCAAAACTCAGAGATCTCTCAGGTTTCCCGTTTTTCCTCCCTGATCCACAGTTTGCAAGCTTTCAAGACAGTGAGCGGAAGCAGCCACAGTACAATTTTACCTGCTTTCTACTCCACACCGACCACTGCCTTTTACTGACCACGATCTAAGATCTCGAGAATCATTTTTATGTATTTGTCTTCTGGATGTCTTATGTCTATTTCAGGAAAGGGTAAATGCCGACATTGCTATTTCACCCAGCCTATCACAGTCTAGCACTACCAGGGATACAAGCCCGTCTTGGGGAGCAGCAGGAGAGAACTTGTTTTATGAGGTCATCATTCCCTTGAGATCAAAATTAGGCACACATTTAAAAAAGAAAAAGAAAAAAGAAACCAAAAAAAAGGAAAACTCCAGACCATTCTTGTTCAGGACCATAAATGTAAAAATCTCTAATAAGCTATCCAAAATGGATAATAGATCATGACCAAGTAGATTAATGTCACACATACAAGGATTATTCAACATTTATTATTTGATCAGTGTAAAGTACCATAGTAACCAATTAAAGAAGTAAAATACAAAACATGTTTGTGTGCCAAAAAAGCACTTAACAAATTTCAATATTCATACATGATTTAGAAAATTCTCAGCAGATACAAACTTGAACTACAAGAGAATGACTTCAATTTGATATAATAAAAACAACAGAAAATGCATGGCCAATATCACGTGTCTTTCTAATGGCTATATTATGTACACTACCACTCATAATAAGGAATAGGGAGTGCCTTCCCCCAATACTAAGAAGATAGCAATATCCTCTATCATCATTTTTATCCAAAATTGTTTTGAAAACTCTGTACCAAAATAAGGTAATGAAAAGAAATATAAGCACAGAGGTTAGAAAAAAGAAAATGTTTATTTAAGGAAGATAGAATTATATATGTAGAAAATATTGAATATCTACAAATTAATTAGGACTAAAGCAACTCCTAAAGTGGTCATATACAACTATGTTTGTCTTTATAAATTATCAGTAAACCTATTAAAATATGAAATAAAATTGATTCCATTTATGATATTGTCCAAAATTTAAAATAAATTATAATTAAAATAACATAAAACACAAAATATTTTGATGTAAAACTAATAAAGTACATGGAAACACTTCACACTGAGGATTTTTAAATGTGCTGAAAGAAATTAGAAGGAAACTAAGTAAATGGACAGATATACCATATTCATGGATTTTACCACTCAACATTGCTAAGAACTGATTATTCACAAATTGACCTACAAACTCAACATAAGCCCAGTCAAATCTTTAGTCTTGTTATAGAAATCGATGAATTGATTTTCAAATTTTTTTAGGTGGAAATTCAAAGGACATAAAATAGACAAAGTAAATTTGGAAAAAAAAAAGAATAAAGTTAAAAAGTTGTACTAGGTATTCCATGGTTTAGTATGAGGCTGTGTGTTTGAGAAAATGGCCACTGATGTGTTCAAAGTAAAAGAAAATCTTTTCAGCAAATTGTGTGTGCACATCTGGATAAACATATGGAAAAAATTTAACCTCAACCATTACCTTACAACCCTAAGAACATGAATTAAAGATGAATCATAAAAGCAAAAACTATAAAATTTCCAGAAGAAAACAGAGAAATGTGTTTTTATCCTTAGGACTGGCAGAGATTTCTTAGAGCAGAAACAAAAGCACTACACATGAAAGGAAAATTGATAGACCAGCCATCACCAAAGTGAAACAGCTCAGCTCCGTAAACGACACGATTAAGAGAAGAGAGAGACGAGCCACGGACTGGAAGGGTGCATTTCAGAGCTCATATCTGACAAAGGTCTCATATTCAGAACATGTGATGAGCTTCCACAGATAAATAATAAAAACGAAAACAGCCCTATTAAAAGTTGATGAAAGATCTTGACACAATGCAAAGAAAGATACACAAATTGTCAATAAACACAAGAAAAAGTGTTTAACATTATGAATCATCCCAAAATGCTGATGAAAGCCATAGGGAGACACCATTTCAAGCCATCTCTGGAGAGCTGTGGACGGGCAGGGAGGTCAACTGGTGTGGGGTGGGGTCCACAGTGCATTAGATCCTTGAGTAGCCACAATCTCTGCCCTTCACTGAACACAAGTTTTATCTCAGCAAAAACATAAACTAGAGAAAAATACAGAAAGTGGACAGGGCACTCTGCCTGCATTGAAGCAGAACTATCACAGTAGTCAGTAGTAGAAAAGGTAGCGGAAAAACACCGGCCAGCAAGCATGTGACCTTCAAGTACAGGGTGACAAACTCCAGGTTTTTTCAGTCAATTTGGGAAGCTTATTTTGTAGGAAAAAATGATTGCTCAGTGATTCACAGTTTCGTTTTTAGAAATTCGGGCACTATTTGGCATGTTGGAGCGTTACAGGAATTCCGACATCTTACTGGAGACAAAGGCTCATTGTGCACCGGCAACCACACAGGAGTGAGAGGCCGGGCCCTGGCTCGGCTCCAGCTGCCTGGTAAGGTGGACTTAGGGCCTTTTAGGAGCAGACCCGCAGACACAAGGCTCTCCACACCCAGAACTGTCTCGATCTCGTCCAGCCTTTGTCCACACTTCCAAAGCGTCACTTCTACTGTCTGCTATCCGACGTCTGAGCCTAGAGATCCCTGAGCTTCTCTTGACTCCACCGCAAGGGCATGTCCACAGCCACCCATGAACCAGCAGGCGAGGTGAGGGGACTGCATCCGTGGGGCCTGGAACCTGGAACTGTCCATAGAAATGGACTGATAGGTGATAAGTCTATCCCAGAGCATGGGACTGTGCTCACTGACTGCTGCCTTGGCCTTGTGGCTCAGGAGCCATGATCTGCCCCTCAGAGCTCCCTGCTGCTGACCAGCTTCCTGCAGTGATGCAGCTCAGTGGTCCACCCATGCCAGTGACCTTTCTGTCCACAATGGTATCAGTGCCCAGGAGAGCCGGGCTGGGCCCGTCCCACCAGGCAGTGTGCTGGGGTTTCTCTTCATTGGTTCCCCTTGGGATCCTGCATGCTGGGGCCACATATGGCTGGACTTCCCACCTCTGGTCTCCCAGGCCTTGTTTTCCTCTGTCCCCATAAGCCTGGGAATGAAAGTCCCAGGCCTTACTGCTCCTGAGGATGTCTGAAGGATGAACTTGCCACAGGAATCCAAAGAGGCAACTCGGAAAGCGGGAGGAGAGGAAAGAGCAGAGGAAGGAGTTGGTTTTGTCCAGTCTTGGTTGAGAGCATCCTCAGGTTCACATCCACGTGGCTACTCAGAGTGGAAGGCACCGGTGGCCACGATGTGGGTCGCCCATGGCCCTGCCCGATGGCCTTCTCGGGCTGCTTGCCCTGCCCCGGAGGAGAAGAGAAGGGTGGAAGCAGGGTCACTTTGCAGGTTCCCAGCAAGACACTGGGGACCCTCAGCTTTTCATATGCGCTGGCATTTACTGAGGCTGCCCTTCTCCTCCTCCTCCTCCTCCTCCTCCTCCTCCTTCTCCTCCTCCTCCTTCTTGTTTTTAAAGGAAGATAGAGCAGAAGGCCTTATTCTGTGACCAGTGGCACAATATGTTACTTTCCTGGTATTGCAAAACTTGGTAAGTCATCCATTCTACCTTAGGACAACCTCAAAGTTCAGCTTTTATTTTCATAAAATTAAAAAGACAAAGAAAATCATAATTAACGACATGTACCCTCAGGCTAGCGAGTTGATTTTACCTGGGGCTGTCAGGAGCATCTCCTGCGGGGACAGAGTTTGCGTTCCACATGGGGTTAGAGCTGGTGGGTGGTGGAGGAGCTCCGGACGGGAGAACTCGCCGTGCTAGGGTCCTGTAAAGCCTGGGCTTGGCGCAGTGCCGGAGGCGCACTGTGCTGCTCCACCAGGTTCCTCGAGGCTGAGCCTCCAACCAGAGCAAGGCCCCGGACACATCGCCAACTTCATAGACCAGGACGAGTGTCCTTAGAAATGGCCTGAGGGAAGTGAGCAGGCTGCAGACTCAACCCTGGTGAGATGCGGGCTGAATGGCGTCAGCAAATGCCCATCCTCAGGTCTTCGCTCACACGGGCCTCATGCCGCAGGTCCTTTCTCAACGCTCACCGATGCTGTGCTCTCCACGTTGGTGGAGGGTCTGGTCAAGTTCGCCAGCTGCGACTCCCTCCCTCCTCCACTCAACTCTTCTGTGGGATGTGCACAGAGGTGCAGCGCTGGGGTCCTGACTCTGACCTCTACTTCCACTTTCCTTCTGCTGGGTCCAGATTTGGGAGCCACTCTGACCGGCGCGTTCCTCTTCACTTGCTCTTTGAGGGACTTCAGCCGCTCAGGCTTTGAACTCCTCCTAGCCCTGTGCTCCCGACCCACCTTCTGCCCCATCTGCCAAGGGTCTTTGTCATGGACCTCCCAGAAGCAGATTCAGGGAACAGCTCACACCTCTGGCTATGGCGTGGCCCGCCACTGTGGCTTCCCTAAGGCCAGGGGCCTCTGTGGGCCCTGGGTTCCCGCCTGGACACTCTGGCAGAGAAGTGGTCTGCTTTGCTCTCCTGGTACTTCAGCTGGGAGAAACGTCTTCACAGGCATTCAAAGCACGAGGCAATTACGGTCTCAAGAGATCTAGAGGAACTCATCCCGACACTTGTATGCTGCTCCCACGTCATGAATGAATACCGATTTTGCATTCTATGCCTTTTCCAAGGTTTCATGTGTTTTCCCTATTGCGAGCACGGTTCAGCCACATTACAAAATGCTGAAAAATCAGTATTGTATATGGGAACTGAAAATACACAGATTCACAGGCACATCTATGATCACGAAGGTGTCCACCTTCTGACCCTTCGTAAATCACTGCTACCAAGGTCATATTCAATGCTTGTCGAAATATCGGGACAGTTGCATTTCGCATGTATTTTTGTAGGATTTTGGAACTTGAGATATTAATGTAGTAAAACTCCAGCCTAGATTTGTTCAGCATGGGCAAGGATTGCAAGGCTCAGCCGACAGCCAGCATCACAAATGTTGACACAAAGACAAACAGGCAGAGCCCTCCCAGGAGTCGAGGAGAGCACAGGTGCTCCTCGTGTCCCCTGCTCTGACACTCCCACACGTGGGGACGTGTGCGCACACATTGGCTCTGGACTGTGGAGAAGGAAGAAAAGCAAGTCTGGGCAGCACGTCTGGTTCCCATCGTGGAACTGGGGCAGGAACTCTCCATGGCCCTCTGCTTGTGTCCAGCGGAAGGTTGCAGAAGGCTGAGTGGGATGGGCGTGAGTCTGCATGGCAGAGTGAGGGTCAGGTGCAAGCAGCCCAGGTTCACCATGTGCCCCGTCTCCCCAGAGAAGAAACACGAATCCTTAGCTTTCTGACTCACGCACAGGGCAATCTCCAAGTCCTCATTCAGGTGTTCTCTGATGGGGATCGAAAATGAAAGACCCTTAAAAATTGTTTGATGTTCCCATTCTTAAAAATGCTTTAAACATAGCTTTAAAGAAGAATGAAATTCTCTCATTTGCTGGTAAATGGATGGAGTTAGAGAATATCACATTAAGTGAAATAAGCCAAACCCAAAATCCATAGGCCAAATGTTCTCTCTGATATGTGGAAGTTAATTCACAATAAGGGGGGCGGATAGGGAAGAATAGAGTTACTTTATATTAGGTAGAGGGGAGTGAAGGAAGGGGAAGGGGTTTTGGGGTAGGAAGGATAGTAGAGTGAAACAGACATTACCTCATGTACCTATATGACTACATGACCAACGTGATCCTACAACATGCACAATCAGAAAAATGAGAGATTACACTCCATTTATGCATGATCTATCAAAATGTATAAATGCCTTCTACTGTATGTACAACTAATCAGAACAAATAAAATAAAAAATTTTAAAAAATAGAAAAAGATTTTGAAATAGCCAGATGCTCCTGCCCTCTCTGTAGTGATGGGCAGAGGCGTCCAGGGAGATGTGACCAGGGCGTGGCTACCTGCATTGGGATAATGAAGATAGTTTTCTTTCTCTTCTCAACCTACAGATCACAAATCAACCTATCCTGACTTCTCCAGATGGCAGGTCTCTGGGTCTGTGTGTGCTGAAGCTAAGTGGTCCCCTTCACAATGCATCCAGGGTGGGACGTGATGGTCCCATGGAGCTGGTGTGGGGTCTGTCATGCACACCAGGACTATAAACAGAGTCCGTTGCAAATGCAGAAAGCATTAAGCTCTGTTTCACCCACATGCCAGCAGCTAACACCTCCTCTAGCTGTCCTGACTCAATTTCATCTGCATAGTGCTGTCCTCTGTGGCGGGAACTCCTAGGAATTTGGGAGTGAGAGTTTCAAAGAGGCATAAAGATGCCTTACGCAAGGAGGGGCACGTTCCTCACAGCTGGTGGGTGCTCTGTGCCACTCCTTCCAGGGATTTCAGCGGTGTGTTGGTCACACTGCTGGACCACTTGGAAGTTCACAGTCACTATTTGTGACATGAAGAAACAAAAGTTCTTCATAGAGGATAATTGAGATCTCTGCTGGGCTTGAGTTGAATGTACCACCCCAATCCCTAGGATTACATGCAAAGCTTCCAGGTTGGTTAAATATTAAGTCTCAATTGCATACCAGGATGCCAAGAGGGAAATCTTAGTTGAGAAATGCTGTTAAATGACGTTAAATGCCAAATAACATACTCCACTCAGAGCTTGATATCACGCTGATTTCAAATCAGCTTGGAGGCTCCCTGTTGGAAGTAGAGTAGGTGCTTTCTTCAGACACCTGGCCTCCCGCCCATCACCCACCTGCCATGTGTTCATGTTTGTTCATCGCCACAGTTGATGAGCCACAGGAGATAAAAAAAGAAGCAACCAAGTCATTTATTTGTCTCCAAGGCAAACCAAATATGTGTTTGAGGTTCCAAATATTTAGATGACCTACCCACTAATTTCTATTTTCCTTCATGTTCCACACTTCCTCTTCCAGAGCCAAGTCACCCTCTCCTCCACTCTGTTGATTTAAATGTCTTGTGCAAGAAGAAACAACAACAAACCAATTTTGAAAAACTGAGAACATTTGAGCCTCATGAAAAATTTTAATTTTTCTTACCTTTTCAAATTATTTCCTCACATTTAGTTGTCAGCATTTTTACTGTGGTATGTCTGGGCTTGATTTTCTCTGAGTTTATCCTGCTTGTGGAGAAATGGACTTTTTGAATCTGTAAGGTTTTGTATTGCATCAAATAATTTTTCTCCAAGCATCACAGTCAGGAAATTAGACCTCTTGATATTATCCCACACGATTCCAAGAGTCTGTCCACTTTTTCAGTCATGTTTTCTTTCTGTTACTCAGGCTGGATAACTGCTCTTGATTCATTGGGTCTGCAACTTCTCTCTCAGTCATTGACCTTCCTGCCCAAGGAACCTTTAATTCAGCCCTTACATTTTTCAGTTCTGAATTTTCCCCATGGCTCTCTTTCCTCATTCTCTATAACAGTTTATCTTTCCATTCATTTCAAGAGTGTTAGTCTTGATCTCTGGAACATGGCTGTAACAATTATCTTAAAGTCTTTGTCTAATAATTCCAACATCTGGGTTGTCTTGAGATTGGCATCTGCTGATTGTCTTTTCATTTGAGTATTGGTCACAATTTCCTAGTTCTTTGCTAATCAAATAATTTTGGATTCTATTCTGGACATTTGTAATATTTTATGAAATTCTATTAAATCTTATGAAATTCTATTAAAATCTTCTATTAAATATTATTTTGTTATTTTTACTTGTTTGTTATTTTATGTTTTGTTTTTAGCCATGATGGGTGTTAAATCTGGGGTCCTGTACTTGCTAAGCAAGTGGCTCCCACTGAAGAGCACCCCAAATCCTTGTTGTTATTTGAATGGGAAATTAACCAAATTAGGTGAGGACTGGCTCACCTTTCCTTCCACTCCATTCAACTTTGCTGTGGCGTTTGAAATAATGCTATGCATGGGCCTCTTGGGAGGTCTTCAGGAATTGGGCTAAGGTGAGTGTCATGGTCCAGTGCTCAGAGCTGGGCTCTTTGTGATGGTGCCTGAGGCCTTTCTGCAAGTGTGCAGCCTGAAGGTGAGCCAAGGATTTGTGTCAGTTTGTGCCCAGAATTGGAGGCTTCCCTTCTCACTGTCTTCTCTCTGAGATCCCTTCCAGTCACAGGTTCCTTGATGGCTTCCTCCCAGAATCTAGGGCTCCTGTGCTCTGACCACTTCAGTTGGTTAGAGAAGAGAAAGAAAAGTAAGTGGGAGGATTCCCACACTCTTCAGACCCCAGCCCCCTTCTCACCTCAGCTCCTCGGGTAGGAAGACAAGCATCAGGCTGAGGGTCCAGCTTATGGCTGCTGTGAGCCCCAGGACGTAAGCCACCTCAAGAAAATAGCAAGAATACCAAAGCACAAGAAATCAAAACAAGAGTCAATCAATGGGATGGATTCAAACTAAAAAACTTTTTCTCAGGAAAGGATAATCAATAATGTGACATTCTTGGTGGGATGGCTTTCTCCTCTTTTGACGTTGCCACGCAGTCCCTGAAATTCCAAGGCCAAGATCAAAATCTTACAGGACGTGTTGACTTCCGACAGGATCACGTGTGCTTCTGCTCCTGCTCCCCAGGGACAAGGCCCGCTATGCAGCTCCCAGCACGGAGCTGCTGCTGGCCCGGCCCGCCCCTGCTGTGGCCTCCGCCTCAGCTGGCCAAAGCACTGCGTCTCCAGGCTGCTTTGCTTTTAAGTCAATAAAACATTAATAAAGGCTCAAGAAAATCCCAGAGTCTGAAGCAAAAGCGGATTTCAGAAAGGGAGACCCAAGAGTGGCTCGGAGTGGTGTCAGCAGCCACAGGCTGCCTGCCACCCTGGACCTCGCTGCCCCAGAGGCTCCCCTGGAGTGGCCCGGCTGGAGGCCCTGGGCTCCTGCAGTCTGCTGCTCTGAGGCTGTCGTCTGACCGCTGTCCGTGGCCTCAGGCCCTGCGTGTGTGGAACACAGAAACCTCCCACCCGGCACCTGGGACTTCAGAGAACGCACACCTACCCATGTGTCCCTCGTCACCCATGTTTAAAGGGGAAAGGTGAACTTAGATGTTTCTGTTCCCAGACTGGTCTTCACTCGGCCCCGTCAGTTTGCTTTTGGTCTCGTAAGGAAGGTGGGTTTGAGCCGGGAGTGTCTGCGGGTCAGGCAGCGTGATCTTGCTGGGGCGATGGCGCGGCAGGAGCTCAGGAGCCTGGGCTGCCTCAAGGCCGCCCTGACCAGGCCGTGCGTCCGCAGGGGGCCTGTCCCTTCTTCCCTCCTCGCTGACGGTGCCTGACCAGGTCTGCACTGTGCTGAGCATGCTCACTGAGCCCGTTTCTGCAGGGGACTCTCCATCTCCGTGTGCAAAGCCACACCGAGCCTCAGTCTTTCAGCAGGCGGCGGAGCTCCTCAGAGTGACCCTTTGGATGAGGACTGTGCGTGGGTGGACACAGACCTGGTCCACACTTTGGCAGAGAGGGGCTCAGAGTGGCTCTGCAGGTGTGGACGCCCTGCAGGAGAGGAAGGAGTGGAGGGGAGAGGGCCATTTTCCAAGCACAGGAGGGTGACGGGACCTGGGGTTTGGGTGTAGAAGGGAGGAGGCTGAGCTTTGCCTTGGGGTCTGAAGGGCCCAGGTGAGCTAGAGGGAGGCTGAGGGCCTGGGAGGAAGAGGAGGCAGGAGGAGGGTGGTCTGGGCTCCACTCTGCAAAACTGGTGGTTCCAGCCAAGTTTACCTCCCATGCTTTCTGAGGCAGGACCCCAACCACGCCAGGGCCCCAGGAGGCTCCTCACTGTCCCCACACGGTCCCTCTCCTGGCTGTGAAGAGCTGCAGGGCATAACTACACTGGGCCACCGTTGAGGGAATGTGCTTCAGAACCACAGGTGGGTTCTGACACTACAGTGCGCGCACACACACACCCCTCCTTCCTGTGAACATGACCAGGCCTGGAGTCTCAGGAACGTCGTAGAGTGAAGACAAGACTGTGCTCAGTCGGGAGGGCCCCGCACCAGCTCCAGCTTCCTGGGGGAGGAGAGGTGCAGGGACAGAACCCGGGAAGTCGAGGTAGAGACTGGAGCCCTGTGGCTGCAGGCAAGGGACAGCTGGGACATCGTGCTTGCAAACTTGCTTAAGGCCTCCAGACAGCCAGAGAGCAGAGTTCCATTGTCCTAAGCCACCGGATCACAGTGCTGGGTGGCGGCAGCTTGGGGAGCAGAGGTGGGAATCAGATGTCACTCAGAAGACCCAGTGGGGGAGCTGCTTTCCTGCCCACCGACGCTGTCCTCACTGCCAGCCACCTAAGTGGAACTCGGTTTGCTCAGCATCCTTTCATTTCTCTTTGGATGTTCACAAAAGAATAAAATGTGTTCTAAGAGGATTCTGGAGAGTCAAAAAAGATACTGTCACTTATCTGCTTTCAAAACAGAATTTCTCAAATAAGTAAAGAGAAGTACTTACGGACCTCGTGGGGCGTTTCGCCTCTTTTCCACATGGGACGACTTTTTGATGGGGTGGTAGTTTAACACCCCTGTGGCCCTCCCTGCTGGTCCCCTGACGTGGGTGTCCCGGCTGCAGCACTGTGGTCAGGGACGCCTGGTTGTCCCTCAGTGCGGCACTGAAGTCCAGGAACGTGTCTCTGACCACTCAGCCTCGTTCAAGCTGTCAAACACAGGTTCTCTGCGTGTGCACCACGTGAACGTCCTAGCTCTTCCTTGAGTCCCCACAACAGAACTCCTGGCACCTGTGGTCGCTCACCCTGAGGTGCGTGAGGATCCTACCACGCCAGGTTCACCATCTCCACAAATGCTCCACCCTAGGGAAGAACAGCTGAATCCTGGTTTCCTCAGAGAGACGAGCAGGAAGTGAGTTGCCTTGGGTTCCCGGGAGGCTGGCCTGGGACTCACACTGGGCTTGGGGCCTGAGATGCGGAGCAGACCCAGGCTCCGGGGACACAGCAGGTCCTCCTCCCCAGCCAGGTCCCTCGTCAGAGCGGCGTGTGTGGCACTGATTGTAGGTGAAGCCAAACTGCACGGCCCTTGGGGGCTGCCTCGACCTTCCCTCGCCACCTCATCCCACACACCGTGTCCACCTCTCCAGAGCTCTGGGCTGCCTCTGCGGGGCTCCCCTCTCTCAGGGATGCTTGGTCGCCCTTCGGAGGAAGGAGGGTCCCTTGGTTTGGGGACGTTGCGCTCCAAGGCCAGGGACGGTCTGGGCCTGGAGTCCCTCACAGTTACTCTTGTATCACACGAGACACGACTTCCCTGTGGATCTTCCAAATACCCACATGACCTCGATTTCCAGACGTCGCTTTCTCATGATTCAAAGGCCATGCTCATCCCAAGTGCTCACTTCCCCGGAGCTTCGGAAGAGCCTTTGGTTAGGAACCACAGGTCACCACCAGACACCCCAGGCCTGGCCATGTTCTCACTGAGAAGGGACCATGTCTCTGTGCTGTTTACCTCTTACCACGTTCAGGTGACAGCACCTGGGATGTCCATCTTGTTTCAGAGATGAAGTTACTTTCCGTGTGGTTTTGGGGGAGAAGAGACAGAAGTCTGGCCTCCGTTTCAGGCCTCCATGGGTTCTGATGTGTCCAGCAGCTCCCAGCCCAGCCCAGCCTCACCAGGATGCTGGGTGGATGAAGCGGGGGTCCCAGGTCGGTCTCTACTTACTATACCCAGGAGAAGGAAGTTACAGGAGGGAGCGAAGCATTGGCCAAAATGGGTGTTTGCTTTTTGCCATTCAGTGTCACTGGGCAGAGAAGGGCAGGTATGGAGCACAACTGGGAGCTGGCCAGGCCCAACATCCCAGGGTTTGCTGGCCCCTCCGTCCCACACGTCGCCCCAGGGAGGCACAGGAGCTGCTGAAACCCAGGGTGGTCCAGTCGCCTGGTGGCCCCAGCCATGGGTGGCTGCCTGGGACAACCTGGGTCTCCGCAGCGTGTTCACTTTGCAGAGGACGGTCCCTGTAACCAGGCGGCAGGAACGCAGGCCGAGCCCGCTGTGTGCTGTGTCTGCCAGGCTGGGGCCCCCACCTCGCGGCCTTGAAGGACCCACCCTCCTTCTCAGCAGCCGTCTCTCCTTGAGTCATGTCCTGCGGGCTGGTCACCTGAGCTAGACACTGGCTCCTCCAGGAGCTCATGGCCGTGTGGGCAAATCCGAGTCCACTCAGGGCCTGGCTAGGCTACAGGCACTGCCTTCAGCCAGTGGACACGTGCAGGACTGTGCTCCTGCCGCCATGTGGTTTGGGGCAGCATGGTGAGGAGGGCAGCCCTCTCCCGTCCCTCAGCTGGGCACTTCAGCTCTGACCTCCAGGCGTATCGTGTGAGCACACCACACCGTGCTCAGGGCAACACCACAGGCCCAGAGTGAGCGAGGGAGGTGCGTGCGCCCAGGAGGTCCA
Source organism: Sciurus carolinensis (assembly GCF_902686445.1). NCBI lineage: Eukaryota > Metazoa > Chordata > Mammalia > Rodentia > Sciuridae > Sciurus > Sciurus carolinensis. Next base: position 1,403,284 of record NC_062219.1, read on the forward strand.
CAAACAGGGCTGCCCAAGCACAGCCCGAGTGTGCCGGGCCCGGCCCCCAGGCCTGCCACAGAATGGCCGCTTCTCCGAGTGTCCCAGGTGATGCCATTCCTACCATGCTGGCCTCAGAGCTGGCGGCTGTGACCTCAGATCTTCAGACAGTTACCACCCAGCAGGCATGGCGAGGGAGGAGCCGTGCTCCAGTTAGGGCACGTCCTGCTCACCAAGGAGCGCGGACAGACCCAGGCAGGCGGGATGCGAGCGAAGACCCCCTTTCCGCAGGAGCCTGCGGGAACCCATATTCATGGTACTCATGGCGCAACAGGAGGAGGAGAGACCAGGATGAGAAATCACAAGGCTGATGTAGATGCAGTGAGCTGAGTGAAGGCAGGGGTGGGCGGGAGGCTCTCTGTCCTGCCCCAGGATGTCCACTCAGGAGCCCATGACCCCGTCCCCTCTCCCCTGGCCAGCCCCAGGATGCCCACTCAGGAGCCCATGACCCCGTCCCCTCTCCCCTGGCCAGCCCCAGGATGCCCATTCAGGAGCCCATGACCCTGTCCCCTCTCCCCTGGCCTCTCCAGGATGCCCACTCAGGAGCCCATGACCCCGTCCCCTCTCCCCTGGCCAGCCCCAGGATGCCCATTCAGGAGCCCATGACCCCGTCCCCTCTCCCCTGTCCTGCCCCAGGATGTCCACTCAGGAGCTCATGACCTCATCCCCTCTCCCCTGGCCTGCCCCAGGATGTCCACTCAGGATCCCATGACCCCGTCCCCTCTCCCCTGGCCTGCCCCAGGATGTCCACTCAGGATCCCATGACCCCGTCCCCTCTCCCCTGGCCTGCCCCAGGATGTCCACTCAGGAGCCTATGACCTCATCCCCTCTCCCCTGGCCTGCCCCAGGGGTGCCCCTCAGGACCTTGCCTCCTTGGTCCACCTCTCCACCCCTCCACCTGCTCTCTTACTCACCTGGGCGGCAGCAGAGGGTCTGGGTGAGGGCTCTTCTGATTAGCTGTGTGTCTGACATGAACTTTTACAAAACAGCGCCCACACCCACAGAGGCTGGTGGGTGTGGTCATGTACAGACATTTTCAGAGCCTGGCTGGTTCAGGGCTGGGACAGCTTGTCCCTACCCTCCTCCTGGTGCTTCCCATGGGCCCACCAGCTGGGGTCATGGTCAAGGCAACCCTGAGTTGCTCATGGAGGCTACTTCCTAGTGCAGAACCAGCTGGGGAAGAGGCCTAGACGGTCAGAAAGCAGGTTGGCAAAGTGAGATGAGCCCACATAGCCCAGGGCCCTTAGTCCTGTGGACTGAGCGGGGGTTGGTGTCAGTGTCCTGGGCTCCTGGACTCAGCATTCAGAGGAGCTGGGCCCCTGCCCTGCTCCGTGAGCAGGTCAGTTTCACTCTGTCCCTGTCTGGCTGGCGGCTGCCTTCCTTGGCCTCGTCCACCAGAGGCAGAGCAGCTGCAGTTCAGTGTTTTGTTTCTGAACCTGGATTGATCGTGTTCCTAGGAGGCTCAGGTCCTAGAGTCATTTTTTAAACTGACTTTTCATTTTGATGCTAATCCAAAGTAAATTATTTTTACTCGTTAAGAACAGACACTTTTCAATGGTGAAAATGTTCGGTTAAAGATGTAATCATGGCTAAGATCTTGCCTCTTATGTGTGCTTGGGCATCTTAGAAAACGTGTTTCTGTTGAGGAAGGTCTGAGCGTCTTCCACACTGCCAGGTGCTATCTGCTGGGGTCTCATGGCCCATCCCCTTGGCCACTGACAGCACTTGACTCTTTAAAGAACTGGGTCAGGGAGGAGGCCAAGGGCAAGGCTGGCCTCACCCACACTCTGTTCTGAGAGGCAGGACCTAAGCCAGGAACCAGGGCAACATGGGGAGTTTAGAATAGCAGAGTCACACTCTCCTGCAGTCCTGGAGCTGATGTGGGATGCCCAGTGTGATCCCCGGCAGCCCCTGCTGCCCCTTCCAGCTGCAGCTGCTGGGCTAACCAGTCCCACCGCAGTCCCCGGCCACGTCCTCCCTATGTGGCTTCACAGCATCTTCTCTGGGTTTCCCCCCTGTGCCTGATTTCCCTTTGTAGAGACACCCATCACCTGGGCAGGGGCTAACTCAGCAATGTCATCTCACTCAGTTCCTCCATTTCCAAGTGAGGTCACGTTCCTAGAGGCTGGAATCCCGGACTCCAGCCCACGAGGCTTGCAGCGTCGAAGTTCCACCCACACAGCAGGTATTATTCCCTTGGTTCCCTTTCACTGCAGAAGAAACTGGTTCAGAAAGTCGGGGAAGCCTGAGGAAGCCTGGACCAGGCTCTGAGCCCCCGTGACCCAGCCTGGGGCCTGGGGTCTCTTCCCTATGGCAGGCCTCTGTCCACCCACTGTCAGGCTGGAAGGGATCTGCTGCCCTCGTCAGGAAAGGACATCTTGGCCCCATGCCCAGCCTCGGGGTGCACCTGCCTGGGTGAATGCACACAGAGCCCCTGCTTCCTCCTGCAAGTGCAGAGGCTTGCTCTCTGTGGCCTCCCCTGGAGGGAGGCCCAGCGCTGGAAGTCTCCTCAGGAATACCTGCCCTGCTACCTCACCATCCGGCGGGTGGGGATGGCCTGGATGCTCCCTGGGCTCCGGGGGGTTGGATCCTGCTGGACCTGGCGGGAGGGGGGCATGAGGGTCTTGCCGGTATGTGTGCTGGGTGCCACACTAGTGACCCTAGGCGCCATCAAGCACCAGCTTGGCCCAGGTGACTCACATGGCGGAAGTGATGCTCTGGCTGTTCTGGAGGCAGAGTCTGCATTAGTGTTGGCAGGCGAGGCTCCCTCTGAGGCTGCAGGGGAAGGTCCTTCCCGCCCCTGCCAGCTCTCAAGTGCAGCCGCCCTTGGTGGCTCTGGCTTGGGGCTGCATCCCTCTATTCTCTGCCTCCATGCCCACATGGCCATCTTGAAATGCAGCCAGAAGTAGCAGTCTTCCTGGTTCTAGCCACTGCTTAGCCTGCTTCAGGTCGTAGGCATGGAAACCTGGGTCTGGCCTAGAGTGATCTGAGACCCAGGGGAACCAAAGGTCTCGGATGAGTGGAAGCAGGGGGAGGAGGGAGGGCCTTGCACCCTAGATCAGAAGCAAGGCTGCTGCTGACATCTGCAGGAGGGCCAGGCGAGCCCTGGTTCCTCCCTCACTGAAGCCCTCCACTCACCCTCTCCCTGGCCACTCCCAGCTGGGCAGACCTGCTGAGCACCTGTCTCCTGTTGGTTCCCCAAAGACCTTTCCTTTTGCCCAAGCCTGGTGGGTTGTTACTGGCTCCCAGCCAGGCTGGGCAGCCTGTATCTCTCCCTATGCCCCCTGTTATTTCCTCTTTGGGGTCTCTCCTCTTCCTAAACTGACACTGTCATGAGGACCAGGCCCACCTAAGGACTTGCGCTGACTGATTATGTCTGCAAGGCCCTGTTTCCAAATGTGGCCCCCTTCCCAGGTTTGGAGGTGAGAGTTTGTCTCTCAGGAAGCCCAAGAAGCAGGATGGCCCCTGTGGTCTGTCTACCAGCACCAGGGTCTGGAAATCCTCCAGTGTCCCTCACTCTGTGCTCTTAGCCATCCCCATAGTAAAGCGGATGGAAATTTCACCCAGGAAACCTTTGTCTTCACCCCTGAAAAGCCACAGACCCTGTGAACTACCAGCAGTGACTATTCCAGTAGCCCTTCTGGGGGTGTCAGCAGGAGCCCAAAGGCCTCTGCGAGATCCTAACATTGGACCCACACTCTTCTCCTAGGACTGGAGAATATAAGTCGCTTCAGGTAAGTGTAAGTACTTGGCCAAAGTATTACTTACAATGTTAAAAGACCAGAAACTACCTGTGCCACCCGGGAAGGACAACTCACCATGGTGACCACAGACTGGACTGTGTAACTCCTGTGGGTCGGAGGTGAGGTGCAGGGTGTGACTCAGTGGCGGAGCACCTGCCCAGCATGCGTGAGGCCCTGATTCCGTCTCCAGCTCCACAAAGAAAAAAGGAAAACAAAAACAAAAAATGTAATAAGTCAGAAAAGTGAGGAAAATCCAGAAGCTAAAACTGTGTATACAGAATAATCCACTTATACAAATACCTACATAAGAACTCGAGAAACTATATCAAAATGCTAATGGTAGTTCTCTCTGGGTGGCAGAATTAGAAGTAATTTAAATTTCTCCCACATACTATTCTGTTTTCTTAATTCTTGGCAGTAAACAGTAGTTGGATTTATGGGGAACAAAGGCAGGAAGCATGGTTTCTAAACCAGCCCGAGGTAGGTTCTGACAGACCCAGAGGAACTAGAGATTCCAGCCCAGCACTCTCGGCTCCTGGGAGAGGCCCCACACCAGCGCCAGATCCCAGGGCCCCGAATCCACCCGCTGGGGACCCGCAAGGAAAGCAGCACGCCCGGGCCTGGCCGCTGTGGGCACCTGGGGCGTGAGCTGCTTCTGCAGCAGCGTGAGTCTCCGGGCGGCCATGGGGGCGCTGCTCTGGGCAGGGTGGGTGGGCAAGTCCACCGGTCATCATGTTCCTGAACTGAGCCCTCCAAGGTCACCTGGCCCAGGACCTCCGCCCTTCCCAGGATGCAGAGGGGGCGCTAGAGGAGCTGCCCATGTGGTGAAGGCCTTGGTCTTCACCTGGCCTGCCATGGCCAGGGCCCCAGTCCCTCCAAGCGTGGCCCCTCAGGCTCTCCTCTGACCCCAGGTCCCTCCTCCAGACAGCTGGAAGGGAGCCAGTGGCCGGGAAAGCTGCGGCATTAATGGTGGCTCACATCAGCCTTCAGCTGGTACGAGGCCCCCTGGCACCATGTGCCAAGCACAGCAGAGGGTGGCACCAGCATGCAGTGCCTGGGGAGACAGAGCTCACGCCCAGACCCTGGCCGGCTCCAGCTTCCTGGTGACCCTTCCAGCACAATCACACTGCTCCACCAAGAGGTGCTGCTTTCATGAGGAAGGGAGATTTTTAGCTAATCTGAAATTTCTGGCCATATTTATGTAAAATATAAACTTTCAAAATCGCTTTTCTGTGAGATGAGCCCTGGCCTTGGCTGAGCCCCCTCCCCTCTCGTTTGGCCCCCGCCACCCATCCCGCCCGCCACCTCCCCATCGGACCCTTGCCCCTCCTCCTGATCTCTGGGCCTGCACTCCAGGAAAGCAGGCAGACTGGTCGCTCGCAGACCTTCCGCTCCTGCCCTCCAGGGGACGCGGGTGGTGGTGAAAGGAGAGGCTGAAGCAGGAGGGCAGCCTGTGCAGAACCCAGCCACTCCTCACCCCGCCCACCTGCAGGCAGGTCCCCGTGCTGAGCGCAGACCCTGACGCGTGGCAGAGAGGGGCAGTCCACTTTATCAACAGCCACCGTAGGGCTCCCGCCGCAAAGATCACAGTGTGGAAACAAAAGAATCCACGCTGCAGAAGGGATGGTCGGCCGCAGGCCAGGGCCAGTGCCGCCCTGCAGCTCACGGCTTCTGAGGGAACAGTGGCCGTTCACGTCCAGTGTCCCAGCCATGTTGGTCAAAGCTGCAGCCCAGCCTCTGACCTCTGGAACCTCAAAAGATTCTCAGGACACTGTTTTGCACTGGTTCTCTTTTCAACGTTTATTTTTATTTCAAAATTGAAAACTATTAGAAACTCTATAATTGCTAGATTTAATGTCCCATCTAGTCAAGTTTACTAAACTCTGGACTAACCTTTTCCAGCCTGCCCAAACGTTTAGCCTTAAAGTGCATTTGGCGCCTCTGGAGAGACATGGATTTTTTCCTAGACAAGGTTTTTATGGTTTCATTTTGTGACATTTAACTGCAAGTTTGATGAAGAAACCACAAAACCTCATGAACCCATATGCAATAATGTCAGATGAAATCCGCTGATTTCGTTCTGGCCTCAGTATTGCCATATGACTTCAGTCAAAACCATACACATGGGCTCAAGAGCCAAACTGGAGCCCAAGTGAGTGATCGGGGACCCCACTCACGAACGTCTCCAGAGGTCCTTGGGTGGACATGGATCACTGCCGCTGGCCTCCAAGGGGGCCCAGTCCAGAACTACCAGAGGGCCTGAGGGCCTGAGACTACAGAGGGTGTGGGTGTAATAAATGACCAAAGAAGTATGCAAGCCTCTTGCACCGAGCTGGCTCCTGGGGACCAGCCCCAACGTCTGCTCTGCCTCTGCCCTGAGTGGGGCCCACAGCCCACCAGCAGCAAGACAGAGAACCAGAAGGCCATGGGGCCTCCCAGGCACCAAGTGGACACTCTCCAAGCTCAGCCACCTCACTGTTTGAAACCTTGTGGACCACCTGTGAGGATGCCCAGCTCCACGCGGAGTCCATCCACAGACAGGTGAGCAGGTGGGCGTGCTGAGCCCGTGGCCCTCAGCCAGCCCAGCAATGTCATGAAAGACAGCCAACCCGTCCCACCCTGGAATTCCGCACACCCTCCAGTATACTGTCGTCCTTCATCCTTGGAGACAGACTCCAAGACCCAGAGAGGGTGGAACTCGGTAGGTACTGCATTTTTCCTATACCTACCAATGATTAATTTATAAAGTAGGCCCAGTGAGAGATTAATAATGGCTAATAAAATAGAACCACTCTTACTATGTCCTCTAATTAAAGTGATGAATATGGCCTTTCCCTCTCAGTCCCTCTCAAAATACCACACTGTCTTGGACCCGCCTTCCTCCTGTGGTGCTGTGGATGTGGATGTCAATGCTGCGTGGTCAGCTGTGGGGTGAGTGACAGGCGTTGTGACCTAGTGTCAGGGCACTGAGCAGGGTCACATGAACAGCACTGTGTTTCCAGCACCCAGCCAGCTGCTCCCCGATTGACGGGAAGTGGTGGACACGGGGCAGAACACTGGGCAGAGGGAAGATCCACAGCTCCAGGTGGGACAGAGGCACAGCACAGGTTTGTCATGCTGTTCAGAACGTCAGGTCATTTAAAATGAACACACTGTATTTCACCGAGTTTTCAGTCAACATTTTTGAACTAGAGTTGATTCCAGATAACTGAAACCTCTGCAGAACTGTACAAATACTAGTGAGTAACAAGTAACCCCACTGGGATTTATTATGAGAATGCACCAGACATGGAAGGAATCACAGAGAACAACATAAAAACAAGAGGCTACTGTACACACCCATTCGCACACGCAAACACATGCACACACTACATTCTATACATGTGCAAGCACATGTGCACACATGTCACATATCTACACATACATGAATACACGTATGTGAATACCTCAGTCATGTACACCACACACATAAATAAAATACATGTTGCGAGCCCACATACCTACGTTCACACACATGCACACACACAAGCGTGAACTCACATCTATGCAGACATGTATACTCACATAAAGAGACACTGAGAGGTTTTAAGGAATCGGTCACATGTTGTAGGGCTGGCAGTTCTGGAGTCTGCAGGCCCGGGAGGCCAGGCCCTCCTCCTGGACCTCAGCCTTGGTCTTCTCTGTCCTTGGTTCTCTGCACAAGGTCCAGCCACTCTGGGGGGCATGTAGTGGGCTCCTGTCCACCGAGGTCAAGGCAGTCTTGTTTACACAAACCTGCACGGTGATGCTCAGATTGGTGCGTCACCAGACGCTGGGTGCCAGGCCCAGCCAAACGGCCACAGGGTCAAGCAGCATACCCACCGATTAACTCATCAGACGTCAGAGCGGGCGCCAGCCGTGAGGGCACAGAGGAGCTGGCATTGCAGAGCACCCCGGCTTCTGTGCTGCAGTCACCCCCACAACGATGCCTCTTAGCACAGGCGACAGAGGACCTGGGGGCTCTGGGGCTGGAGCATTCCATCTGTGGGCGAAATGCAGGCGCCATGACAGTGTGGCCCTGCTCGTGCTGTGGGTCCCTCATGGAGACCAGCGTCCTGGACGAAAGGCAGTTGGCACTTGGAACCCGTTTCAGCTTCTCATAGGGACTCGTGGCCGGAGGAGCTGCTGGACAGGAGCACTGGTGGGATCCTGCAGAGGTCGCGTGGCCTGAGGGCAGCCCCGAGGTGGGCATGTGGCAAAGAGGGGGTTGTGGTCACCTGCACACCTCTTGGGCCCTCCGCCCACCTGACCCACAGAGGCACTTCCTCCTGGTGGCCAGTGGCCTTCTCTCAAGCCTCATGGAGTTGGTGGTGTCTAGCCAGGATGGGGTGCACACAGCACAGGACTGGGTCCCTGCGCTGACCCTCAGGGACTTTCCACCATTTCAGTCCCACTCCCTCAATTTCCTGCTGTGGGACTTATGGCCCGTGGTGGGGCCCAGCATCGTGTCACCAAGGTGGTCTGCGGACCCAGTGTGCGCTGCCCTGGGGTGCCCCTGCTTCCACCAGAGCCCTGTGAGGCTCCCGTGGAGAGCAAGGCTGTCCAACACGAGGGTGCTCTTGACACCAGGTGGCCACACCAGCATGTTGGGAGTAAGACCAGGAAGCTCTCCCTCCCGTGAGCGCAGGACCCGAGAAAAGAGGACGGCCTCGTGGGCACACACTCCTGCCCCAGGACCAGGCTCCGGCTGCCAGGCTCGGGCTGCCAGGCTCGCTCAGCTGTTCTGGCTGTGAGTCCTGCCTTGCTCCCGGCAGGCTCCGTGGGCAGGAGGCCCCCGCAGTGCTCAGCCTGGGACGGGTCCCCACCTGCTCACCTGGGCCCTCGCACAGCAGTTCCATGAATCAGAACTTCCCCCAGATTCCTCTGGGTGGTTCACCTCCAGCTAGGGTGGAACTGCAGGTGTCCCTTTAAAGCACTGAGCATTGCCCAGAATTCACGGTTGGGTGGGGTCTTGGGTGGAATAAAACTTTACAAAAGCCCGAAATGCTGGCTACTCAACCCAGCCGGCCACGCGGCATCCTGGTTCACGGAGAGAAGGTGCCCTCACCGTCCCTGGAAGCCCAGCCTGGCCGACGGCCTCTCCCACCCCAGGTGTGGTTCTGCTTCCTAGGCTTGTTCCTATTACCAGGATTCAGATTGTCATTTGCACATTGAACTGTATTTGAAAGACTGAATGTCAGTGTTGCAATCCGTGCCGTTTCTCAGGCGCGTGGCTGGCTCAGATGATATCTGGGTGTAAACTGTGGGCAAACCACGGTGTCCCCACGTGCTGTGTGGTCTCGGCAGCCCCCGGGGCCACTGACCTCCCTGGTGAGAGCTGCTTTGGGCTCTGTGCTGCAGAGGGGCATCTAACCATCCTGGGGCCCAGGGGTTCTTCTGGGGGCAACACCCTGGGCAGAGAGCCAAAAGACAAGGGTCACTTGGCTCAGGGACAGTGCTGGGCAGCACGAGCTGTCACGAAGGGCATGGCATGTGGACTCAACCGTTTGTGTGCACTCACAGCCGAGACTCAGCCCAGGGCCCTGGTGGGTGCAGGTGATGGAACAGCACCCAGCTCCCCGGGCTCCCTCTGTACCCAGTGCCCTCTGGAGTCTGCCCTGAGGCAGGATGGGTGGGTATCGTCATCTGCATTTTCACAGTGAGGCTGCTTGGAGCCCCTGGGTTTGAGTCACGTGTCCAGTCGCTGAGTCAGCAGTTGTGTCCAGGCCTGAGAGCTGAGTCTTCTTTCTGGACTTCGCTGCCCTAGGTATCCAGCTGGGCCTGGGCACAGGACCTGGGCTGCTGGGTGTGTGGCTGCCTCTGGGGCTCTGTCACTGCTCACCTGAGTACACAGGTAGTGCTCGGCAGACCCCGGCCACCCCACTCACTCAGGTGGTCTCTTGCAGAAGAGACAGGCGCCACGGCCCGCTGTGCAGGGGCCCCTTTCACGACTGTGTCCTGTTTTCTGCTTCTGAGCCCAGATGTACCCAAGGAAGTCCAGGAGAAGGCAGCAGCAAGGGCTTCCAAACTCCAGCTTTTCTGCTGCACTGGGAATGTCCAGGGTCTGCAGGCCAGGCCGCCCCCACGGGCATGCCAGTCCCAGAGCCACCGCAGAGCGAGACCGCAGACCTTCCCTCTTCCCGTTCTGCACTCTCACCTCCAGCCCCGGGAAGCCTGGGATTCAGGGCTCCATCCTCGGCGGTTGGCAGGGAGGGCGCTGGCTCGCACAGATGTCCTCTCCACCCGCCTGAGGTCAGAGCTGAGTTCTGCGGGACTGGGAGCCAGCACCCTGGCACACAAGGCCCAGCTCGGGGAACAGAAGTTCCAACCCTTCCCTACACCTGATGGCTATTGCAAAGCACCTTCAGATACGTTTCGGTGAGAATAAAGGAATTAGGAACATGTGCACCGTAATTTCCTTTAAAACCCACTTGGATTTCAAGATTGAGGAGCAGAGTGATATTGCCTCCCTAAACGTGATCAGGGACTGACTAGTTCAAATCCTTAAAGCGTAAAGAAGCGTAAACAGCCGTTGTGGGGGATGGTGCCACGGGCGCTCAGCCCCACACAGACCCTGCAGACACAGGGACTCAGAGTCCCCGGCTGAATCACGGCTCAGCGCGGCCTCACTGGGGCCCACATCGTCCCCGCACTGATGGACGGGGACTGTGGCGTGATGCCCGAGGGGCAGGGACTGACGTAGACTTCGTGTTCACGGGATGCCTTTCCTTTCTGTCAAAGGCACGTCATTTTTGTTTCCTGAGTCAATGGGGGCCCCATAGAAAAGCTTTTCATAGCTTACAAAGTGCTTCTAGAATAACAGGATAAAAACGAGTCCATTACACAATCAGTTCAAGTAGAAGCTTTGTCTAGAAGACATGAAACACAGTTGAGGTGGAGTTGGTGATCAGAGTGTGTGCAGCGAAGCTCCGACTGCCGAGGAAACCACAAATGTGTCTGAGCTCCTGGAAACCACGGTGAAGGGAGGAGCAGAATCACTACAAGACTCTGCTCAGTTGTGCAGAGAGAAGCCACCTGGGAGCCCTGGAAGGGCTTGGTTCCCTCAGGGACGAGGCACAGGTCAGCCTGCTTCCCCTCGGGGTCCTGGGGCCCTGTCTCCTTCCACGTGGCTGCAATGCCAGGAGGACTAGGCTCGCCTAGCTCCTGTGTCCCTCCTCCCGCAGAGGAGAGTTCAAGGGTGTGCACTCTGAGTTTGCTCACGTCTGCGGTCCATGAATTTTGATAGCGGGTGTTCGCATGGTTACTCAGTCATAATACTTTGTAATTCACTTCATAATTTCTTCTTTAACCAATGATTAATTCGGGAATGTGTTTTTTTTAGTTTCCAAATACTTGATATTGCTATGTGAATGCTAATTTCCAACACAATGTTACTGTGGCCAATGAATCAGGTCTGTGACATCCAAGCTGTGGAATTTGTCAGGACTTCCTTTGTGGCCAAGTTCTTGTTTTTAATTTTAATGTTTATACCCCACTGTCTTATTATCATATTACATCTCCTTTTTTATTTTTTATTAATTAATTTATTTTATTTGTTCCAATTACTTGTACACAGCAGTAGAATGCATTTATACATTTTGATAGATCATACATAACTGGAGTGTAATCTCTCATTTTTCTGATTGTATGTGTTGCAGGATCACATGGGTCATGCAGTCACACATGCACATGAGGGAATAATGTCTGGTTCACTCTACTGTCCTCCCTTCCCCACTCCCCTCTACCTAATATAAAGTAACTCGATTCTTCCCCAGCCCCCACTTATTGTGAATTAGCATCTGCATATCAGAGAAAATGTTCAGCCTTTGGTTTTGGGGGTTTGGCTTATTTTTTTATCCTGAAATGTCCTCTTACAGAGACGTTGGAAGTGTGGCACGGAGTCCCCACGTCCATCCTTGGGGGCTGACTTTTCACCGTGTCACCTCCTCGACTTTACTTCTCGTGCACATTCCAGGCACACGGGCGTGCACACGCACCTTGCTCTTTCTGAACCCATCACAGGGAATGCTGGGAGGCCAGGGTTTTGTGCTTACCATGCACGAGGCCCCAGCAGGCCAGGAGAGTCACCCCTGCTCAGGCCATCATGACACTGAGACCCCAGGCTTCCCGCTCGCTATGGGTTGCCCACGTCACCACCTCCACTTGCTCTGTGGACACTCTTTCCTCCAGAACTCTTTGAGGATCTTGTGAATATTTGATAGGTCAGATCACCTTTCACGCTGCAAACCTCTAAGTGACGTGAAAGGGCACTTGGAGTCTCCTCAACATGTCTCTATGAGTCACTGAGTAAGAGCTTCCGGGACTTCTGGCATTTTCGTGCAGGGGGTTCTTCCCCACCACCCCTGGCCCTGAGGCCTCTAGTCCCAGGGTCAACAGTTATCTCTGGTCAGGGGCCCTTGCCCTGCAGGGTGCTGCAGACACAACCCCCCAGCCCTGGGGATCTGGGCTGCTCTCCGGCCCTGCAGCTGCCCCTGCTTACTCCGGCAATGGCAGACTGGGGCTGTCCCCTCTCTGCATGTGGTGGCCGTGCTCCTCCAGAGTCCATCCCTATGTGGGCACTTGCCCCGCTGGGTCTGGCTCCTGGGAGCTGGTCCCCATTCCCCTCTGCTTCCTGTCCCAGGTTCAGTGCAAAAAGACCTCAGTGGCCAGCTCATGACCAGATGCTTCTTGCCACCAACAGGACTGGATAGGGTCTTAGCTGAGAATAAAGTTATGCTTGAGTATAACTTTGCATGACATCTAAAATTACTGTGTGCTTTGAGTTTGTCCCGGTCACACTGAAAGCCACACTTAGGATGAGGGAAGCCCGTGTCACTCACAAGAAGCAGTCGATCGGCTCACCTGGGAAAGGGGCAGACGGTGAGCAATCCTGCACTCTCACTGAAAGCAAAGACGGTTCCTTTTTCATGGTTTTTGCTTCAAAAGAATGTACAGTGCACAGACCGACTCGGCTGGTCTACGGCTTGCACATCTTAACTGAGCCTGCCTTTTCTTAGCTTCTCCTGTCCTTCATTCCTTGAGGTCTCCAAGCTCATGTAGGACTACAAAGCAGTTCCCAGATGACTTAGAAACCGTGCAAAGTGTGTGAGCCCCGGTGATTGGGTGCTGACGAGCTGGTGATAGCTGGGTACACTCAGCAGGCTCCACGGCTTCTGTCTTCACACCACAGGCACAAGCTACCCAGGAGGCCTGCATCCCCAAGACCCTCTCCTCTATGTGGGGTTTCCACCCCGCAGGTTCGGGGATCTGTTGGGGCCTGGGAACATGTGTCCTGCAGACAAGAGAGCAAGAGTGTGGGTGGGTGTGATGTCCATGGTGCACACGTGTGCAGAAAGGCGTGCTTACACCTGTGCATGTGTGGTTGTGTCCTAGACCAGGTGTGTGTGCAATCCCCGTGCGTGGGTGATGTGCACGGTTGGCTGTTGACATGGACGCCCAGTCCACTGGCTGCCTCTCTGGAGACGGCTCTGCACACCAAGGGAGAAGCATCGGGCCCTCCCCTGCTGCGGGGCTGCCGCGGGGCTGCCGAGGGGAGTCCACAGCTGGTCCCAGCTGCAGGCTGGGCGAGGCCTTGATCTGTAGCCCTTGCTGGAGGCGTTTGGACCTGTCTTCTGAGGCACAGGCCCAGCTCCCAGGCAGCTCTGAGCCCTTGCCACACAGCAAGGCCTGCCTTCCCGTGCCCAGGTGTGACCCTGCGCTGCACGTCCCCTCACAGAGCTCCACGCCCAAGTGGCCATGCACACACAGGGCCGTTCCATGCCATTTCCCTAACCCTAACTTAAGTGAGGAAGGGTCACAAATGACCCCACCTGTACGCCAGCAGTGCACACCCAGTGCACACCCAGCACAGTACCAGGTGTGCACAGACGGAAGGCTGGACACCGTGTAAAATGCAAACCCCAGAGCAGACCCCAAAATGGGCCTGGCGCAGGAGACTGGTGTGAGGAGGGGCACGTGGGACGGGCGGTGGGGGGCCGGAGCGGTCGGGAGGGGAGCTGACGCCACGGACCCCTGCGGGTCCTGTGAGACCCTCCTCAACACCTCCCTCTCCATCTGAATGGCCTCAGGGTCGCCCGGGGAGCATGGGCTCCCGCCGCGCTGTGGATGGTCGGTCCGGGCAGGCCCCACCACTGCGAGGGTGCTGCAAGGGCGCTCCGAGGGCGCTCCGAGGGCTCCGGGACGCTACCACAGGGCGGATTGCTGGCAGGCTGCCGGGCGGGGTGGGGACCTGGGGAGGCAACGAGGCAGCTCTCCATCCTCCGCGACTCGGCGGCAGCCCTTCAGCAGATGCTCCCTCCTTGGAACCAGGAATGATACCCACACGGTATGGGTGGCCCGAGCTGCAGGACACAGGGAGTCCAAACTCAGGGCCAAACCTGGGTCTTACCTGACGCCACCCAGCGTTTCTTGTGGCTGAAGGTTGAGTCAGGACAGGTCAACTGGCCGCCTCGAAGGAGGGTGGGCTCTGGAAAGCCACTGTCCTCACCCACCAGGCTCACAGGCTGCAGGGCAGAAGATGAGCGCCCACCAGCCAGATCAGCACCCTGTCAGCATTCTGGGGAGCGTGTCCCTCCCAGCTCCCAGGGGACAGAGGTGACCCTCTCCGAGAGCTCCAGGACGTCCACACCTCCCACCCATGCCATCAGCTCTGAACCCGCTCGCCTGATGAGCACATGGCTTAACCACACGACCACACGTGACAAGCAGCCACGTTTATGCTGTGGCACCCACACAAGGCATCTAGATTCCTCCTGGATAAGTACCAGAAGGACAGAAGACGGATGAAGTACCCACATCCAGTGCCACCACTGACCCTACCTGAAGGAGGCGCCCTGTAAGGCTGGCTCCTGCACCTGGTGGGAGTCTGTGTCCCCGAGCGTGTGGACACACACAGTGGAAAGGTAGTGAAGCCTGCTGCAGTCTCGTCCTTGGCAGGCTCCTTCTCTGCCTCCTGCCAAGCCTGCAGCAGAGTGTCCAGGGCTGGGGAGGCCACGGTCACCTCCGGCTCTTGAAGAGTGTTAAACATGACCATCTATGTTATGTTTATATCTTATTCAAAATATAAAATATGTTAAACAAATATCCTTTTTGATATACTTTTCAGGGTAACATAATTGGGGATTTTTTTCTAATATTTTCAACAAATATTATGAAATAGATCTGCTACCACCATGCTGGAAACTGTTTTTACCTATACTTTCAGTCAAGCTGAGGAAGTAATTAGAAAGACTTTTTTTAAAATCTGCATTGCTGATTAGGTCAGATGATTAGTTTATCCACATACCTGCATAATTCCACTCTAATTTTATTAAATATGGAATAGGAATATCCACTCTAATTCACCTCCATTAGTCTTTGCACATCTAAGCCCATTTATAAAGGCCTAATTCTCTGGGGTGCTTATTTGGGGGCAATATAAAAGTTACCTGGGCACCCAGAACAACAACAAAATTTTACTTCCTTGAGTAGAACAGGAGATGACCTATTAACTTTCAGAATTTACCTTGGAGATTAAATGGGATCCATTTTGTGAAAACCAGCTCCTCCTGGTTTTCAGGAGCTCAGAAACCCATGCATGCACATGGGTGCTAATGCAAGCCATGCGTGGCACTTGGCGCCTGTTGATGCCAACCAGAAGCAAAGTGTGGAGCGCTCACAACTGTCCAGGGACACTCACTTCACATTTGCAAGATTTAAGAATCCAGGGTCGTGTAAAGTGCAACCCACTGTCCTGTGACCACTTGCCAGTGACTCCGTATGCTGTGCAGCTCTGGATCCACCCACGGGCTCCCTTGGGTTGGCCTTGTGCTTGCCTCCCCGTCTTCTCGGGCGACCCAATGGCACCACAGTGGCACCGCCATGGGGAGACGTCTTGGTGACCTGGAAGAAGCACAGCCTGAGGAGCACCCCAAGGAGGGCTGGAAATTGGCCGTGAGATGCCACTGGACATTGGACTTCCCACGGGCCCACGGAGCACTCTGCTCAGTTCCACATCAGCAAGCCTCTTCCGCGGGGCATGCTGGAAGCCCTGCTGCCGACCTGCCCAGAGCTCCCGAAACTGGTCACCTCGGACACTGGTCAGAAGCTGGTCACATCGGACACTGGTCAGAAGTTGTTCACATCGGACACAGGTCAGAAGCTGGCTACATCGGACACTGGTCAGAAGCTGGTCACATTGGACACTGGTCAGGACCTGGTCACATTGGACACTGGTCAGAAGCTGGCTACATTGGACTCAGGTCAGAACCTGGTCACATCGGACACTGGTCAGAAGCTGGTCACATTGGACTCAGGTCAGAACCTGGTCACATTGGACACAGGTCAGAAACTGATCACATCGGACACAGGTCAGAAGCTGTTCACATCAGACACTGGTCAGAAGCTGGTCACATCAGACACTGGTCAGAAGCTGGTCACTTTGGACACAGGTCAGAAGCTGGTCACATCGGACACTGGTCAGAAGCTGGTCACTTTGGACACAGGTCAGAAGCTGGTCACATCGGACACTGGTCAGAAGCTGGTCACTTTGGACACAGGTCAGAAGCTGGTCACTTTGGACACAGGTCAGAAGCTGGTCACATCGGACACTGGTCAGAAGCTGGTCACTTTGGACACAGGTCAGAAGCTGGTCACATCAGACACAGGTCAGAAGCTGGTCACTTTGGACACAGGTCAGAAGCTGGTCACATCGGACACTGGTCAGAAGCTGGTCACTTTGGACACAGGTCAGAAGCTGGTCACATCAGACACAGGTCAGAAGCTGGTCACTTTGGACACAGGTCAGAAGCTGGTCACATCGGACACTGGTCAGAAGCTGGTCACTTTGGACACAGGTCAGAAGCTGGTCACATCAGACACAGGTCAGAAGCTGGTCACATCGGTCACAGGTCCGAGTGCACACTCTCCTTTTTTTATCAGCCATGTGTAGCTAAACACGTATGACAACGTGTTATCAGCCCGATCTTCAGAGAATCTGTCAGAGGAGACACAAGTGCTAGGTGACGCGGCTTCGTCCAGAACCTTAGAACATGAAACAGGCGGGAAGTCCTGGGCTGTGGCTCCGCCCTCCTCCGTGGGCTGAGTGCTCCGAGGTTAGAGATGCACGTCGAGTCCATCCACCTCGCCTCTCTGGATCTCTTGGCCATGCACAGCAGGTTGGAGGCATGGGATCCAGCGGCCAGTGCCAGTCACATGTTCACGCTGACCCGCTGAGTTCACGCCTCCTTCCGCCCCTTCTGCAGGCTCCACGCCACTGGTCCTGACCACCCTCATCCCTGAGCAGGCCCCACTATTCTCCTGTCTCTTCTTCCCCTGGCCCTCAGGACACGACCTTAAAACCTCTCACTTTTCGTTGAGCTTAAATCAAATGGTCCGTGTGGGAAACTTGATATGGACTGAAGTGTGTCACCCCAAATATGGCCGAAGCCATTTTGTGTCACAAAAATGTGACTGAAGTCCTCGCCTTAGCATGAGGTGTTTGGAGATGAGGTCTTTGGGGAGAGCAGGTTTAGAGGAGGTGAGGAGGATGGGCCTCTGCTGTGTGTCTTCACCATGTGAGGGACAGACAGTGAACCGTGCACAGGCCAGGAGGCGAGGCTCAGCAGAGCCCACCACCATGGCACCCTGGCCTCGGACCTCCAGGCCCAGACCAGGAGGAAATGAACCCCAGTTTCTTAAGTGCCCATTGTGTGGCATAAGAACAAGATGGCGGCACTTATATAAAAATAATTATGACATCGATAGACTGTGTGTCCTGTGGATTAAAGACGGGGCGAACATCATATCATGCTGATTCTGTTCAGCTGATAAGAGGCAAAAATTGACATGTGGGTATTTCTGCATCTGCCTAAAGAAAAGTTAAATACTGTGACATATGAGTATCTTATTTTACTATTTTAATTCAAAAGTTGATTTTTAAGGAAACATCAACAAAAAGAATGTGTAGCTGTGTTCAAACAGTCAACATGCATCTGGATGCATTCACATGTCAAGAACCAGTTCACAATTCTTGTAGGAAACATTTGTATCTGTGTCTGCTTCATAATTTTCCCTACAACTGGGGCAGCACCAGGAATAACAGAGACCAGGTGTTTGCCGTTCGGTGGCCAACCACGCGCCTTCCAGGACCCTGGCTCTGGACAGTGGCAGATCCCACCCCTCTGTTCTGTCAGTCTGGAGATTGGGAACCCTCTCAAGAGCTTCAGCCCCACAGAATATACACCTCATTTGGGAATCAGGGGACATAGGTGTGTCTTCTCTGCTTTTGGATGGAATGGAAATGGAAGTTGGTTTCAAAGGAGGGTATCCATCAGCCCTGCGCCTATTGCCCCTGGAGCACAGAGCGTGTGTTTGCTGTTTATTTTGTATTATTTCGTATTTGTCAGTATTGTCCACGTCGGTAGGGGATATACTAGAAGAGCCGGACACAGCAGTCAGTCATGAAAGGGGAGCTTTTACATCAGGCGACTTCACAATCCTGCAGAAGGAGAGAGAGGAGGAGAGAGAGGAGGAGAGAGAGGAGGAGAGAGAGGAGGAGTCCATTGGCAAGTGTGGGTGGCCTTCGTGAGAAAGAAGGTGTCTTTCCCAGGATAGGAAAACAAGTGGCTGACAAGAGAGTCGTGTGCCGGTGAGAGTGTCACCAATGACACTGCCACATACGGACCCTGGGACATCCACTCATCCAACCCTCCAACCACCAGACCCGCATCTGTAGGCCAAGGACAGTTTTCTGAGTGCCTCTCTCACACGGGCCTTGCTGGCAGCTGTGCTGGCAGCTCCTACGAGCAAAATGTGAAAAATGTCATTGTCCTCAGCAGTGGAGGATCCCAGAAAAGGACAAGCAAATGAACCAGTGGAAGCGGGTCTTGCTCTGTGAGAAAGAGGAAGATGCTGTGGCCCGGACACAGAGCGAGCCCCCAGGAGCTGCTCCCCGGAGGTAGTGGCTTCAAGGGCCTAGTGGCTGCTCCGTGGAGTCCAGAGGGAACAGCAGACTCAGACCTGATGATGGGGAGGAAGTCCCTGCGGTGCGTCCTCAGACGGGCCGTGCCGGGCTGCTTCGGCACGGACCAGAGACTGCTCTGGATTTGAGCCAAAGGACTCTCACGGAGCTGGTGTGGGGCTCTCTGGAGGGAGCCGCTCACCCTGCAGCCCGAGCACAAGGAGGGCAGAGGAAAGGCAGGCGCGGTGGGGCTTTCTGTGAGCTCCCCACGCTGCAGAACAGATGCTGAGAACAAGGAGCTTCTTGAGGCCCAGAGGGGTGGAAATGGTCAGCCTTCCACATACACACATGAGAGCTGACCAGCTCTGGGAATGCTGGAAGGGCCCAGAAACCAGGCTGCAGCTGCCCACCGTGCCAGGAAGACCCCTCAGGAAGGCAGGACTCCCACCTAGGGCTGCAGGACCTGTCCACCGCTGCACTGCCCCAGGTCCTACTCCAGGCCCAGGCCCAGCAGCTGAACTTGCTGCTCAGGAGAACCTTCTGGGGCAGGGTTCCAGGGTCAGGAGCCTGTCGGGAAGGGGCACCCAGAATCCCCATGCCCAGGAGTGAGGGGTCTTGGGGTGCAGCCTGGAAGAGGACAAGGAGCAGCCTCAGGTCTGTGAGACAGGAGGAGAAGGAGCACCTGGCTCCAGAGGTGGGTGGTGAGCTGCCTACCAGGGTCCTGGAAAGCAGGGCGACCAAATCAGGTGTGGTGGGAGGAGGGCAAGCCGGGCCAGAAAAAGGCGTGGAACCCTCCTGGAGGAAAGAGAAGCCTGAAGACAGAATGAAGACAGGAGCTGCAGACGGCCACTTCTGTCCCTTCAAAGTGAGGTTCTAGATTCACAGTAAAACTAATGGATATGATTTTCAATTTTTTTGATGCATGGCTCTTTGGACAGGGGTAGGACAGAGGAAAAGGATACGTGGTCTCTCTGTTTTTTGCCTGACAAGGCTCACAGAGGAGGACATTCCCAAAGCGACCGCCAGGGGACAAGCCCCAGGGCTCTCTGTGTGGAGGAACCAGGCATGGTGGTGGGCACACAGGGTGGGTCTGGGCTGGTTGGCACTGCATGTGTTCCTGATGGCAGGTCATCTCCAAGCAGCCCTGATCTGGAAGGAGGCAAGCTGAGCGGGCAGCAGGACCTGGGGAGCTGGTGTGGGCCTCGGCAAGGGCCCCTGTGCCTCTGGGGGGGCTAAAGCCGGCGAGCACAGGGCACTATAAGGAGGAGCTTCTCAGCGGCAGCACACACTGCTGCTCCCGGTGGAGAGGGAGCTGGCCACTGGAGGTCAGTGGGAAGCACTGCGGCACCCGTGGCCTTCTGGGGAGACCTGGGGCCCTCGTGCTCCCTGCGGGGAGGATGGGCCAGTGGCTTTGAGAAGCTGGAGGGTGCTGAGCCCTCCCCTGGAGCCTGGCCTATCATCCTGGGAGGGGTGGAGTGCTTCTCCAGCAGGACACAGGCACCCAGGGGTGACACGCTGCTCACAGTCACAAACGCTGGGCAGGCCGAGGGCTGGTACCCTCCCAGGCCAGCTGAGCCACACCAGCGATGTGGCCCAGCCCCCACCTCCTTCATGGAAACGCATCGTCCGTTGGACCAACAGCAGTCCAGACGCATGGATGGGGCCCGGGGTGGGCCACCTCGCCGGGCCGGGAACAGAGAAAATGTTTCAGAGAAGGAACTTCTATGTCGGCCAAAGGGAAAGAAAGACTGGGACCACGTCCAGTATTCTTTGTAAACTCAGGAATATTGGCAGTGAGCCTTGGAAGCTGAAAGAGGTGGCCAGAGGAGATGAGTGGTGGCCAGGTCCACCTCCATCAGCACACACGGTCTGACAGAGAAAACTCCCAACAGAAGGCTCTGTAATTATTGGACATGCGTCTGACTTATGAGCAAGTAAGAGTGCTCAGGGACATTGGTCTGTGGGGCTTTCCAGCACCCGGAGGTGGCCTGCTGGGACTGTCAAAGGTCTTCCTTCCCAGGCCTTATTTACAGGAATGATTTTCCTTTTAATAGTCAAGTCGCATTTCACTGACAATACGGAACACAGACTCCATGTCTTACTCTGCAAAGAGGAAGCCTGGGGCTGCTCAGCATACACACAAAATCAGTTCTTTGGCATGTCCTTCAGGTATGGAAGTCTCAAGGCCCTGAGAAACGGCCAAAGCGCCAAGCGGCTCTCCTGGTCACAATCAGAATGGGAGTAGAGAAAAGAGCTTTTACCGACTGAGATGATGGAAGCAGACTGGTTGAGGGAAATAGCCTCCTTTAATCACAGTGGGGGGTCTTCCTTGCCGTGAGCTGAAAGGCGTCAACACTTCCTTGGTAAACCTGAGATTTGACCCGTGACCCTTGAGACCGCCTGTCCAAGTCTGCTCTTTCTCCCCTCCCTGTGGCAGAACCCGTCCAGCTCCTCCTCCACCATGTCTGTGGCTCTCTTCCTCCTGCTCCCTTTCCCCCTGGGAAAAATTTCCACGACTGAGCACCACTGTGCAGGCTGTTAAAAGGCCACTACTCTCTGACCTGGGAGGGCATTCCAGGGTGGAAGGGCCTCAACCAGGAGGGAGAGGCTCCAGGAGCAGGCGAGAGCATTAAGAAGCCACAGCAGATACCAGAGAAACATGGGGAGAGGTGGGCGCTGCAAGTGAACGCCACCCTCCAGGTTTCTGGCTGTGTGACTCTCAATGCCCTGGCTTTCATCAGAACAAGGGAGCCTTTCCTGTGGTCCCCGTATTTCCTGGCACAGGAGGGTACCAGGTGGGCTGCTCCCCTCCTGAGCCTGGACTCCCCTGGAGCTGACAGATCCCGCACACTTTGGTGGCAGGCCCTGAGCATCCACCTGCCACAGGGCCTCCCTGGTGCCTGGCAGCACCCCTGAGCTGCGGAGGGGGAACGTGGGAGGACAGGCCAGGGATCAAGGTGGAGTCCCTGCCATGGCCTCCGCTCAGCATACACCCTCACACTCAGGAGGTATGAACTTGGTGTTCAGAAAGAAAAGACTCAAGGCAGTTTGATCACCTGTTTTATTTTAATCTATGAAAAATGATTAATTTCGAAGTTCAGCAATATAAAAGAGTATCCAGAAGCAAGGAGGCTCATCGCTGTTTCTTAGACCACGTTGCAAGCGTTGAGCTGGCTCGGGACCCAGGCTTGTTCTTTACCTTTGCAGTTTTAATGAGCACAGGCCTCGCGAGGCCTCCACACACTCTCAGGGTCTTGACTGCACCGGACACGGGTGGGCAAGCCACGAGGGCCTCTCCAACAGAAGTCGGATCTGGCTGGCCTCACACCTCCTGCTTCAGGCTGGGTCTGAGGGTGGCAGCTGTCCATGGGGCCAGGGGATGGCTGGGTGCTCACAGTGGGCACTCAGTTGCTGGCCCTCCTGTCCAGCACCCTCAGGTGGACTCCCATTGGCCAGGCCCCTGCCTGGAGGCTTCAGCAGTGTGAGGAGCGGGGCGCCTGCAGTCTTTCTTGGGGCCAAGTCCACACCCTGCCCACGCCTGAGCCGATATGCCTTCCCTGGGAGAATGTTGGTCATTGATCATGGGCAGCTTTCCCTTCCAGGGGCCCTCGGGACAGAGAAGCAGGCTGGCAGGAGCAGGCCAATCACCAGCACTGGGTCCACTTCTGAAGGAGGGCCCCTCTCGGCTGCCCGCCTAGACTCAAGGGCAAGACTTCTCTGAACCCAGGACAAAGTCACACAGAGGCTTGAAAGGGGAGGTGAAGACAGCTGAGTGCTCTCCCCGGGCGCCCAGCCATTACTGCGGTCCTTCCTGGTTACCTGGCTCGTGGTGTGCGAGAGGCCTCTGGAAAGCAAAGTCACACAAACCAACAGGGTCCCGAGAGACAGCCAGTCCGAGCACAGTAATGCAAGACCTGCAAACTCCCAGTACAGCGGAACTTCTACGGAGCCCCAGCCAGGGACAAGAGCGCGGAGCGGCAGAGGGCCCAGAGGGTGCAGGGCAACGTGGGCAGAGCAGGAGCTCCGCGCCTCCAGACTCCTCTCCACCAGGCCCAGGCGTCCAGGGTGGAGGGCACGCGTACAGCGCGAGTACTTTTCCAGAGCCAGCCTCCCGTTTCACAGGTCCAGTCTGTTTAAATATCTCATTTCTACAAAGTGATTTACATTTAAAGTACAAAGTGCAAATACTATGTGTGTCTGCTGTTGAATTGCTCTTTGGTGAGGGAGATTCCCACATGTCTGGAAGCCGCCGTGGAAGGTCCGCTGCTCATCCTTGCTTCCTGGGCTGGAAGAGAGGAGAGGGAGAGACGTGAAGAGGGCGCAGGTGCCTCTGCGGACAAAGACCTGCCTCTGGGAGAGAGATGACTGGCCACGGGACGGGAGGGCGGTTAAAGCAGCACAGGGAGGGAAGAGTGGACGTGGGGCGGGTGAGAGCGTCCTGGACGGCCAGCACCCCTGCCCTTCCTGAGACAACCAGAAGGCCCAGGAAACGTCAGTCGAGAAAACTCACATCGACTTCAGGTATTTTGAGTGAACTCTACCTTCATGTTCTGCAGACTTTCTGTTCCCTTCCATTCATTACACAGACACGGTTTTATAATCTAATTTATGCTTCAACGAGGATAAAGGTGCAGTTGCTTTTTAAATTTTCCTTTTCATCTTTTCAAAAAATGCACCTTAAAAAGTGTTTTGGGGGCTGGGGAGATAGCTCAGCTGGTAGAGTGCTTGCCTTGCAAGCACAAGGCCCTGAGTTCGATCCCCAGTACCACAAAAAAAAAAAAAAAAAAAAAAAAAAAAAAAAGTGTTTTGGTGTGGGTCTCTCCCTCCATCAGCACCAGACTTTCTATTAAGGTAACTGAGGAGCAGGGAAGCAGGAGGCCTGGACTGTCTCCAAGGCAGGGATCCCTACAGGATCAGGTCCATCCCGTCTTCTGTCGAATTATCTAGGATTATTAAACTTTAAGTCTAGGCACCTTCTGGGTTGGCTTATGTTCCCCTTGATAAAGATTTGAGGGGGAGATGAGATGAGAGAACTGAACTACACCGAGCCGAGGACAGGTTTGCTTGACTAGTCATCAGTAACGACAGCCATCAGAGAGAACTGCTGAGGGGGCATGCTCTGTGGCTGCTTCCTACATCAGCCGCAGCTCCGACACACCAAGGGAGTTGGCATTGTGATTGAACATTAGCTCTGTGCGTCCGCCATCACCCTGCCTTGATGCCTTGCCTCTGGTGACCCACCAAGTGATGGGCTTTGGTGGCGGGTACCACTCTATTCCTCAAAGACGTACCGATGGACTTCAGCTATGGCGTCACCAGCAAGGGCCAGCCCTTACTGCCAGGATGGTGCCTGCACAAGACCAGCCAGGCTACCCCTTCAGGGACAAGGAAAACTAGGGACGCTGCTCTGGCTGCTTCCCCTGGGACAGAGCTGAAGAGTGAGGCTGCTGTTGTCTAATGAAGACCATCCTGGGGAGCCTGGGGGCTCAGCCGGACACCTGCTTTCTCAACAGCCTGGTTCCCAAGTGGTGTGCATTGGGATTTAAAGTTAAAACCATAAACATTTGCTGAACAAATCACGAGCATTTCCTGAAGAAACCATTTTAAATGACAACCAAGATGTGTGTCTGGAGGTCTCCACTTACAACCCAGGGCGAGCCCAGAGGCTGGCTGAGGGTGCCCTGCTGGCATCGGGCAGGGGCAACAGCGCAGGGGAGAGACTCGCCTGGCTTCCAGGGAGGGACAAGTGTCTGCTGGAAAATGGCCTCTGTGCAGGCTGTGGCCCGGGTGCTGGAGAGACACCCGATGGCAGCCTTTAACTGCACCATCCATGTGCAAATCAGAAACACAGAACATGCTTATAAACACACAGGCAGGAAGTCGGGAACCCCTCTGGGGGCCAGCGCCCGCAGCCTCAGACTCTCCAGGGGAAAGGCGCATGACGTGAATGCGAGTCTCCTCACCCACCCACTGCTTAAATGCAAGAGACGGACTTCAAGCACCCAGACAACAGCTTAAAAAAGTCACCTCCACTCAACGCGACTCAGAAATCATCCTTAAAATACTTAAATTTCAAATGATAAAAAGAGGGCAAAATCTGTAAGTTAGTGATTCAGCAAGTCGGTGGTTTCAGGCAGCATCTTGACAGACGGGCAGGCGGTGGGGGTGGGCTCAGGGACGGGTCCCCCGTGAGGCTTCTTCCTGGGCAGGTCCTCCTCCTGCATCTCCGCATTCTGTGAGTGGTCCAGCAGATCGTTAAGGCTCCAGCGGAGACGCACTTACCTGCCTAGGCGAGGAGCCCTCGGCGCTGCCTCTGGGGGCTGTCAGGGGAAAAAGACAGTTACCGAGGGAAGGTCTCACTGGGCGCCAGGTAAGCTGGGGCCCAACTGCCCAGCGGGCGCTGCCGACGGGCGGGCTCGTGTGCGTGAAGAACACGGACACCTCGAGGCCGCGGGCTGTGAGGCTGCTTCTCAAGCACACATACAAATGCTCTGGTCAACTTGAAAGCACGCTTCATTTTACCTAAATCCCTGGGCCAAGTCCTCCGACCCCAGAGAACTTTCTTCTAGAACTTTCCCACACTTTCCCAGAGGAGCCTAGATTCTGTGGATGAAGCCCCGAGTCAGGTGCCATACAAGGTTTTGGAATCTTTGGGTTTCATGTTAAAATCATTAAAAACCACCACGTGTGTCTCAAAATGACTTTCCCTGAATCTTGGGG
Organism: Sciurus carolinensis; assembly: GCF_902686445.1. NCBI lineage: Eukaryota > Metazoa > Chordata > Mammalia > Rodentia > Sciuridae > Sciurus > Sciurus carolinensis. The sequence goes on from NC_062219.1 coordinate 1,428,763, forward strand.
TACAACTGACACTGCAGGGAACTGTGCCACATGCTCCCTGGCTTCACTGCCCAGGTCCCAGTAACACCCAGGGGTCCCTCCTTCCTTCTCTCACCCCGAGCATCCATTCCTGGGTGTCCCAGCAACTCCTCCTGTGGAGTCCTCCTGCCTCCACCTTCCTGATCCCTGTCTTTGCTCAGTGCTCCTCCTGGTCCACCTGGCACCGCCCTCTCCTTCTCCCAGGTTCTGGGGGCGACTCTCCCCCTCTCCTGGCTTCCTCTTATCTGGAGGGCAGCCTCTCACTCCAATTTCTTTGCCCTTTCTCCTTCCTCCTCCCTGACATGGAACACGGCCCTCCTGGGTAGACGCAGGCCTCGTCTTCTTTGCATCTACGGCCACTCACTGGTGGTGCCCAGGGGCATGCAGGCCCACGTCTCCTTCAGACGGCCTGCCCCAGTCAGATTCTCTCCAACAACACTCGACGCACTTAGATGTGTAAGTATTCCCGACTCTCAGGGAATAGGACAGGCTGGACTCTCCGTCCCCTCCACGCCTGCTGTCCCCTCTCCCAGGACAAGCTGGTCCTGTTCCAGAGCCTCTAGGGCCTTCCCTGAACTGTGTGTTGGCCGGACACACCCTGACTGTACCCCAGCCCTCCAGTCCACGCCCCTGCTCACAGGGACGGGACCCCCACAGCCCCCTCCCCCCTCCTCGCCCAGCCCTTCCCACCCGTGACCTGCACCAGGTGGCAACCAGGGATCCCTTTAAACAGGAGTCAGGACGTGTCCTTCCCACCAGACGGTCTCCTGCTCAGAGGGCCGGCTGGGGTCTCCTGGACAACTCAAGGCTGGGTGCTTCCTGTCCCCACAGGTCCCCTTGGTTCCAGCGTGAGCCCTGCAGGGTGTGTGGCTTGTTGATTTTACTGACTTATTTTGGCAACGTCCAGGACAGGGGCACTTAGGGAGTAAAGTGCCTTCAGTTCACCAACAGATGAAAGGTAATGTTTGTCCACCAAATGCCTTGATTAATGCTTGATTTATATCTACTAAAATGAGTGGGGAAAATGAGATTATTCTATTTTCCTACTCTATCTTCCTTGCCATGCTGAGGCAAATAGAAACCAGTGGAAAGGGTAAGAGGCAAATACGTGTAGCAAACTGCAGACATTAAACAATCAGGAGTTTTCTTTTTCTCATTTGCAGGTTTTAATGACCTAAGTATTAGGATAACCACTGATACTTTTCTCCCTTATTTTGCCTGAAATGACTACTTTAGAAAAAAAAAATGCATGGTGTAGTGGTCACACCTAAAATCCTTGCAACTGCGGAGGCTGAGGCAGGAGGATGAAAGGCCAGTCTCAGCAACTAAGCATGACCCTGTCTCAAAATAAAAAATTAAAGAGGGCTGGAGATGTAGCTCAGTGAGTTCTTGGGTTCTACTCCCAGGACCACAAAAATAGATGGGTTCATTGACAGATAAATAGAGGGATAGATAGCTGAGAAAAAAAAAAAGGATTCAAATCCAAAGAGTACTACAGTGGTTCTTTCACTCTCTTCTGGGCCAGTGCGGCTGTTCAGCAACGGTCTGTTCTTTTTTCTTTTTTCTTTTTTGGCTTTGTCGTATGACTCGTAATTTGAGGTAGCTATAGGTTAAAGGGAAATGACGGTAAAAAAGTTAATATCCATAGGTGTAAGACAAAAGCTTGCTCCCTTGATGGAAAGAGTAGGAACTTCATAACCTCTGACAGGACATTCCATTCAAGACGGGTTATAGGGAAAACACCATGCAAAACACAGGAAGGGAGGAGGAAAATGTCATTAGAGGATCTCAACGGAACAGAATGCAAATTATCAAAATAAATATCCAGCACGGCCACGCTGATGAACACGGGACCCAGGGAGACCACCAGGGAGGGGGAGGGACATGTCTCCCGCCACCCGCGTGGGTGCAGGACATCGGGGGCGGTACAGCTCTGGCACTGCAAGGTGGGACCAGCCCCAGCCACCCTGGCGGCACCGCTTTCAGACAATTGTTTCTTCCTTCTATTTTTATAATGTGATCGTTTAGATCAAGCTTTGCAATGTGTCGTCACTGCACTAATTTAAGTGTAAAATCATTTGTGATCGCTTCAAATCAATGTGGCTGATTTAGAAAGTGCAGGTACATGATCCCATTGCCAGAGGACACCCCTGTGCACCTGCATGCAGACCTGCACGCCTGCATACGTCTGCCTGCACGCTGGCCTCAGCCACTCCACGTCCCTGGGAGCCAGCAGCACACGAGCAACAGAACAGCTGCGTATCTGCATCCGGTCAGTCTGTCCCTCAGCTGAAGCATTTCTACCGGATGAAATGAAAACCAAGAGGGACACCTGGCACCTCTGCATCCCACTCCTCCCTGTGATGGGCGGACACCCCCCCAGCTCCTCAGTGTCAACAGATGCCCTGGTCCCCTCGACCCAGGCAGCAGTGCCAGGAGAACAGCGCCTGCCCGGACTGTGGAGCAGACCCCGCCTGCTGCAGGACGAGACCGCTCTGCTGTGAACCAGAGGAGGTGCGTGACCCTGAGCCAGGGAGAGTCTGTGGTCACTGTGCTGCAGCCGGACCCACGAGGGCGGCCAGCTCACACGACAGGCTTCCATCCGTTGGTGCTGTGATGAGGCCCCTCTGAAGACCCCCCTCTGCTGCTGCCAGCTCTTCGCACTCTCCAAACCCCAGCTCCTCCTGGGCCCTGGCAGGCCCTGCGTGGGACAGGCCACGTCGCACCTGGCTGTTCACACCAGCTTCCAAACACTGCCCCGAGAACCCAGCTTGTTCTTTGGAAGCCAGTCCGGGGCAGTGGGCTGATGCCCTTGGCCTGGGTGTATCGACACTGTCCTTGATGTTCTGCATCTGCAGCTGCGACATCTGGGGCCTTGCTGACCATGAGGAGCGGCCGCTCTGGAGAGTGCCTTTCACACACATGCCGGCCCACCCTGCCTGGCACCGCAGCCTGCTCTGGGGAAGCCTGCACACAGGCCTCACCCTCCTCCCCACCAAGCCTGGCGCGGGGTGCCCCTCATCGTGGGATCTGAGAGAATCAGACTCTTCCAATGGCAATCGAACCTCTTGGCCCTGTGCACCTCAAAATCACGTATACACGCACTATGCTGGGGCAGAGATGGATGCAGGACCATCATGGAGTGGGGCACTTGGGCCAGGACAGCGTCCATGCTCACAGTACGGGAAGGACTTCATGCAGTTCCCAGTTGTCCACCAGGCTGGCCACAGCGACTCCCGTGGAGGGTGCAGGTGTGGTCGAGAAGCCCCCCTGCTCCCCGCAGTGGGACTCTGCTTCAGCCCCCTTGGAGGTGCCCGCGAGGTGTGCCGTCCCCTGCACAGGCCACTAGTCCACGCCTCCACATGGTTCCCTGCACTTTCGACCCCTGCACAGCCCCCTGGGATTCCAGGTGTGCCCCCGAGGGCCCTGCTGCCTGAGACCAGGGGACTCATTCTCCCTCTCGCGGCCTCTCCAACTCCTGTGGTGTCAGGCACCATTCTGGGGGCCGGGCCACAGGCCCCGTGGACCCAGGGCCCAAGGGTGGAACGCACAGGGACAGCACCAAGGGTCCGGCGTGCAGGAGGAGAGGCTGTGGCACAGCACAGGGTGGACAACTCCTGAGAGCCCTCTGCCCAGGGCCAGGCCGGCGTGGAGCCAACCGGGATGGTCGAGAGTCAAGCAGGTGTCTGGTGGAGAGTGTTCCCGCCATACCAGGAGGGTCCAGTGACAGCAGACGCTGGTGACAGGCTGGGGACACGCAGAGCAGGGCCAGCGAGGGCCGTCCTGCGGCACTGACAGGAGCAAACTGTTCTCCCTCCAGGGAGCCGGGCCCTCGGGGAAGTCCTCACTGCTGGGGCTCTGACCAGGCGGAGGCCGGCTCTCAGGAGGCCGCTGTGGGGGCCAGGTGCGAGCCCCACCCATCTGCACGCCCACTCTCTGCGTCACTGCTTCTCTCCCGCCTCCGCCTCCCCCGACGCCTGGGCGGCTCTCCTGGTCCGCCCCGTCCAACTTCAGGCTGGCCAAGGCTCGGCCTTTCTGTACTCACTCCTCAAGCCTCAGCAAGTCAGGCCTTTGGGGACCAGCACACCCCTCCTCCCAAGCCCCATCCTGGTCCCTCCTCCAAGACGGTCTGGGGTCCTCCACGCCATGCTCCAGAGCTAGGCAGCACACCCAGGAGGCAGCACCTCTGAGTCCAGGCCTGGCCACCGGCCCAAGCCAGTGGCTGCAGGCAACACCTCCAGCGTCCCCTCTCCAGGGCAGAACAGGCTCCGCCGCACCGTCAGGCAGTCCAGGTTCTCCACAAAGGCAGCCCCAGCTGAGCGACTGCAGAATCCTGAAGCGGCTCTCCCTGGGGTGCTGCGCCGTCCAGAGGCTGCTCCTGGGAACCTCCTGCAGCGGTCGGCTCCGCGCCTCCGACGCAGTGGTGTGGACACTCTGAGCTTGAGCTGACCTGGAGGATGGAGGCACCGGGTGCCTTGGAGCTGCTGCCGTGGGTCTGGTCCCTCTCTCCGCCCTGGGCTGTGAACTTGGGCTGGACCTGCCTGGGCCCCGAGCCCCGGAGGGACACATGCTCTCCTTTCCACCCCTGGCGTGGGGCCCAGACCACTGTGCTTCTGTGGCTTTGTAGCTGATGCGCTTCTCTCTTCGTACACACAGTGAGATCCACCCAGCACCTGTCCCCTGGGGTCCACCACCATCCCCAACGTCTTCCATGAGCGAACGACAGAATCGTGTTGCGCACAGAGGGACCCATGGCAGGAGCATGCCCGACCCTGGGGGACACACCACCCTTCCTGTGCTGACGGCCTGCTGGGCAGAAGCCTCCCCAGTGCGCCATGGCCAGCCTGAGTGCCGCAGCCTGCTGACCCCAAAGGCTAGCCCTGCAGTGGGCACAGAGTGCCGGTGCCGAGCTGCCCGCGTGCCAAGGCTGAGACGACCCACATTCCGAGGACAGTCCCCACAGTGCCACGGCGCACAGGACAGAGCCGCCGGCTTCCCCGTGAGGACAGGAGAGCTGGGCGCCGTGGCCGCGCCTGCACGCCCAGAGGCTGGGGAGATGGAGGCAGGAGGATCACCGTTCAGAGGCAGCTTCAGCGCACAGCAGCACCCCGTCTCTGGACTGGGAGCGTGGCTCAGTGGTTAAGCACCCCTGGGTTCAGTCCTCGTAATAAGAAAAGGGAAAAAAGAAAACCTGGGAGTAGGCCACGGGGTGAGAACCCGCGAGGGGCACGTCCTTGCAGAAGCCGCTTGAGACTCCCGAGGGACCCCGACTCCTGAATTCTGCCACGCGGCTGCTCTGGTCTTGGAACACCAGCTGACGGCCGGAACTCGTCCGGCTTCAGCCTGCACAGGGCCTCTCCGCTGCTGCAGCTGAAGGGAAGGACTCCGCAGGCCCGAGTCCACCACACAGTGGGGCCACTGCTGCCCAGCCCTCTGGGACCCCTCACGGCTCTGGAGGCTGGCCCCGCTGGGGGCTTTATTCCTACAACGGCACTAGGCCTCCACGTTCCTGGGACCCTAAGCAGCAACCAATGCCAAAGAGAGTGAGGCAGGAGGTGAGGAGGGGCCCCGTCTTGGGCCACAGGCAGTTGGGCGGGGTCAGCAGAGAAGAGCCCAGAGCCCCAGACGGAGTTTCCTCAGCACAAGCAGGTGAGGTGGGGTCCAGCTCCTGCAGCAATGGCCGAGGGCAGGTGCTAAGGGATGTCTGGAGGGTGCAGGCGCACTGATGTGGACAAGGGCCCCAGCCGCTGGGGGCTGAGACAGTGCCCCGCCTGCACCTCCCTGGTCCTGTGGCAGCAGCTGCAGAAGACCAGGCACAGTGGTGGGGACCTCATGCCTGAGCGTGCTTGCCCACTGTGAAGCAGTGGTGACTGATGACCTCACCACCCACGACGGTGGCCAGTATAACACAGCCGAGGTAGCACACAGCCTCGCGTGGACGGGCGGGGTCGGTCAGAGCCACCCGCTGCTCCAGGCAGGACAGGAATGTGCTGCGTCCTGCTCTGGAGCACACACCTGCTGGGCTTCCTGTCCTCCTGAAAATCTGCTTTAAGGGCAGCTCCTGCCACCCTGGCCAGAGTCCTTGACAGACACTTAAATAATAATGAGGTTTGTTCCTTGGCCCCTCAGGCTGTGGCAAGATGGGCAACTCCAGAGCGCCGTCCAGAACAGAGGGCGGCTGAGGTTTCCACTGGTCTTCAGGTGAGACCTGGTCAGGAGAGCAAGCCATGCCAGTACTGCAGAGGTGGCCATTCCAGGCTGAGCTTCCGTTTTCCCAGACGTGACTCCTCACAGAGGAATCAGCAGAGGGCTCACAGGGAGAGGTCCAGTGGAAGCTAAGCTGGTCGCATAACACGGAGACAGTCGCAGTGTGGGGACAACACTGGGTCATTGCCTTTCAGGAGCCCACGCAGAGCACAGTGCAGAGGAGCCATCTCACAGGCCACTTCATGCAGGGGGACACACAGCCCGCCACTCACTCGGCTGGGAAACATGCCCAAACCAGACGCCTTCCCAAGGGTGACCTGAAGCTGACCACAGACTCCTGATTCGAGAGGACGGCCAACACTGCACAGCACTGGCCCTGCCCAGACGAGGACCCAGCTATGCCCCTGAGGGACTTTCCCCCACAGCACATGTGTGGCCAGGGCGCCTGGGCTCAGACCTGGCTTCTCCCCGCATTGCCTGAGAACGTTAGATCCTACTCTCCTGGGACTCTGGCTGCCCATGGCAGCTGGCTACCTATGCCAGACCCACCTCAGAAGATACTGGACTGCTAAGTCAGCCAAAGCCATGGGAAGAGTAAGTCTGGATACTGGTGATTTGTTGTTCTGCTTACCCACTGGACTGGACATGTGGTTGAAGCCTGTGCTGTGGGTAAGTGAGCCATGTCCAATGGCACCTGAGTCATGCTTTGAACATTGAAAGGCAAAACAAGGTTGGAAATTTGAGCCCTGTGATCTGAACAGCGAGAGGCTCAGTCCAGAGCCATGCTCGGCTCATAACATCTACCCTGCCCTCTCGGATCCTGACCAGCTGGCCTGCTGCCCAAGGTCTATGATTCCTACAGCAGTGGCCCGCAAGCACCATGTCCTGTTTCTCAAACGTGGTACCAGATGCAGACTTTAAAACTTAGGAAGTGAACACACAGACATCACACTCAGACAGGAATCACATGGATATCACACCCAGACACGCAGGGAGGGCAGACAGGAAGGGAACACACAGATGTCACGCTCAGACACGCAGGGAGGACAGACAGGAAGGGAACACACAGATGTCACGCTCAGACACGTAGGGAGGACAGACAGGAAGGGAACACACAGATGTCACGCTCAGACACGCAGGGAGGGCAGACAGGAAGGGAACACACAGATGTCACGCTCAGACACGCAGGGAGGACAGACAGGAAGGGAACACACAGATGTCATGCTCAGACACGCAGGGAGGGCAGAAGGAAGGGAACACACAGATGTCACGCTCAGACACGCAGGGAGGACAGAAGGAAGGGAACACACAGATGTCACGCTCAGACACGCAGGGAGGACAGAAGGAAGGGAACACACAGATGTCACGCTCAGACACGCACGGAGGGCAGACAGGAAGGGGACACACAGATGTCACACTCAGACACGCAGGGAGGACAGAAGGAAGGGAGCACACATCACGCTCCAACACAACTTGGCACTCCACACAGGACGTGAACAGACATCATGCTCCGACACAGGCGTGGGGATGTGGGGCAAGGCTCACTGTGGCGCTTCCGTGTGCTGGCTCTGCCCTCCTCCTTGGTGGCCCCCAGACAGCCCGTCAGCTCCTGCACAGAGAGGGCCTTGTTGTTGTTCACGTCGCAGTACTCCACGAACTTCTTCACACATTTTTTGGGCTTGGATTTCTTCCGAAGGAATCTCTTGAAGGGTTTGATTTCCTTCTTGCCGATGTCCCCGCTGGAGTTTTTATCAAGCAGCTTGAAATACCAGTGCACGACCCTCTCCTCCAGGGTGTGGCTGGGGTCTGGTTCTGAGAGCCTGGAAGGAAGAGGCTTGTTGGATGCAGAAGCTTCCCGTCTCCACCCAGCCCCCCAGGGCCTCCACCCTGGGTTCACCCCGTTTGCACTTACATCTGAGACTGACTGACAAGACAGAAAAGGTGACCAGTAAATGCTTTAAAGTTGGTTCAGGATCACGAATGCCACCGTGATTGTGTGCACGTCAGGCATGTGCCTGGCCACATGCTCAGGGAGAGAAGGTCCAGGGCCTGGGCACCATGACAGGCAGGTAGGTGCGCCCACCAGCACCCTCCTGTCACCTCTGGCCTCTCAATGTGATCAGTCTCCAATCATGTAATGCAACACATGGACACGTAAAGGGTCATCAAAGGATCCACAGCAAAATTCCTTAAGGTTGCAAGTAGACAACCCCTTGGATTAAAAACTGTTTGCTATTTTAAGAAATGAGAAGGTAGGGCTAGGGTTGTGGTAAGCAGCAGAGCACTTGCCTAGGTACCTGCAAGGCACTGGGTTCAATGCTCAGCACTGCATATAAATAAAATAAATGTCCACTACCAACTAAAAAATATTTTTAAAAAGAAGAAGAAATGAACAGGTAAAAGTTGCCTGAAGCCTGGCTCTGAGTCAGACTTGGCGGCGGCAACTTCCCACGCGGGCGGTGGCTGTGCATGCCCACACCAGCCTCCCACGGGCTCTGCACGCCACCGTGCCGGGTGAGTGAGCTCTGCTCCTGAGTGCAGCCAGGAACCGTCCAGTTTGCTGACACTGTGGACAGGTCTCCCAACTTGCAGAGGAACTTCTCAGAGAGCAGGTCACTCGCTGCCTTCACCTGCAGCTTCCAGGGGAGAACCCTCCCTCCAAGAACACGAGATGTAAAGTTGCAACTCAGTGATGTTTGGCTTAATTTAATTCAATTTTCCACCCATTCACGACCTTTTCCATTAGTGTTGCCTTCCCTGTGTCGTCTTTACTAGAGACGAGAAGATGGAGGTGCTTCAGCTAAGAGACCAAAGGCTAACATCAACCCGGGTGGATGGGAACATTGAGGGCTTGAGGACAGGAGAGGGAGAAGTCCAACATTCATGAAAACACAACATTAGAATCTCCACCGGAAACGCTCGTTTAAAACACACGGAAGCCTCATTGCTAGTTAGCAGGAGGGACAGACTGCTAGGGTTGCTGGACAACGATGCATGTGGAGCCTCCATCCTCCATGTCACCTGTGGGGTACCAAGCGCACTTGCTCCCAGCCCTCGGGCAAGCCTGCAGCACACCAAGGGGACCCTCTGGGCACTGAGCCGAGTGACCGTGCCCCCTGCCTGCTGCCACCCAGCCACACTTGGAAACTGGCGAGGTGGCTCATTTCATGAGCTTCGAGTTTCACAGTAAGCAAATCACATTTTGAGAGTTTTAAGTGGAACATGTAATCCCAGGGATTTAAAGCCCAAAAGATAACTGTAAAATGGGATCTGAGGCATGGGACCATCAGGAGTAAGGCCTGCCCCCAAGCCCAGTGACCCTTGGAAAGGAAAGGCCAGGCCTCTTCCCTGCGGCAGCACAGAGAACCTGCCGGGCAGCCTCTGGTCTGGAAGGGGCTCCTTCCTTCAGCCCAACTACTTCCAGACGGGAAGTAGTAGAGGCCCAGCCTCAAGGGTCTGCTGCTTCCCGTGACTCTGAGCCCCATGCCCTTGAACGCCTGGGGCTCCTTGCCAGCACACTGCTCTGCGGGGAAGCACAGCGTACCTGCCCGACGGGGAGGAGGGGTCGGAGACGGCGTGGACCATGTCTGTAGACAGCGCATCCAGGATGCTGGTCAAAAACTCATGCTTTTTGGCACCAGGACAACCTGAAAAAAAAAAAAATTCACGAAGGCTAACAGATTTTTCTCCACAATAGAAAGGAATGTTTCCGTGTTTGGAAATTCTAATGTCGGGCTGCCTTAATGCTAATTAGCTAATTTTAATGCTTATAGGTGCTTTGAAATATGCATTTTTTAACATTTCAAATCAGGTATTATTGAATGCAATATCTGACATTTAGTAATTACATGAGACTAAGATCCACACAGTATCTCAGTCGCGGACGCAGCAGTCCATGGCGTTGCTGTCCTTGTCCCACACCAGGCAAGCGAGGTTTAACACAGGAAGCACACCAAGCTCTGCACGTGCGGGAGCTCCAACCCAGGTGGCAAGACGGAGGCTGGTGGCACCACCAAGCCCTCCTGTGGCCACAGCACCATGGCCATAACAAAACAGGAGGTGCTCTGGAGCTTCTCTTAGGAGCAGAGCTGCACATGAGCATCAGCTGGACGGGAGTTAGCACGAGCAAACCCGGAGCTGATACACGCGGATCCCCAGGGTCCAGGAGTAATCCAGCGATTCAGTTCATCTAAAGGTTAAAATCCCACAACGTACTGCACACACAAAAACCATGTCAGTACCAGTCTTGCGCGACCCACGTGGAATTCCCTAACCCTCTCTACCCCTCCACGTCGGAGACCTCCTCGCCACCCTGAGTTCAGGATCGAGAGACGGCCCCTCATTTTGGGGTCTTTCCTTCCTGTGAGTTCCCCACCATGCCTGACACCAGCACGCAGGACTGGGTGGGCATGGTGGCAGCCCCTCAGCCTTACTGCACAGGACAGCCTGAACCGTCCCCCCTGCACAGGCCCTCCAGCCAGAGAAGACCCAGCAAGGCTGGCTGCACAGAAAGCCAGCAGACGAGACTGAGGAGGACGGTGCCAGAGCAGAGGGCAGAGGGGTGGCGCCTGTGCCCCTGACAAACCGGCAAACCAATAAGCACATCCACATTTGAGAGACAGGAAGAGAGACGGAGCGACTGAGACCCTTGGTGGATAACTGCTGACAGGCCACCGTCGTGGGGTGGAGGACACGGTGCCATGTCCAGTAACCAGCATGTGCTGGGTTCTCCTCACACGTGGAGTCCAGGGTGACCTGCCAACAACCCCCCAGGTCCCCGCTGCTCCAGACCCTGTCCTGGCAGGGTGGGGTGGCCTCGGACAGCATGGAGTCTCCTCAGCGGTGAGACACAGTGAAGGGGAGACGCCCTGTGAATAGCCTGGACACTGCTGTGGACAGGGTGCCACGGGCACTGAGGCACTGGTTCTTCCCAGCTGCTGTCAGGAAGCCAGCCGTTCGGACCACAGTAGGGACAGAGAACACAGGAAGTGACCTGCCGACACGAGGCACCTCTCAAGACATCCAGGGCCCTGTGAGTCACGGACAGGAGTTTGGGCTCATCTGAGGAAAGCTGGGAGCCTTGGAAGACGTGGAGCAGGGCAGTCAATGTGGTCCCTGAAGGTGTCACGATGTCCCTCTGCAGACTGTAGATAGTGCGGAGGACCAGAGGAGGTCAGCTGAGGCCAGTGCATGTCCAGGGAGGACCAAGAAGGGCCCTCGGAAGCTGGCTCAGGAGAAACCATGCGGTAAGAGGGCCAGAATCGAAGGGCCTCCTGAACACCAGTTCTGGCTCAAACCCCGGAACATCCTAGTAAGAGGCTCATGCCTTGCACTTCTGTAGCCACGGAAGTGTGAGAAGACATGTCCTGAGCCCCCCACTTCCTCCAAGGAGCATCTGAGGGCTCCTTCCATCTGGCTCTGCCTTCCGTTCTAACATTATAAGTGAGCTTAGCCATAGAGGAGAGCTGATCAGAAGGGAAGTTTCTTCTGGCACTTGTATTTTAAGACCCCAAATCCCCGCAGGCTTTAACAGGTACACAAGTCTCCCCGCAAACCAGAACCTGGCCAGCGTGTCCTCCCAAGGGCAATGGCTTAGAATTCACAGCCCCGAGCAGGGCAGAGTGTCCGTTTCTGAGCACCTTCTAGGTGTTTTGTGATGGATGCACTGCTCATGACCACTGTGAGGAAAACTGATTCAGAGTCCCAGCGAAGCCTCAGCTGAAGCCCATCAGGCCCGACTCACCTGGAACTCTCCAGGTGGCACAGGTGAGAAGGGCCCACTCTCAAAGGAGGTGCAGGAGAGGCAGGGCCTCCCACCATGTGCCTGTGCTCCACCAGCTCCCGGCTGCTCTTCCTATTGTAGACATGCATTTCCAGATCTCAGCTCCTTCCCACTATTCCAAACTACGCATGCCTGGCGTGTGGTGTCCCCCAAGGAGCCCATGCCCTAGGACACGCTGATGAGACCAGCTCTGTGGAGGAGCCGCAGCCTGCAGGGGCTCAGGAGGCCTCCGAGGAGACGCGATAGAGAAAGGGTGAAGGCCCTAGTCCCTGAAGGACCCCTCTGCTCCCACAGGCCTCGCCGCCTAGGGGAGCAAGGAGAGCAGGCCTGGTGCCCATCGTCTCAAAGGGCACTGGTTCTCCTGTGCACACTGGGGGCCCGGCCAGAGGCTACCTGCAAAGCTATCCTGCTGCATGCTGGCCAGGGCTGCTGCTTCTGGTCAGATTGAAGCCAGAATTGGGGACAGGCAGTTAGTGTAGAATAGGGGATCAGGTCACATGGAGGAAATGGAGGCCATGAGAGCCATCTGCCTCTGGAAGTTGGAGACCGTCCCTGGGAGAATGGAATGTCAAGGATCTCGGGGCCCATTGTTTACCAAGTTTACCCGCCGTTGTCAAGGACTGCAGGCAGGGGCTGCTAATGAATGCCCCTGAGCCCTTGCCTGCCGGGCTCACTTTGGCCTCCCCCTGCCATCTGCAGCTCACCTTTCTGCTATGTCACTGGCAACGCCTGGGCCTGGGCACTGTAGGCAGGAAGGAGAGAAAAGGCGGGAGAGAACAGAACAAAGGGGACCCCAATCTGTAAGGGTCGCAGGGCCTCTCACTTCTCTGGAACTCTAGAACACCGGCATGGCCCCTTCTCCCTCCCGGGAGACTCTGAGTTATTACCTCTAAGTGAAGCCTGCTGAATATGCTCGATGCTTCTCTGATGTCATACTTCAACACCTGAGGAAGCAGCACTCGTCACCGGCAAACGGCAGGATCGCGATGAGCTCAGGTGATGACGTCACGGCCCCTGCGCCCCGTACGTGAGCCCCTCTGAGGAGTGTGGGAGCTGAGGCCCCGCGGGGCGGAGCATGGCATCTGCTCGCCACCCACCATGGAGGGGCGGCGCTGCTTGGAAGAGCCCCCGAGGGACCGGGAGCTGGCTGCCCGCCCGTCTCCACTGCCCTCTCCTCGCAGCCGTCCTGGAATCCTGAGGGCCCTGCCCAGCAAGCCTGCCCCGGGCCGTCTCCGGCACTCCCTCTGTCCTCTCAGCAGCCTGCTGCACTGCCCTGGTGCACCTGGCTGAGGGTGTGGCAGAATTCCAGCCTCGGGGTGGCCTGCCTGGGCTCTCCTGCTCTGATCTGAAGGACCCAGTGGATGTCCAGCCCATAGTTTGCTGTGATGAACACCCCAGAGCCAGTTTGCCTTGAGTCCAGGGCCTGGTGCTGGGACCTCCCTTACTCAGGAGGGAAGCCAGCGCTGGCCAGCATGCATACAGCGACAGCAGCCTTTTCAGATCCAGGAGGGCAGCAACGGTCATGCTGACACTATCCACAAACCTAATGACAACCAGGATGGAATTAGTGGCTTTGGTGTCCATGCTGTTGGCAGCTTGGCTGCAGGGCCAGGTCCTCGGGGCCTAGGCCTGGTCTTCACTACCCTCCCTGAGGCCCGATGATGTGTCATGAGCTACTCAGTCAGAGACTGACCATCAGCATTGCCCAGCAGGGCCCTGAGCGACTATCCTCCTCCAAAGAGCTGGTGGCCACTGCCCCTCGGTCCCCTGCATCAGTTCCGTGAGGACCAGGAGGGAAGAGCCAGCGATGCTCTTGTGGGGCCAAGGCACCAGACATGCCCACAGGGGGCCCAGCAAGCCCCACGGATGCCCAGGGGTCGGCACAGACTATTTCTTATCTCCCTTTCCCCACACCTGCAGCTTAAGGAATGCTTTCAAGTGGAAGAGGAACTTTCCTAAAGCCTGGCTCACTTATTTCTACCATCAGTGGTTTGCTCTGCAATATTGCCACCTCATGTCTTCTGTGACAGGTTTGAGAATATGAAGCTTAGCAAGATTTTACACACACACACACACACACACACACACATAAAATCACAAACCTCTAAAAATTTATTTATTGCTGTCATAATATCACTAAGCTTCCACTCCACAGCGAATGCAATGTCCACTGGAAGTCACACTTAGAGCTCCTTAGCCTGCATCTGACTGCACATAAGGACATGTCTGCCTCAACTCTCAGAACACGGATGAAGAACAGGCCCTCTCCTGGCAGCCCCTGCGTGTGCAAGGAAAAATGAACCCTGCGCTTCCTAAGTGCGGTGAAAAGCGAGTGGATGCGGGAGTCTCCTCTCACTGGTTCCAGGATGGGCCTTGGGAGGGCTTCCCAGCTCCCTCCTGACCCTCCATGCTTCTCTTCTCCTGTGCTGTCCAACAGACTTGGACAGATCTCGCCGTCCCCTACGGCCATGGAGTCTGCTGGGGATCACTAGGGAATCTAACCAGTAGCAATAGCATCCCAGGGGGTGCAAGTGCCCAAACCCCTGCAAGTGTCAGGGTCCACCGGGGAGCACAGAGGGGAGAGAGCAGCAACATTCCTGCAAGCTCCAGCAGATTAGGACTGAGTTTTCCAGCTGAAACAAACGAGGGATGAGAGCAGAAGCATCCCTGTGATGAAGAGCTTTCCTGAAGCAGGGACTCCGGTCAGCCCAGCAGTGGAACTGAATGCCTGCCACATAATTTCCAGAATTTCTGCATTTTAAGAACAATTCCCAGTTCTAATTATTTTCAGTGCAAAAGCTACATTCATTTTGGATAAGGAAATACCTTAAAAAATAGCTGCACCGTTGGGTCCCTTTCCCTCGCAAGGGGACATCAGCAGGCCACAGTGGGTTCAGACCACTCACAGGGTGGACCTCACAGCAACACAGGTCTGGCACGGTCTGGAGGTGGCTTCAGGACTGTGCTAGCTGTTTTCTGTGCATCTAGATGACACCCTGGGGCCAAGAAGTGGAGCCAGACGATTGCTTGGCTCGTCAAGGGGGCGTGAGACTGGCTCTGCGTGGACCTCAACACGGAGGTGAGACTGGAACCCTTCCAGGACAGGAAGCGTATTTTCCATCCAGGTCCATAAAGGAAGCCAGGACTTCGCCAAGCGAATGCACATGGTGGAAGCATACAGGGTCATTCTCTCTAGGAGAGTTTGCTCCTCCCTCACACCCCGCCCTGTCCCCTGTCCTCCTCTGAAATTTGACCTCTCCTCTCCACATTAATGACCTGGGAGGAGGCACTTCAGATCGCAGGGCGGTCTTTGTGCTACAGGCTGGGTTCTTCCAGACCCCACATTCCAAGTCCTTTCCAGTCATTTCAGGCCCAAGGCAGGGGAGGTTCTCTGTAGTTAAGTTGAATGCTGGGTGTTCTGAACTGGCTCACTCTCTGTAGTTAACCTGAGTGCTGGGTGTTCTGAACTGGCCCACTCTCTGTAGTTAAGCTGAGTGCTGGGTGTTCTGAACTGGCCCACTCTCTGTAGTTAAGCTGAGTGCTGGGTGTTCTGAACTGGCTCACTCTCTGTAGTTAAGCTGAGTGCTGGGTGCTCTGAACTGGCTCACTCTCTGTAGTTAAGCTGAGTGCTAGGTGCTCTGAACTGTCCCACTCTCTGTAGTTAACCTGAGTGATGGGTGTTCTGAACTGGCCCACTCTCTGTAGTTAAGCTGAGTGCTGGGTGTTCTGAACTGGCCCACTCTCTGTAGTTAAGCTGAGTGCTGGGTGCTCTGAACTGGCTCACTCTCTGTAGTTAAGCTGAGTGCTGGGTGTTCTGAACTGGCCCACTCTCTGTAGTTAAGCTGAGTGCTGGGTGCTCTGAACTGGCTCACTCTCTGTAGTTAACCTGAGTGCTGGGTGCTCTGAACTGGCCCACTCTCTGTAGTTAAGCTGAGTGCTGGGTGTTCTGAACTGGCCCACTCTCTGTAGTTAAGGTGAGTGCTGGGTGCTCTGAACTGACTCACTCTCTGTAGTTAAGCTGAGTGCTGTGTGCTCTGAACTGGCCCACTCTCTGTAGTTAAGCTGAGTGCTGGGTGCTCTGAACTGGCCCACTCACTGTAGTTCAGCTGAGTACTGGGTGTTCTGAACTGGCCCACTCTCTGTAGTTAAGCTGAGTGCTGGGTGCTCTGAACTGACTCACTCTCTGTAGTTAAGCAGAGTGCTGGGTGCTCTGAACTGGCCCACTCTCTGTAGTTAAGCTGAGTGTTGGGTGCTCTGAACTGGCCCACTCTCTGTAGTTAAGCTGAGTGCTGGGTGTTCTGAACTGGCCAACTCTCTGTAGTTAACCTGAGTGCTGGGTGCTCTGAACTGACTCACTCTCTGTAGTTAAGTTGAGTGCTGGGTGCTCTGAACTGGCCCACTCTCTGTAGTTAAGCTGAGTGCTGGGTGCTCTGAACTGGCCCACTCTCTGTAGTTAAGCTGAGTGCTGGGTGCTCTGAACTGGCCCACTCTCTGTAGTTAAGCTGAGTGCTGGGTGTTCTGAACTGGCCCACTCTCTGTAGTTAAGCTGAGTGCTGGGTGTTCTGAACTGGCCCACTCTCTGTAGTTAAGCTGAGTGCTGGGTGTTCTGAACTGGCCCACTCTCTGTAGTTAAGCTGAGTGCTGGGTGCTCTGAACTGGCCCACTCTCTGTAGTTAAGCTGAGTGCTGGGTGTTCTGAACTGGCCCACTCTCTGTAGTTAAGCTGAGTGCTGGGTGTTCTGAACTGGCCCACTCTCTGTAGTTAAGCTGAGTGCTGGGTGTTCTGAACTGGCCCACTCTCTGTAGTTAAGCTGAGTGCTGGGTGCTCTGAACTGGCTCACTCTCTGTAGTTAACCTGAGTGCTGGGTGTTCTGAACTGGCCCACTCTCTGTAGTTAAGCTGAGTGCTGGGTGCTCTGAACTGGCTCACTCTCTGTAGTTAACCTGAGTGCTGGGTGTTCTGAACTGGCCCACTCTCTGTAGTTAAGCTGAGTGCTGGGTGCTCTGAACTGACTCACTCTCTGTAGTTAACCTGAGTGCTGGGTGTTCTGAACTGGCCCACTCTCTGTAGTTAACCTGAGTGCTGGGTGCTCTGAACTGGCTCACTCTCTGTAGTTAAGCTGAGTGCTGGGTGTTCTGAACTGGCCCACTCTCTGTAGTTAAGCTGAGTGCTGGGTGCTCTGAACTGGCCCACTCTCTGTAGTTAACCTGAGTGCTGGGTGTTCTGAACTGGCCCACTCTCTGTAGTTAAGCTGAGCGCTGGGTGTTCTGAACTGGCCCACTCTCTGTAGTTAAGCTGAGTGCTGTGTGCTCTGAACTGGCTCACTCTCTGTAGTTAAGCTGAGTGCTGGGTGTTCTGAACTGGCCCACTCTCTGTAGTTAAGCTGAGTGCTGGGTGCTCTGAACTGGCCCACTCTCTGTAGTTAACCTGAGTGCTGGGTGTTCTGAACTGGCCCACTCTCTGTAGTTAAGCTGAGCGCTGGGTGTTCTGAACTGGCCCACTCTCTGTAGTTAAGCTGAGTGCTGTGTGCTCTGAACTGGCTCACTCTCTGTAGTTAAGCTGAGTGCTGGGTGCTCTGAACTGGCCCACTCTCTGTAGTTAAGCTGAGTGCTGGGTGTTCTGAACTGGCCCACTCTCTGTAGTTAAGCTGAGTGCTGGGTGTTCTGAACTGGCCCACTCTCTGTAGTTAAGCTGAGTGCTGGGTGTTCTGAACTGGCCCACGCTCTGTAGTTAAGCTGAGCGCTGGGTGTTCTGAACTGGCCCACTCTCTGTAGTTAAGCTGAGCGCTGGGTGCTCTGAACTGGCCCACTCTCTGTAGTTAAGCTGAGTGCTGGGTGTTCTGAACTGGCCCACTCTCTGTAGTTAAGCTGAGTGCTGGGTGCTCTGAACTGGCCCACTCTCTGTAGTTAAGCTGAGTGCTGGGTGTTCTGAACTGGCCCACTCTCTGTAGTTAAGCTGAGTGCTGGGTGTTCTGAACTGGCCCACTCTCTGTAGTTAAGCTGAGTGCTGGGTGTTCTGAACTGGCCCACTCTCTGTAGTTAAGCTGAGTGCTGGGTGCTCTGAACTGGCTCACTCTCTGTAGTTAACCTGAGTGCTGGGTGTTCTGAACTGGCCCACTCTCTGTAGTTAAGCTGAGTGCTGGGTGCTCTGAACTGGCTCACTCTCTGTAGTTAACCTGAGTGCTGGGTGTTCTGAACTGGCTCACCCTCTGTAGTTAAGCTGAGTGCTGGGTGTTCTGAACTGGCTCACTCTCTGTAGTTAACCTGAGTGATGGGTGTTCTGAACTGGCCCACTCTCTGTAGTTAAGCTGAGTGCTGGGTGTTCTGAACTGACTCACTCTCTGTAGTTAAGCTGAGTGCTGGGTGTTCTGAACTGGCTCACTCTCTGTAGTTAACCTGAGTGCTGGGTGTTCTGAACTGGCCCACTCTCTGTAGTTTAGCTGAGTGCTGGGTGTTCTGAACTGGCCCACTCTCTGTAGTTTAGCTGAGTGCTGGGTGTTCTGAACTGGCCCACTCTCTGTAGTTTAGCTGAGTGCTGGGTGTTCTGAACTGGCCCACTCTCTGTAGTTTAGCTGAGTGCTGGGTGTTCTGAACTGGCCCACTCTCTGTAGTTTAGCTGAGTGCTGGGTGTTCTGAACTGGCCCACTCTCTGTAGTTAACCTGAGTGCTGGGTGCTCTGAACTGGCCCACTCTCTGTAGTTAAGCTGAGTGCTGGGTGTTCTGAACTGGCCCACTCTCTGTAGTTAAGCTGAGTGCTGGGTGCTCTGAACTGGCCCACTCTCTGTAGTTAAGCTGAGTGCTGGGTGTTCTGAACTGGCCCACTCTCTGTAGTTAAGCTGAGTGCTGGGTGTTCTGAACTGGCCCACTCTCTGTAGTTAAGCTGAGTGCTGGGTGCTCTGAACTGGCCCACTCTCTGTAGTTAAGCTGAGTGCTGGGTGTTCTGAACTGGCCCACTCTCTGTAGTTAAGCTGAGTGCTGGGTGTTCTGAACTGGCCCACTCTCTGTAGTTAAGCTGAGTGCTGGGTGCTCTGAACTGGCTCACTCTCTGTAGTTAACCTGAGTGCTGGGTGTTCTGAACTGGCCCACTCTCTGTAGTTAAGCTGAGTGCTGGGTGCTCTGAACTGGCCCACTCTCTGTAGTTAACCTGAGTGCTGGGTGTTCTGAACTGGCCCACTCTCTGTAGTTAAGCTGAGCGCTGGGTGTTCTGAACTGGCCCACTCTCTGTAGTTAAGCTGAGTGCTGTGTGCTCTGAACTGGCTCACTCTCTGTAGTTAAGCTGAGTGCTGTGTGCTCTGAACTGGCTCACTCTCTGTAGTTAAGCTGAGTGCTGGGTGCTCTGAACTGGCCCACTCTCTGTAGTTAAGCTGAGTGCTGGGTGTTCTGAACTGGCCCACTCTCTGTAGTTAAGCTGAGTGCTGGGTGCTCTGAACTGGCTCACTCTCTGTAGTTAAGCTGAGCGCTGGGTGTTCTGAACTGGCCCACTCTCTGTAGTTAAGCTGAGTGCTGGGTGCTCTGAACTGGCCCACTCTCTGTAGTTAAGCTGAGTGCTGGGTGTTCTGAACTGGCCCACTCTCTGTAGTTAAGCTGAGTGCTGGGTGTTCTGAACTGGCCCACTCTCTGTAGTTAAGCTGAGTGCTGGGTGTTCTGAACTGGCCCACTCTCTGTAGTTAAGCTGAGTGCTGGGTGCTCTGAACTGGCTCACTCTCTGTAGTTAACCTGAGTGCTGGGTGTTCTGAACTGGCCCACTCTCTGTAGTTAAGCTGAGTGCTGGGTGCTCTGAACTGGCTCACTCTCTGTAGTTAACCTGAGTGCTGGGTGTTCTGAACTGACTCACTCTCTGTAGTTAAGCTGAGTGCTGGGTGTTCTGAACTGGCTCACTCTCTGTAGTTAACCTGAGTGCTGGGTGTTCTGAACTGGCCCACTCTCTGTAGTTTAGCTGAGTGCTGGGTGTTCTGAACTGGCCCACTCTCTGTAGTTTAGCTGAGTGCTGGGTGTTCTGAACTGGCCCACTCTCTGTAGTTTAGCTGAGTGCTGGGTGTTCTGAACTGGCCCACTCTCTGTAGTTTAGCTGAGTGCTGGGTGTTCTGAACTGGCCCACTCTCTGTAGTTAAGCTGAGTGCTGGGTGCTCTGAACTGGCCCACTCTCTGTAGTTTAGCTGAGTGCTGGGTGTTCTGAACTGGCCCACTCTCTGTAGTTAACCTGAGTGCTGGGTGCTCTGAACTGGCTCACTCTCTGTAGTTAAGCTGAGTGCTGGGTGTTCTGAACTGGCCCACTCTCTGTAGTTAAGCTGAGTGCTGGGTGCTCTGAACTGGCTCACTCTCTGTAGTTAAGCTGAGTGCTGGTTGTTCTGAACTGGCCCACTCTCTGTAGTTAAGCTGAGTGCTGGGTGCTCTGAACTGGCTCCCTCTCTGTAGTTAAGCTGAGTGCTGGGTGTTCTGAACTGGCCCACTCTCTGTAGTTAAGCTGAGTGCTGGGTGTTCTGAACTGGCCCACTCTCTGTAGTTAAGCTGAGTGCTGGTTGTTCTGAACTGGCCCACTCTCTGTAGTTAAGCTGAGTGCTGGGTGCTCTGAACTGGCTCCCTCTCTGTAGTTAAGCTGAGTGCTGGGTGCTCTGAACTGTCCCACTCTCTGTAGTTAACCTGAGTGATGGGTGTTCTGAACAGGCCCACTCTCCGTGGTTAAGCTGAGTGCTGGGTGCTCTGAACTGGCCCACTCTCCGTAGTTAAGCTGAGTGCTGGGTGTTCTGAACTGGCTCACTCTCTGTAGTTAAGCTGAGTGCTGGGTGTTCTGAACTGGCCCACTCTCCGTGGTTAAGCTGAGTGCTGGGTGTTCTGAACTGGCCCACTCTCTGTAGTTAAGCTGAGTGCTGGGTGCTCTGAACTGGCTCACTCTCTGTAGTTAACCTGAGTGCTGGGTGTTCTGAACTGGCTCACTCTCTGTAGTTAAGCTGAGTGCTGGGTGTTCTGAACTGGCTCACTCTCTGTAGTTAAGCTGAGTGCTGGGTGTTTTGAACTGGCTCACTCTCTGTAGTTAACCTGAGTGATGGGTGTTCTGAACTGGCCCACTCTCTGTAGTTAAGCTGAGTGCTGGGTGTTCTGAACTGGCCCACTCTCCGTAGTTAAGCTGAGTGCTGGGTGTTCTGAACTGGCCCACTCTCTGTAGTTAAGCTGAGTGCTGGTTGTTCTGAACTGGCCCACTCTCTGTAGTTAAGCTGAGTGCTGGGTGCTCTGAACTGGCTCCCTCTCTGTAGTTAAGCTGAGTGCTGGGTGCTCTGAACTGTCCCACTCTCTGTAGTTAACCTGAGTGATGGGTGTTCTGAACTGGCCCACTCTCCGTGGTTAAGCTGAGTGCTGGGTGCTCTGAACTGGCCCACTCTCCGTAGTTAAGCTGAGTGCTGGGTGTTCTGAACTGGCTCACTCTCTGTAGTTAAGCTGAGTACTGGGTGTTCTGAACTGGCCCACTCTCCGTGGTTAAGCTGAGTGCTGGGTGTTCTGAACTGGCCCACTCTCTGTAGTTAAGCTGAGTGCTGGGTGCTCTGAACTGGCTCACTCTCTGTAGTTAACCTGAGTGCTGGGTGTTCTGAACTGGCTCACTCTCTGTAGTTAAGCTGAGTGCTGGGTGTTCTGAACTGGCTCACTCTCTGTAGTTAAGCTGAGTGCTGGGTGTTTTGAACTGGCTCACTCTCTGTAGTTAACCTGAGTGATGGGTGTTCTGAACTGGCTCACTCTCTGTAGTTAAGCTGAGTGCTGGGTGTTCTGAACTGGCCCACTCTCCGTAGTTAAGCTGAGTGCTGGGTGTTCTGAACTGGCTCACTCTCTGTAGTTAAGCTGAGTGCTGGGTGTTCTGAACTGGCCCACTCTCTGTAGTTAAGCTGAGTGCTGGGTGTTCTGAACTGGCCCACTCTCTGTAGTTAAGCTGAGTGCTGGGTGTTCTGAACTGGCTCACTCTCTGTAGTTAAGCTGAGTGCTGGGTGTTCTGAACTGGCCCACTCTCTGTAGTTAAGCTGAGTGCTGGGTGCTCTGAACTGGCTCACTCTCTGTAGTTAACCTGAGTGCTGGGTGTTCTGAACTGGCTCACTCTCTGTAGTTAAGCTGAGTGCTGGGTGTTCTGAACTGGCTCACTCTCTGTAGTTAAGCTGAGTGCTGGGTGTTCTGAACTGGCCCACTCTCTGTAGTTAAGCTGAGTGCTGGGTGTTCTGAACTGGCCCACTCTCTGTAGTTAAGCTGAGTGCTGGGTGCTCTGAACTGGCCCACTCTCTGTAGTTTAGCTGAGTGCTGGGTGTTCTGAACTGGCTCACTCTCTGTAGTTAACCTGAGTGCTGGGTGTTCTGAACTGGCCCACTCTCTGTAGTTTAGCTGAGTGCTGGGTGTTCTGAACTGGCCCACTCTCTGTAGTTAACCTGAGTGCTGGGTGTTCTGAACTGGCCCACTCTCTGTAGTTTAGCTGAGTGCTGGGTGTTCTGAACTGGCCCACTCTCTGTAGTTTAGCTGAGTGCTGGGTGTTCTGAACTGGCCCACTCTCTGTAGTTAACCTGAGTGCTGGGTGCTCTGAACTGGCCCACTCTCTGTAGTTAAGCTGAGTGCTGGGTGCTCTGAACTGGCTCACTCTCTGTAGTTAAGCTGAGTGCTGGGTGTTCTGAACTGGCCCACTCTCTGTAGTTAAGCTGAGTGCTGGTTGTTCTGAACTGGCCCACTCTCTGTAGTTAAGCTGAGTGCTGGGTGCTCTGAACTGGCTCCCTCTCTGTAGTTAAGCTGAGTGCTGGGTGCTCTGAACTGGCTCCCTCTCTGTAGTTAAGCTGAGTGATGGGTGTTCTGAACTGGCCCACTCTCCGTGGTTAAGCTGAGTGCTGGGTGTTCTGAACTGGCCCACTCTCTGTAGTTAAGCTGAGTGCTGGGTGTTCTGAACTGGCCCACTCTCTGTAGTTAAGCTGAGTGCTGGGTGTTCTGAACTGGCTCACTCTCTGTAGTTAAGCTGAGTGCTGGGTGTTCTGAACTGGCCCACTCTCTGTAGTTAAGCTGAGTGCTGGGTGTTCTGAACTGGCCCACTCTCTGTAGTTAAGCTGAGTGCTGGGTGTTCTGAACTGGCTCACTCTCTGTAGTTAAGCTGAGTGCTGGGTGTTCTGAACTGGCCCACTCTCTGTAGTTAAGCTGAGTGCTGGGTGTTCTGAACTGGCCCACTCTCTGTAGTTAAGCTGAGTGCTGGGTGCTCTGAACTGGCCCACTCTCTGTAGTTTAGCTGAGTGCTGGGTGTTCTGAACTGGCTCACTCTCTGTAGTTAACCTGAGTGCTGGGTGTTCTGAACTGGCCCACTCTCTGTAGTTTAGCTGAGTGCTGGGTGTTCTGAACTGGCCCACTCTCTGTAGTTTAGCTGAGTGCTGGGTGTTCTGAACTGGCCCACTCTCTGTAGTTAACCTGAGTGCTGGGTGTTCTGAACTGGCCCACTCTCTGTAGTTTAGCTGAGTGCTGGGTGTTCTGAACTGGCCCACTCTCTGTAGTTTAGCTGAGTGCTGGGTGTTCTGAACTGGCCCACTCTCTGTAGTTAACCTGAGTGCTGGGTGCTCTGAACTGGCCCACTCTCTGTAGTTAAGCTGAGTGCTGGGTGCTCTGAACTGGCTCACTCTCTGTAGTTAAGCTGAGTGCTGGGTGTTCTGAACTGGCCCACTCTCTGTAGTTAAGCTGAGTGCTGGTTGTTCTGAACTGGCCCACTCTCTGTAGTTAAGCTGAGTGCTGGGTGCTCTGAACTGGCTCCCTCTCTGTAGTTAAGCTGAGTGCTGGGTGCTCTGAACTGGCTCCCTCTCTGTAGTTAAGCTGAGTGATGGGTGTTCTGAACTGGCCCACTCTCCGTGGTTAAGCTGAGTGCTGGGTGTTCTGAACTGGCCCACTCTCTGTAGTTAAGCTGAGTGCTGGGTGTTCTGAACTGGCCCACTCTCTGTAGTTAAGATGAGTGCTGGGTGCTCTGAACTGGCTCACTCTCTGTAGTTAAGCTGAGTGCTGGGTGTTCTGAACTGGCCCACTCTCCGTGGTTAAGCTGAGTGCTGGGTGCTCTGAACTGGCCCACTCTCCGTAGTTAAGCTGAGTGCTGGGTGTTCTGAACTGGCTCACTCTCTGTAGTTAAGCTGAGTGCTGGGTGTTCTGAACTGGCCCACTCTCCGTGGTTAAGCTGAGTGCTGGGTGCTCTGAACTGGCCCACTCTCTGTAGTTAAGCTGAGTGCTGGGTGCTCTGAACTGTCCCACTCTCTGTAGTTAACCTGAGTGATGGGTGTTCTGAACTGGCCCACTCTCCGTGGTTAAGCTGAGTGCTGGGTGCTCTGAACTGGCCCACTCTCTGTAGTTAAGCTGAGTGCTGGGTGCTCTGAACTGGCCCACTCTCTGTAGTTAAGCTGAGCGCTGGGTGTTCTGAACTGGCCCACTCTCTGTAGTTAAGCTGAGTGCTGGGTGTTCTGAACTGACTCACTCTCTGTAGTTAAGCTGAGTGCTGGGTGTTCTGAACTGACTCACTCTCTGTAGTTAAGCTGAGTGCTGGGTGTTCTGAACTGGCCCACTCTCTGTAGTTAAGCTGAGTGCTGGGTGTTCTGAACTGACTCACTCTCTGTAGTTAACCTGAGTGCTGGGTGTTCTGAACTGGCCCACTCTCTGTAGTTAAGCTGAGAGCTAGGTGCTCTGAACTGGCCCACTCTCTGTAGTTAAGCTGAGTGCTGGGTGTTCTGAACTGGTTCACTCTCTGTAGTTAAGCTGAGTGCTGGGTGTTCTGAACTGGCCCACTCTCTGTAGTTAAGCTGAGTGCTGGGTGTTCTGAACTGGCCCACTCTCTGTAGTTAAGCTCAGTGCTGAGTGCTCTGAACTGGCCCACTCTCTGTAGTTAAGCTGAGTGCTGGGTGTTCTGAACTGGCCCACTCTCTGTAGTTAAGCTGAGTGTTGGGTGTTCTGAAGTGGCCCCCTCTCTGAAGCTGCTAAGGCTGCTAAAAGCTGGCAGTAGAGCTTTGCAGAGAAAGTCTGCGGAACATCCTGCCACTTGGCTGTTGGCCGTGTGACCTCTGTCCAGCATGTGGTGCCCGAAACGTTCCATGTTATGGCTGAAATGAGGTAGTTGTGGATGGGGATCCCGTGGGGTGGGCTGCCCCTGGCGCTGTGTTATGAGGAGGCCGCAGGAAACCCGGGTTCACACCTCATGGCTGCGCAGTCGTCTCTGACCCAGGGACTACCAGCACTGCAGCTCTGACCCCTCTTCCCACCAACACCCCACCTGCCCACGACGGCAGGCCTGGGACAGCCCACGTCAGGTCTCACCCTGCTGCTCTCCGTCAGTCACAGTGTGACCTCCAGGACAGCAACTGCTGCAGCACATCAGGAAGGAGAAGGCAGAGGCGAGGGAAGGCTACCCGCGGGTTATGGAGCTCACGTCCCACAGGCTGGCACGGGGAGTCCAGTGGGGGCGCCAGGTGGTGCTGGTTGTTTGCTGCAGCCCCTGTCCTGGGCACCACGAAGCCTGGGCCTGCCTGGGCGTGACTGCTAGAGCTCCCCAGGCCCTGGGTGAAGGCTTGAGCAGCCGGATGGCCCCTTGTCTGGAACACCAGGGCCCCACCCTCCCGCCCCACAGCAGAGCAGGCCCGTGGCTTCACTGTTCAGTGCCCGCGGGTCTGGGGCCAGCCTGATGAGGGAGCAGTCTTCGTGTCTGTTTATGTGCCTGCCCCGGTGCCCCACAGTGAGTCCCGGGAGAGTCACGCCACAGGCGTGTGTCAGACCAGGGACCTTCCCCTTAGCAAGACGCCGCCTGCAGAACTGGTCAGGCCAGGACTTGCCTCTAGCCACCTTCAAGGTCAAGGTCTTTATTTTATCACAAAACAGTGAACAAAATACGGCTGACGAAGTCAAAGTGCTGGTAGGGAAAGGAGGTTCACCTTGGGGGCAGCTGCATCGCCCAGCAGATCCAGGGCCAGAGCACCTTCGCCGCTCGGTGCGCGTGAGCACAAGGCACCCGTGCTCCCTCAGGACCTGCTCTCCCTCCCCAGGTGCGCGACCACCAGCTCCACGTGGGGAACGCGGCCCGTGAGCCCCTTGCCTGCCTCACCACCTCTCACCACCTGAGTCTGGGCCTCCTCAGAGGGTCATGGAATCCCTGGTAGATGTCGGACGGCCACGCGGGAGCCGAGGAGAATCAGGCCTCCAGGTGGAAGCTAAAGGGGCTTTGGATCCCCTCCCAGGAGACAGGGCCGACCGGGGTCTGCGCACTTGTTCTCACAACAAGGATGGACACAGCGCCCTCGGCATCAGTACTGTCCTGGGAATGTCCGTCAAGAGGCCCTTCACTAGTGGGCACCCGAAGGTCCCAACCCCTTGAGCCGAAGGTGAGCAGCCCTGTTGATGGAACTGCAGCAGCCTTGTGCTGAGAGAACTCCCCACAGGCTGTCGGGGAGGCCACCTGGCGGTCCACACAGGGCTGCCCTGCGACCAGTCCCGTGGCCCCTGGGTGTGGCACCGAGGGGCATGTGAGCCGCACACTCCTGCGGGAGACTTCCCAGAACCATCGGGACCCTCAGGGGCTGCCAGTTCCGGGTCCAGGGCCGAGCCTTGGAAGTGCCAGCACAGGGCTCGTCCAGCGGCAGGGCTTCTCTTTGGTTTCTCCATGTATTTCAAGGAGTTCCCGAACAATTCCCCTTGGCAAAGGCTGGCTCTCTGAGGTGCCCACTGCAGCCTTGCAGGGAGCAGGCCCTGGCCAGATCCTGAGACGGCTGCCCACTGAAACCTACTGCCTGAGGAAGAGCCCTGTAAAGACAGCGGTGGGCAGCTAATGCTGGCCACCACCAGTCGCTGACGTGTGACATCCCACACACAGACACAGCCCATGCCAACAACACAGCCATCCTGGGGCGCAGCATTTGTGTTGCTCTCTGCTCATGAGACAGCAAAGCAGTGGGTTAACCCACAGTGTGAGCGGCACCAGCAATCCCCACCAGGGTGCAAAGCCCTCAACCACAAGCACACGGTGCCACCCAGAGAGACGCACCAGCCAACAGGGACGGCCTGGCTCCTCTGAATGCCCTCCTGGGTTCACACCTCCGCCTCTGCTGCTCTCCGCCCTCTGCCCATCTGCGCTCCTGGGGACTGGCCCCCGTCCTGCCTGCAGTCTGTACTGTCCTTCCCTCAGGGTGATCCTGGAAGCTTGTTGAGTGGCTTACAATTTGTTCTCCGCTTTCCTTACTAGAATTCAAATTGTGCGCTCAGGGCCCAGCGTCCATTTCCCTGTGAGCCTCTGAGCCCACATTGCGGAGAGAAGTTGGCTAGAAAGCCCTGTGCACAGGATTTAGCCTGGTTCCCCCAGGGGCTCCGCTGCTGCTCAGTCTTGCAACTTGCTCATTGAGATTAAGAAATGGGGGAATATACTCCAAGCCTCTGGGGAGGGGAACTGTGGGCGCCATTTCCCAAGGTTTCGCGTGTGTGGCTTCCCCCAAAGCTCAGGGTTATCTGAATGTGGCCTTTTCCAAACTACATCTTCTGGATGACCCCAGCTTATCCCTGCCTGGAGAACAGAAGAGCTAAGCTGCGCAAAGGAGAAACTCGGGTCCCTTTATCCTGGTGTTTTCAAAGAGAAGGCGGCAGCTGCCCAGCTTCCTCATGGACACTTTCTGGTGAAGGACACAGTGAACCCCTCGTGTCCAGAGCTTTGGGCATCTCCCAGGCATCCCTCCCATCCTGATGATTCCCGTTCAGGGAGCATCAGAAGAGGACGGGGGACACTTCAGGGCAATGGAGGAAGTCAGAGAAGTGGATTGGGACCTCCATGTGAAGACGTGAAAGAGGGCCACCCACATTCTTGTGGTTTGGGAAAAGGAGGAGACCAAATCTGGCCTGCTCAGGGCTGCAGGATCCAGCAGAGAGGAGCACACTGCTCTGACCGCCCCTGGGTATGTCCCTCTGCAGCTTGGGCAGCAGGCAGAGACCCCGGGGCACTCACAGAGGAGCAGAAGCAAGAAGGAGCCGCCAGCCCTGCCATCTCGGCCCAGGGCGAGGACGTCGCCCCCAGGGACGGCCGTTTCCCAAGCCCCAGCAGCCACACCAGAGCAGGAGACTGCACACCACACCGAGAGCAGCCAGGATGAGCCCTGCCCCAGGTGGCGGCCATGCTAAACGCTGCGCCCAGGAGTGGACAGGGATCTCCGGGAGAGCAGAGAGCCTCAGGTCAAGTTGCAGGGTCTCCACTTGTAGGTGGTGATCTCTGTGGAGACTCCGGCAGCCCTGTTCACACGTAAGAGGAGTGCAGGCTGGGCACCTGTGGGAGGGATGGGGCCGAGTGTCCCCTGTGCTGCCTGGCACAGCCCAGCTCTTGGTGCCAAACTGGGACCCTTCCCCTGAACCCTGCACCCTGCCCCACGTCTAGACGCCGAGGCTGCTGCTTCTCTCCACCAGCCTCCCAGGCACCTGCCCTGGCTCCTACGGGAACGTCACAGACTCACCGACGCGGGAAGCAGACACCCAGGCCTGTTGTGGAATGAACTGCTCTTGCTGGCTGCGGGGTTTACACCCTCAGGCGCGTTAACCAGGACAGAAGCCCAGCCCTACGCTGCGTGTAGGAGCAGCTGCTGAAGGCAGGCTTCCGGGGAAGGGAGTGCTACGGATTCACTGCTCCATCCTCGGCACCCTCACGGCAGGACCAGGCCCTTGGTTGCCTAGCGCAAAGGCAGCCAGCTGGAACAGGCCCGGCCTGCCGCCTGGTGCTGGCTGGCAGCGTGCCCTGCAGGGGCCGGGCTGTGGCACCCCTGCCCCCTCCCGTGTTCCACCTGTGGCTGCCGCTCCCCACAAGAGCAGGGGGTAAGAGCTGAGGGCCCTTGGGAGCCAGCGCCTCAAGGCACCCTCAGCAGCGCGAGGCATGGTACCTGGGCAGCCGTGCTGCCGTTAAAGGGCACGCCTGCTCCCCACACTGCCCCCAGGCAACGCGGCGACCACTGACAGAAAGCGCTCTCGAGAGCTCTGCACGCGGGCATGCCCTCCACTCTGCACTCTTGCTGCCTCAGACTGCAGCAGAGGCCAGCTTGGGGAAGGCCGCCCTGCGGTGCGTCTGTGCACGCAGGCCCCGCTCGCCCAGCTCCAGGAAGACGCCAGACACCTCGCAGAGCACGTACCCTGCACAGCGACACCAAAGGTGAAGTAGCAGGGAGGCGCCCACCCAGGAAACGAGGGCCGGGAAGCCTGGTGGGAAGCCGCTGTTTGATTCCGAAGCAAAGTGCGCTTTGGCCCAGGTGAAGCCTCAGTCTGGCTCCAGCAGCCAGCGTGGAGAGGGAGCCACAGACCCAGCTGGAGCCAGGGTGAAGAGCGCAGGTGCAGTGCCACTTCCTGGTGAAGACAGGGGTCTTCCCTTCAGTACCGCCTCAGCCACAGCTCAGAGAGGGGCAGTGTGCTCCCTGCCCATCAGCACACTGTCCAGAGGCGGTCTGTGCAGCTGATGCACCTGCAGGCTGAGGAAGCCCTGGCGCCAGCACCATCGCCTCCCTAGAGGAGAAGCCGGTGGTCGTGTGGACACCCAGCTCACGCTGACCCCAGGTCGACAGGCTGCAGGTCAGAAGCAGGGCCGCACCTCTCACGAGACTTCCTCCAAACGTTTTCCTCAGGCTGGACACCGTCTCTCCGCCAGGGCTCTAGGGCCCACAGTGCAACTCCCCTCTGAGCAGGTTAAACGAGGAGCTCTTCATCCTGACCTAGGAACCTAAAGGCCACCCCACGTGGAATGGTTCCCCTGCGGAGGTGGCAAGTGGGCCACAGCTCTCCCTGGACACAGTGAGAACGGAGCGACCCTGCCCGTCTGCAGCCACACTCCAGCCTAAGGTGTGCAGGCCCAGCCTGCCTTCCCAGACCAGCAAGACCAGTGCTGAGGCTGCGGTGCTGGCTGAACACTCCAGACGCACAGGCCAGAACACACCTAGGTGACAGAATGTGTGCTACCGTCAGTTTCAGACCGACGGTCACTCAGTCACTCAGCCCTTCCGTCCGGGTGACAGTTAGAGAACAGGATGGACATGAGAATGAAGCTGTGTCCTGGACTTCCCAGGGGCCTCACCGCCGGGCTGGCCTTGCAGAGCCCTGGTGCTCCGGGCAGTTGGCTGGGCCCCTGCTTGCCAGGGACTGAAGCAGCAGCCGGGGGTCCAGTCCTCTAAGGCAGCTGCAAAGCTGACCACTTGCCCAGGCAGCATAGCAGCTGGCGGCCTGCACTCCAGAGTCCGAGGGGGCCCGTGACAGGCTGCTTGAAGCACAAGCAGACTCCCTTCCTCCTCCGGGGCCCACTGCCCGGAGCCGAGAAGGCCCAGAGCTTGTCTGTTTGTTTGCTCTGGCCCTGGGCTGGCCTTCCTGGGCGGTGGGGGGGACTGGGGCGGGTTCTTGAACATTGCAAAGGCAGAAGAGCGGCTGGCAGCGTGGACAGGCACATCAGCCTCCAGTGGCTGTGGCCCGGATCCCACTGCTCGCCTCTGCTGTGCACACGTCCCCAGCGAGTGCAAAGAGGATTAGAGCTGCAGGGCAGAGGGCACACCTGTGACAGACCAGGTGGTGGCCAGGCGTCCGCCGTGAGCGTGGAGCTCAACCGGTTTCCTTTCGATAAATAAAGAGTAAAACAAAACCACCAAGAGCAAATGCCAAGGTGAGCGAGGCTTGCGTCCTGGGAGCAAGATGAGAGTCAGGACCAGCTCTCTGTCCACAGCATGTGGAGGGCAGGCCTCCTGGCCTCCCTGGGTATGCTTCTGGGTGGTTGTGTGCCCCGGGCCTGCCTGGGTGCTTCCGGGTCACTGTGTGCCCCGGGCCTGCCTGGGTGCGCTTCTGGGTGTCCCCGACGTGGTTCACAACTTCCTCTGGGTTGCTTCTCACATCACGGGGGTTCCTAGAGGTGCTCTTGTGATGACACGTGAGGTGAGCGCCATCTCTCAAGCCTGCGTGCAGCGTGACTGACAGGCCTTGTAGGACCTGGAAGGATTGCTGTCACCGCGGTCACCCAGGACGCAGGACACAGCTCACGTGGTGCACGGCCGTAATGCAGAAGCCCCCTCTCACAGCAGGCACGCTAAGCAGATTGGGACTGTGATGCTCCAGGACCTCAGCTCTGGGTGCTCAGGGGCACCCTGTGCTGTACCAGGGCTGTGGGGGCCACTGTCCACTCCTAATGACAGAAGCTCAGCCAGAGTGTGGCCGGCTGTGCTCCTGCCAGGCACTCTGATGACACTGCCAATACAGAGCTTCCTCCTGGCCACCCCAGCGCTGTGGCTCCACCTCCTGAAGCTGACCTGCCTCCCTTCCCAGGGCCCAAGAGCCCCTGTGGGTCTTGGCACGTCCTCCACGCCTGGCCCCTTCATGTGAAAACCAGGCACGTCCTCCGCAATGCTGGCAGATTCCCTTCTCGGCCAAACCTGTGAGCCCTAATTCCTTCACAGACACGTGTGACTCTTGTAAACTTCCAGTCTCCCTGTCCTTCGAGAGCTTTGCACGGTAACCTCGGTGGTTTCCTAAGTCTCCCCTGACTGGCGCCTTAGGGAACCTGTGCAGATACGCCCTGGACAGGAGAGTCCAGGGCAGGTGGACAGGTCGCTGATCCATGCATTCCTGCTGCGTGGACAGGCGAGGAGCTGTGGAAGCCGCTTTCTCACTGGGGCGTCTGGAAAGGCCTCTGGGCATTGCTCACCCCGCAGGGCCAAGGCCGGCGGCGGGGGCTCTGCCTCCACCGGCCACCATCTTCCCACATCTGCCCTGTCCTGAGTGGTGGCGGATACGCGGCCCTGGCTGGGAGGGCTGCCCTGTGCTCCCTCCACACTGTCCCTTCTGTGGGCTGCAGGCACCAGGGCCCAGACACGGCTTCTAGCACCTGCGTGCCTGGCTCTCCTGTGGAGGAGGAGGCATGAGGAGACGGTGAAAGAGAGGCTGTGAACCGAGGTGGAAGGCATGGTGGCAGCCCAGCTCCAGCTGTACTGGCTCTCCTGACGCAGGACAGCCTCGCCACCTCCATTGAGTCGGAGTTCACTGCTGCCCAGAAACCATGCCGGCACGGACGCTGGCGCTGGTGCCTTCTGAAAAAGTAGCTCATGAATCGGCACAAGACCTCAAGGGTGACAGCCACAGACGCGCGGTGCTCAGTGGACGGGTGACAGGGGCAGCAGGGGCAGCGGAGGCACAGGCTTCTCCTGTTCTGTCCTCTCTCCTTCAAAGAGATCGCTCCGCTAGAGAAACCGCAGACCAATTCTCCTAACGTTGGAGGCAGAAGGCGCTGACCTCCCACAACCTAAGGGGGCGGAGACGCCAGCCCACACACGCCTCAGAGCGCGCCGCAGGCCCCCACCGTCACGCTTTGTGACAGAAGATCCACGGTTCTCAGCTGGCCAGACCCCACGTGCACGATCAACCAAATAAGGAGGCGCCCAGAGAAAAGCAGGGCCAGGGGGCAGAACCGAGCACTCCGCAGCCCGTCTGCAGGAGGAGGCTGTGGTGTGGCCCTCCAGGGCCCTGAGGTCGACTGAGGGCTGCCAACACTTCCTGACCTGCCAGAGGGACAGTGCTGGGTTTCTAGAGACTCCTCAATTCAACAGGTCGGAGGAGAAGCGCGCCACGGGGAGCGCATTCTAGAAGTGTGCCGGGCCTCTGCAGTTCCGCCTTACCCACGTTTCTAGCCGCTTCTTGCCACCTGATTACCCAATGCGTCCAGGTGTCCCACCAAAGGCTCATGGACATGGGCACACAGGTCTGGGCTTGACCGGCTGCCTTCTGGAGAAGCGAGTTCTAGGACGAAGTTAGCTCCATTCTTCCCACCAGCCCTGCCCCTCTCAGTCCTGGCCTGTTCTAGAGGAAATGGCCCCAGGCCTGGCCAGCATCCTCCATGGGTGGCTGGGCATGGCCCTGCTCACTGTTGGGGCCATGAGCTCCCAGGCACCCCCACAGTGCTACTTGGGTGAGGGTGAGGCATTCCTCACGTGGGAACCTGGAAATCTGGAGAAGCCCTTGAAGAATCCCCCACACCACGGACGTGAAGGAGTCTTAATGCATGCCAGTCTCCCCTTTGCTTGGGCTTGTAGTCGCCTGCAGCGTTGGTCTCTGAGGACGTCCGTTCTAGGGTACTGAGGCTGGGATCCGAAGGCCTGGCTCCACTGCGGGCTCGCGTTCTCTGGAACCCCCGGCTTAGGGCCACCTATGCAATAGGTATTTGCTCACAAATATTTGCCAACCTGCTCCCCCTGGCCTCATGGAAGGGTCCTTTCAGCTTCACTCTCTAGGACACTGCGTGCACATCACTTCCAAGGCCCATATTGCAGGAGGGTTCTGCTCTGGCCATGGTGCAGGTTCAGTGGATCCCGATCAGGTGAGGAAGCCCCATTCACAGCCGTGAGCTGGGTCACTGAAGGCAAGCATCATTGCCAAGTGTGTCCCACACTGGAAAGTTTTCCAAGTGGTTAAAGATTTTAGATAAACTGCTTTAGTAAGGAGGAATCCTTGCAACGGGATAATTGTTCAGCAACAAACTTAACATATTTGGTGGTGTCTGAGGACGGCTTGTCCTCAGCTATTTAAGCTGTCTCTGAGATGCCGCTTACACTATTAATCTGTCTGACAGCTGCTCTCTCAGGATTAATGTGGATCTAAACTCTACTCAATCTCTCTTCTGCACTGTCCTAACTTTCAAAGCCACAGAGGCTGAGTGGACCTGGAGGCCAGGACCCCACCCTGCAGAAGAGGCTCCCAAAGCCCTCTGCCTCCTCGGGTGTCTTTAACTGGCCTTGAGATCCAAAAGTCTGGTCAGAAGAGACAGCAAACCAACCAAGTCACGTTCCCTCCAGAGGACGTGCTGCGGGACCTGCCGGCAGGAGGTGCAGGCTGCCGTGGACCTGGGAGGGCTGACCTGAGGGGGCCCAGTCCAGGCAGGAGGGGCTCGGGCAAAGGTGCTCCAGAGCAGCACGGTCACCAGGCTCACCAGATGGCCCGCGAGGAACGGGGCCCTCCAGCGCGCGGCCCTTCTCAGCTGCATTCTCGTCCCACGGCGTCTACCCTGGAAGGCACCCGCAGGCAGAAGAAAGCGCCTCGCGCTCAGAACCCCTGGGGGAAGCGGCCCTGGGAACCTCGGCTGCCGGAGCTGACGGGTGGAGGAAGCGTGTCCCCGCCCTCCTCGGCCTTCAGGGCAGGCCAGCCTGCGTGTCTTCAGTCTCTTTTCGTTCTTATTGTATGGGGAATGGCTGCTGCCATCTTTTCTTGTGCCCTCTCCAAATTCTCCTCATCCTCCTAAAAATGGAACAGAACTATCGGCTGAACTCACTGTCCTGATGAAAACTCACCAACAGCCCTTGCCACTCTCTGGCTCCTGCTGCGGTGCACCTCCTGGCCCACTGACACTTCTTATGTGAGGGGACCGTGGGCATCAAACAGAGGGGCTGCTTCCAGGCGGCCCTGTGCCAACCCACAGCAAGCCAGCACCAGTGTGGTCTGCTGTCGTGGCTGTGAGGCGGAGCCAGCATCAGGGTCCCACAGGCGCTGGTCTCCACGCCCACACCTTCCACACCTTCCCCACCCTCGGCCGGCCCTAGACTCCGGCTCGTCCTGGCTCCTGAGCCACATGGGTGACCCACAACTGGCCTCTTGCCAACATTAGCCCTCCTTTGATAAAAGGATCCAGTGACCCACTATTTTTTTTTCTGGGCTTTCTAAAAGATACAAGTGTCCTCTGAGGAGTTAGTGATTCCATTATTCCACAAACTTAGTTTTATATCTTGACAAAAATATGGCTGAAAATAAAATCCTGCAGGTCGGGTCCCCTGGGCCTGGTGGCTTGACATGCTGACTCAGTGCTCTGAGGCACAACGGCTCCCTCAGCCTTCAAGGCTGCGTCCTCTCACACCAACATGCCCCTGGTTCCTAGTGCCCTGTCCACGGCCTGTGGGGAGGGCGCCGCTGTGCTCCTCCTCACCTGTGCTAGGGACAGAGGGCAGGCAGAGCTGCCCAGGGCACATGCGGAGCGCGGCCTCCTGAGCTGACATCTTAGCCTGGAAGGCTGCACCAAGGGGCAGCAGGGCCTCGCTGCCCGCTCAGCTGAACCGTAGACCTGGCTGCGAACCCAGCAGCTGGTCTGACGGCAGGCATCCTACAGGGCGACGTTTTAAGGAGGAAATGCTGACACTCGTTTGCCTTCAGAAGCCTCAGGCTGCAGAGGATGATCCTGCTGGCCGCCTGGCTGCCCCGCAGGCAGGTACACAGCCACACCGTCATGCGCACAGGGTCTAGTCTCCTCAGGAAAACACTGAGCCTCGCTGCCGCAAGGCGAGAGCCATTTTCTAAGTCACGAGGCAACTTGGCACCATGCTAACACACTGCTCAACAACCCCAAGAGAGGCCTGGAGGGCATGATCATGCTGCAGGTGCAGGGGGGCCCGGGCTGTCCTGCTGTGGACAAGGAGCCACTCTGGCTGCTTAACCCTGTGGCAGAGGGACAGGGCTGCCAGAAACATGGGGGACAGCTGCTGGCCCAGAGCAGAGAGCTAGGACAGGAGCCATCTGCAGGCTGCCCAGGGCTCTGGAAGGAGCTCCCCCACTGCCACCCCAGGGCACGAGCCCATGTGTCCACAGAACCCACAGCTCCACAGACTGCCGGAAAAGAAAGGCTAAGGGGACCGAGACTTCCTGTGGATGCATCAGCTCACAGAGAGCGAGCTCCTTCTTGTTCTGCTGACTGGTGGGGCTCATGTTACTACCACTTACGTTTCAATAGCTAGAAAATCCACTATTCTATAGAAGATGTGAATAAATATTTGACATCCAACACCCCAACAAGGAAGCTGAGTGTGCAATCTTCTCAGCTTGACGTGGAAGGAGGGGCTACCACTGAGGGAAACACAGAGAAGGAGCGTAAGGCGAAACCATAGCAGGAGAAAACACATCAGCCTATACGTCACTTGGCGTGCTCGCCTACGCAGTGTTGCTGCGTTATTTTGGAAAGAGATTTCTCTTCTCCACCAAGAACAGCCTGTATCCTGGAGCTAATTTAAGAGTCACTTGGCTTTTTTGCCTAATAAGGATAATTATCTTCAAATAATGAAAATGATGGAGTGGGCGTGAGCACAAGTTCCAGACTTCCTGGAGCACAGCCCGGCGCACCTCCCCAGGGCCGCAGGACATCGGCACTGCTGGGAGCCCGATGGGCCGCAGCCTCCGCAAGAGGCCCAGAGTCCTCCTCCCGCACCCTGCAGAGGGAGTGCTGTCCCCGCAGGGGCTCATCTGACGCTCGGACACGCCCTCTGGTGCTGTTTCATGTCTCTCGGTAGCGATGGCCTGTCGTTACCAGGAGATGAAGGACCAGTCTTCAGTTCAGATCTCCATCTAGTGCTTAGAGGGTGGGGTTCTGCCCCCAAAAGGGCTTCCTACCAAGTGCAGCCTGGGGGACCAGAGGGTGCCCTTTCCCAGTGGAGGGCAAGCTCCGGGGACACTGCTGGGTCACATTCATGCTAACCCCAGTGCAGACGTGCTCAGGAGTCATGCGGCTTCACGGAACCCAAAGAGGGAAGGAAAAGCTCACCGTCAGTGGAGCGCCTTGGGCTCTCCGGGAAGTGCGCCAGGCACGTGAGATGGAGGACTCGGCGTCCTCGGCCCCGGAGCCCAGCCAGGCAGAGCCCACCCAGGTGACATGTGTGCACGAAGCACATCCTTTCTTTTTCAGAAACGCATCACCTGACCTCAGGGGCTGGGGCCTCGAGCTGCAGGGCGGCCTGGCCCGCAGGAGGCCCTGGGCTCCACCTCAGCTCTGCAGGCATACAGACTCGGCCTCCGACGATGGAGAGGAGGCCGTGGGGGCTGAGCGCCCTCTCAGGATGAGGCACCAGGGCACGAAGGCCTGTCTGGAGTTGGCGTAGAGGCACCCTGGTGGTCTGCCCTCCTCATACCCAACTTCTCCTGGGCAGAAGGAAGCGCAACTGATGAAACAGGAAGCAGCTGGTCAGTCACCCAGCAGAATACAGGGTGGCAAAATAAAGCCACCGCAGGCCCTCCAAACCTGAGGACCCTGGGCGACCCGAGCCGGGCAGCCGGAGACCTTGAGCATGGAGGCTCTGCCCTGCCTGTCCCCTCTGCCAGGCACCTTTGCTCTCAGGGCTGCCGAGCAGGTTGGAAGCACGCGGGTAGAGTTCGTGTGACTAGGCATCCTGGCCTTCCCTGACTTCGTTTGTAAGCAGGGAACATCTTACTTTGCCAAGTTAAAACCCTCTTTATGATGGTACCACAAATCCTACAGGAACCACAACAGTTCTCTGAAGGGGGCTTTATCCAGACCTTCAAGACAGATCAGATGTGCAGCCTACATGGAGGAAGTAACCAGTGATTTTCATGGTCTCGGGGACAAACTGGAGATATTTAAGAAGAAAGGAGGCTCAAGATGAAACAGAGTAGCAAGCGGCTTTGGAGCATCATCCCGAAGTCTTCGGATTTACCCCGTGATGTCAGGGCACGGGCTGCCTCCAGGGCCCGGGGAGCTGTGGGCCCAGGGCCTGGCTCCCCGGGGCTGCGCTATACTGGGCAGCAGGTGCCGTCTCACACGACTCCTGGAAGGACGCTCTCCCCTGCGAGGCTCCGGTGTGACTGCTGATGGCTGCCTTCCTGGCACATCAGATACCTGTGCACTTCTGGGCTCAGAGAACTTTCCTGAAGCGCCTGGTGGGGAATCCTCACCTCCATTCATTTAAACTTGCTGCCTATGCTTCACTTCAAGTGGTCCTTTGCAATTACTTACCTAACACACAGACTGAGCCCCTGCTTCCTTGAAACTAGCCCTCAGCTGCTCCGCCTGCTAGTTCAACGCTAAGGGAATGCCCTGGAAATATGTAAAGGCCGCTCGCTCGGGCTGTGCGCTTCAGAAGCCCAGGAGTGGTCACACTGGTCTGGGAGTGGCAGCACTGGTCTGGGAGTGGCCGCACTGGTCTGGGAGTGACCCTGCTGCTTCCTTCCCATCACTATTGCTCTCTCGCTTGGTGCTCCTCACGCTGCGGCCTGCAGTGTACAGCAGCCTGAGAAGCAGCCCGTGTGCTGTGGGCCTGAGTCGCCCTCTGCCTCACCACCCTTCAGGAGGAGCCGGGAGGCTCCGGTCCTCGCAGTGCTGGGCCTGGGAGCAGGCAGACACTCCCGTGCCATGCCTGTGGAGACCCTGCAGTGGCGGCGATGCCCGCCGGCTGTGGGCGATACTCACCCTGCAGTTGCCGGCCCTTGTACAGGTCCCGTGCTCTGGTGGGGTGCGCCCGGGCTCTGTCATCACACTTGGGCTGCTCGTACCTGGGGAGGGAGAGAACAGATGCCTGAGGGTCCTCTGAGCTGTGGTGGCCTTTGTCCCGTAAGGACCAAGACGTCTGGTCCTCGGGTCACGCGCCTGTGGTGTAACTGCCTTTGCTACATCGTGCACACGTCCCCACAGTGGACTGAAGAAGCCCCTGCAGCTCTTCCCGCCAGCCTGCCTCACTCTGTCCCCACCTCTATCACACGACTTTACAAACAGCAAGCACTCCGCCACTGGACCCCAGGCATGGGCGGGTCAGGATGGGGACAGGAGGGGCATGAGTGTGAGGACAGGGTACAGATGGGGACAGGGGCTTGGCCACTGGACTCCTCCAAATAGGGGGCAGTGGTGAAGTCTCAGAGTCTCCCACTGGTACACGACTCAAAGTCCAACCCCTTTCCAGTCCAGTGTGTGAAGCCACAAGTGTAAAAAGAAAAAGAACGAGCCATCAGGTTCCACCTGGATTCAGTCAGGAGCCACAGAATCCTGTCGCCTGAAGGTGTCGGGCCCAAACCCAGATGCACCGCCTGTGAACAGCCAGCGACGTGTGTCCACAGCCCCACAAGGCCACTTGGCTCTGGCACTGTGCTGGGTGCTGGAGCTGGAGCCAAGGCTGTGCCCACACAGGGGTCCAGGCAGGGCAGAGGCCGTGAGCGTGGGGGCAGCAGCCGGCCTCAGGCCCCCTCCACGACAACCCTGTCGCTACTCAGGCTTCTCAGCTGATCCCCGGTGAGGACCCGGCCAGCACAAGGGGGTAGGTCCTTTCCTGGGAGACAGGGGAACCCTCGGGGGCAGCACTTGAGCCGAATCACAGGTTCTGGGGGATGCACGTCCCTTGACTCCCCCGCCCCTCCTGGGACCCATGAGGTGCCTGCAGCCCCAGCCTGGCCTGCACCTGCCTGCCTTCCGCGGGTCCCTCCTCAGTCCTGCACACCATCTCCACCCATCGGCTCCTCCTTGTGGACAGGGTCCCATGCAGGACATCAGTGCAGGCCAGGGTCAGGACAGGCCAGTCGAACAAGGAGACACAGAGCTGTGGGAGCCAGCCAGGGCCAGGGTGCAGGAGGACTGCCCTGGGCCGGGGCTTGCAGCTCGAGGCACCGCAAGGCCCTGGGTCCCTGCTCTCCCTCCGTCCCTTCTCACGCCCTAAGAAGGGGCTGCCAGTCACAATGACTTCACAGAGATCATGCCATAGTCCCGTTTTCCATTAGTCACTTGTTTTCCAACCTTCAAAAAGAAAAGAAAATGAATTTCTCCACTGGGGACACTTCAGAGTCTTCTTCCACTGGTGTCCCCAGAGTCAGGGCCAGGCCCAGGGCAGGCCCAGCCCAGGGCCCACACACCTCTGCCTCCTCCTGCCTCAGCGGAGAACTTGGAACCTCGCACACAAGCTTTGCATGTCTTCTGATGGACACTGGCCAGAAAAGGATCACATTTTACCCAAAGCTGTGAATTGAGATTTCCTGTCCAGTAACAGACGACGGAGACTCCAGATCACAGCCTCCCCTGTGCACCTGGGCCACAGCCGGCAGAGGGGGGCAGGACGCACCCAGGGGCCAGGACGTAGCTAGTGGGAAGCACTTGCTGGCCCCGGGCGAGGCCCTGGGTTTGAGACCAGTACTGCAAAAACAAGACAATGGAGATGCACCCAGAGGGGAGGGCGGACGCCCGCCTCCCGAGGGCTGCAGAGCTCTGCTCCTCCTGAGGAGAGCATGGGCAAGCCGGCCTGCATGCTGGCCGCGGCCCGCGTCTGTGGAGGGGAACGGGCTGACCTGATGGCTACCCTAGAATGGGCCACCTCGCAGCCGTGAGGTCTGAGCTGCCGAGGACGGGCAGTGCCGGCACCTCCAGCCTGGACTGCAGGCAGGGCTCCCGTGCCTGACCGGGCCTTGGTGCCGAGCGTCCGCACCTCCCGAGGCTTGCCCTTTTGCAGGGTCAGACAGCTGAGCCAATCCCTGTGGTGCATCCAGACCCCTTCCGGATCTAGCTCTCCTCACGGGGTAGAGAGGCATCGCTTCTAACCCGCGTCCAGCATCTTCTAACTTTGAAGCCATGAGGAAGCTAGCCACTAGGGTCTTGCTCTAAGAGTGGGCCGGGGGTATCGCAAGGATCCCAGCACTGAGGCCTAAGTAAGCCTGCAGGGAGGTGGACCTGCCCCTTCCAGAGCTGAGCAGAATGCCCTCGTGAGCAGAGATGGTGCTCTCGGGGAGGGCTCGGTGCCCCGGGGAGGGAAACACGCCCTGACCTGTCTCCACTCCCTCGGTGGCGTTTGTTTCAACTTGTTTGGTCGGGGGTCTGGCTGCCCATCAGGCCGACTGCCATGCAGAGTGGTTTCGTACCCATGGGGTGACTTGCCCAAGGCCCTGGACCCAGCTCCGGAGTCGGGAACTGAGGTGACCTCTCAGGACTGTGGACAGCAGCTTCACCAGCACCACCAAGGGAAGGGTCTCTTCCGGTTCCTGGGTAGCAGCTGGGTCTCGTCTGACCTGTGCTGACCCAGTAGCCCTTCCTGCTCTCTGCCGAGGGCAAATCTGCCCCACCCTCCCATCCTGGATGCCACCAGCTGGGGGCACGGGCTGGCTCATGTGCCTGGGCCCTCCCTTCAGGGATCTGAAAATTATAGCTGAGGGTTTGATGCCGACACAAAAGGCAGGAGAATCCGGAGGAGCCGAAGCATCCCCTGCAGAGGAAATCCCCTGGATTTCCACCCTGGGTCGGAGGGAGCTGCTCCCTCACTCACAGCACACAGGCAGGTCTATGACCAAGGCCCCTTTATTCTTCTGCTTGAGGACACAAGGCAGAGAACAGAATGGACTTCCAGGCGGTGATGCATTTGATTCTCACAGCTGCTACCACTGTTGGATTTCCAAACTTTCTTCCCCATCAGAAGACACAGGATCATTGAGGGGAACAAACATTTGAGCTCTCTATGCGAATGCAAATCCAAACTACGGAGCACTGCCCGGAACTCCTTCCTTCAGGAAAACAGTAAGGAATCTGTGCTCATGCAACAGAGGGCAAGTGAACAGCCATGAAGGTGGACGCTCCTGTGCCCTGGCTGCTCAATCCCAGCAGCAGAGCAGGAAGAGACCCTTGAGGCTGATCTCCCCAGGCGCTGCTGAGCCGATGTTTCTGACAGACTGCTGGGCACTGAGGATCCACTGCTGGGCAGCTATCCAAGTCCTAACTCTGTCTGGGTTCTTCTTGGAAATGGGCTTTTTTCCCCCCAGAGAGAGAGAGAGAAGCTCCTGTGACCTCTGATGCTGTGGTATGTGGGTGGGTCGCCTGGGTCTTCTGCAGCTAGCCTGTACCTCAGAGGGGAGCCTGCTCAGGAGGCCATTGGAGCAGCTTTGAGACCATCTGTGGCAACAGCACCAGACCAGGGACCAACTGAAACAGCTTCTATACCTCCACGCTCCTGGTCAGGAGCTTAGCCAGCTCCTGGTCAGGTTCACCTGGACCCTGCTGCGTGGGCCGTGTTAGCCCTGGCTGGAGCTCGCAGCCCTCGCTCCCTGGCATCTGCAGGTCCTGACTTCCACCTGCATGGCAGGGGTTGCCCTGGCTCTGCAGGCTGCACCCCTGGCTCTGCCCAGCTGTGTTCGTTTCCTCTGGGGAATTTGTCACCACCCAGAACGCTGACCAGTCCTCTGACCAAGTGTCTGTGGCATCTCCTGCTTCACTAGGAGGAAGCTTCACTGGCAGGGTGTCCAGCCTTCTGCTCACTGGGTATCCCGGCTCCTAGGACCATGGAGGGCATTCAAATGCTTGCTGAAAGAAAATCGAAGGCACTGCGGCCAGGAGGCGTCCCAGAATCAAGAAGACCTACGCCTCTCTGCAAGATGGTCCCAGGCTTCCCACCAGGGCCGGAGGGCAGGCACACCCAGCCTGCTCCGAAGGTGCTGATCTCCCACACGCACGCCGCTGCTCCCGCTGACCTCTGCAACCCTGTGCCCTACGCCCCCACTCAGGACTGCACTCAGTCCCCACCTGGAAACCCAGGAGGGCCAGGACCGGCTGCAGCAACCCCACCCCCTTCCTGGCAGCCCCGGGAGAGGCCTGCCCCTGGGCGCGGCAATTCCAGTCCATGGAGCGGGAGGCTTCCCTTGCCCTCAGAGTCTTTCTTCCAGAATCTGCTGTCATGGCTTCATCTGATGCTTCAAGAAGGCCCAGACAGGAAGCCGCAGAGTGGGGAGGAGAACCAGCAGCCCTGACGACCGTCTTTGGTCACTGACGTCACCGGGAGTCCCAGTCCTCAGAGAGGGGGAGCTGGCACCTTCTGAGGGAGGTGGGGTGGAGGGCCTGCAACCCCTTGCCCAGGGCAATGCAAGCCCGGGAGACGGGGCTGCAGTGCTCCCCCGTCCTGGAGCAGCCTGGGCCTGTCCTTGGGTTACTGTGGAAGGAGACAGGACGGAGAGGAACCACACGCCCCCGAGCAGCCCTCTCCTTGGCTCCGGTGATGTCCTATCCTGAAGCGGGAAGACGAGGGGCTGCCCACGCTCAGGTGAAATGGAGAGGGAAAACCTCGGCTTCCTTTCCGTCCTGAGCCAGATGAAGGGGGCATGTTAGGAGAGCCCGCGTCCAACCAAAAGCGTTCCCGGATTCTCCGGGATGACGTGGTAAATGCCGGTCTCATCATTCCAGAGCCAGTTTGAGGAGCCCTGGTTGTGACAGCGTAAGGATCTTCCTTGGCCAGCACTAAGAGAAGGCCTGCCGGGAACTCTGCGCAGGAGGGACCAGAGCTGCAGCTGGCATAAGCCCGAGGGGAAACAGGCTGCAGCGCCCAAGCATGCAGCACCCTGAGGTCTCTCAGAGAACCACGCTACACGCCGAGGCGCAGGACAGAGTCACAGGTCAAAGCCTGGAAAAGGTGGACGCCGTCTCCAGGCCGGGCAGCCGGCGCTGGCTCCCGAAGCCCCACGGCTGCCCCAGTGCCCTTTGTGATGCTCTGAGCCAGCTCGCCACATGGGGTGCGGGTCAGAACACGCTGTCTTTCCACGGCAGCTGGGGTGGCGGTGCTGGTCACGGGGTTGGCTCCGACGTGAGGGCATTACTACGATTTCCTAAGCAGGGCTCCCACGGCAGCTGGTTCCACTGAAGGGGCCCGAGGGTGGCGGGTTTGGGCTCGACCTCAATGAAGCAGAC
This sequence comes from Sciurus carolinensis, assembly GCF_902686445.1. NCBI lineage: Eukaryota > Metazoa > Chordata > Mammalia > Rodentia > Sciuridae > Sciurus > Sciurus carolinensis. Next base: position 1,472,173 of record NC_062219.1, read on the forward strand.
ACTGGCTGGTCGCCTGCCCTTCCAGCTCCTGGGTCTACACTGCCAGCCAGCCCTCTACTCCCCGTTTTCACACTTGAGTAAAGGGGGGAAATTATTTAGGGAGTGTTACACCCGGGCCAGAGATGAAATCGGATTAAATCTGAGACGTTCGAGAGCCACATTTTCACTTATGTGTCAACTATTTTATATGGATCTAGGAAAAATCAAAGGCACATTCATGTGACAAAGAGCTGCTCAAAGGTGCCCACGGGGACCGCTACCTCCGCGGGCCAGCAGCCTGCCTTCAGGGCTGCGGAGGCGGCTGTTCTGCTCAGACTTCACGGACCAGGAGTGGACGAGCTACGTTTATAGGTCAGATCCCGGTCACTTTCATTGCTGCTGCTTTAGCCTCTTCTCGCTGTCGTCAAGGTGAGAATTTCAGGATTCAAGGACTTTAATTCCACAGGAGCCTCAGCATCTTAAATGCCTGGTCTCCTCTGTGAAACTGGGAGTGAGAGGAAGAGACCCCCACTCTCCACTGTGGCGTGCACTCGCCAAGGCACCAGGCTGGCGCCAACCACCCTGCCAGGAACTGGGTTTTCAGGCCTGCCCTGCCACCTCTGCTGACCACTGGACATACACTGTCCCCCACTTCCTGATGGCTAAAGCCGCTCATCCTAAAGACAACCCAGGCAGAGGACAGAAGGACACTCAGGGTGCGAGGCCCCCAGGCCTAACAGGTGCCCATGACCACGGTGTGTGCGGAGGTGGCCCTGCACTCCTGGTTTCCATACCGGAGCCTTGCCCACCATCCCATGGCGTGGGGCTGTACTTTACCTGGTGGACGTGCCGGGGATGGGGCGCCCTGTGTCCACCAGCACACACCAGCAGTACCCCGTGGACGGGTGGCACTGTACTGGCTTGTAGAGACCCCCGTGGGCACACTCAGGGATGACCACGTTGTCATTCTTGGGCTGCCGGGCTTCCTCCAGGGCAGACTGGTGTTCCTGGTCACAGGAGGACACTGCAGAGGAGAAGCAAGGGAGAGATGTGAGCAGGCGGAGGAGCCGGCCAGACCAGAGCCGGCCAAAGGCACAGCTGGGAAGGCAGGAAGTGGTGGCCCAAGAGAGGGCTGTGGACAGGCTGGGGACCAGGGAGGCGGGGCAGCATGGCCATGCCGCCTCCCAGCCGCTCCACCCAGGGGCCGTCCCTGATCTGCAGCAGTGAGCACACTGTGACACTCCTAGTGGACAGGGAAGCTCACAGGCAGCACCGTCACCTGGACACGTGTCCCGAGTGAATGACCCCACACCCTCCCAGGTGCATGGGGTGCCAGGCCAGCGGAGGGACACAGACCCCTCTAGGCCTCAGCCACAGGCCTGGAGGCTGGCGAGCGTCTGCAGCCAGGGTCCAGGTGGGGCCACCCCAGGGGACCACACCGAACGCTCCCAGCATGCCGTTCTCCACCGTTCACACCTCCCTGAGGGCACCAGGAAAATACCCACTTTCCCACAAGAGCCCCTTGATGTCCAACCTCAGCAGGACAGGTTCTCAGTGTCCACAGTGTGGTGGCCCCGTACAATGCAGCTCACTGTGACAATCCTTAAACAGCCAGGTCACCAGCCGTTGGGAGACAGTGTGGTGTTGGGAACCTGTGCCTAGTCCTGTGTGCCTGGCGTGAAACCAGATCCAACGATGGGCACAACCCCAGGAGCCCGTGTTCAGTGCACAGAGGCCCACCCTCCTGCAGCTCCAGCTAGCTCCTCCTCTGTGCTCAGACTCGTCTGGCCTGCGTCCACCTGTGTGTCGGCACACACACGCTCTGACTGGCCCACGCCTGGGCTCAAACCAGTAGGCACCTAGGAACCAAGGCCCTGACTCGTTATGGTCACAGCAGAATCACAACAGAACGGTCCAGAAGAGTCTCCATACAGGCTGAAAGACACACCGCAAGATGTGATGGCAGAGGGTGGCCAGGGGTCCTCGCCCAAATGGGAAAAGGTCTGCCATACCCTGTGCTTTAAACCCACATGAAAATCATTGACTCCAGTTTTCAGGGTTTTTCCCATGAACGTGGTTTCACACAGGAAGCCCGAGGAAGCTGCTAAAGGGGCCTCACGCCAGCCCCACCCCAGCCAGGGACAGCAGGTGCAGCATGTAACATGGACAGCACCTGACGCAGGTGACCATCCTGAGGGTCAGGGGAGACTGTGGATGGAAATGGTGGCATGTGGACTGTGTCCACCAATGTTCACTATCACTTTTATTATTTTTCCAGTGCTAAAATGATACCTGGTGTGGAGAAGGCAATCTTGTCTGAGATAAAAATCACAGTCAGGGCGTCTACAGGTAAAATAACACCCAGACTCTGGCTTGGCCAGTAAGCTCACTTACAAATAGGGGTGATCACATATCTAATTTTATAGTTATCCACCTACTCACTATATCACCAAATGTTGCTGTTGGACTTTCAAAAGCACAATTTGTATTCCCTGAAAGAGAACAAGAACCCTTTTCATTCTTCCCTTACATTTCTATTCAGAAAGGACTAAGAGTGACTCCCCTGTGGAGGCCTCAGCTTGAGGCGCAGATGATAAAGACGGGGCTACATCAGGCTCTTTCCAGACTGACTTCTTCAGGATGGTCTCAGAGCAAAGGAGTTGCTCAAACCTCAAAGTTGGCGTTCAAAACTGGCTTACGGCAAGAGAAAAGAAGGGGAAAATGTGCATTAATGGAAGTCTTCTATTGTTTCTTTTAAGTTGCACACATTTTAGTGTGTACTCTAGATTTGCACAGCACATGCACAGATACATAAAGAGAAATCTACCATGAGTAATGTGCTGTCTTAAAGAGGCATCTGCCCAACTACCATAAAAATGACAATGAATCCTATTTCTTTTCCAATTGCCACATAAGTTAATTTAAGACCATGTGAAGAAACTAAGGAAGATGGTTGAACTCTGTGTTTTTGCTCTGTGGATGTCCTCTCCATGGAAGGAAGTCCTCCTTGTGGAAAGAAGTAAGCACTATGGAATTAAAGTGCTCTCTGTGGAATTAAGTCCTCCTTGTGGAAGGAAGTTCTCTCTGTGGAAGGAAGTCCTCTCTGTGGAAGGAAGTCCTCCTTGTGGAAAGAAGTAAGCACTATGGAATTAAAGTTCTCTCTGTGGAAGGAAGTTCTCTCTGTGGAAGAAAGTTCTCTCTGTGGAAGGAAGTTCTCTCTGTGGAAGGAAGTCCTCCTTGTGGAAGGAAGCCCACTCTGCTGTCAGTGCATAATTAAATGTCAGTGTACCAGTTGATGAGGATGGAAACTTCGCTTCAAGCAGACATCTCTGGACAACTCATGGCTCACTGTCCTGTTTGCTTGGCACTTGGTCAGAATTTTTATTAGTGCACAGAATTTGCAGTGTGATTATCTGGCCACAAAACACTTTCTGTGCTCTATCCAAGGACATACTGTATCTATGGAAGTGGTTCTGGAAAATTCTTGAAATGTCCCTCCTGAGGGTTTTATGTCATATTTGCAGGATCCTCATGAGCAAAACAGGACTGATTAAGTCAACAGTCTCTTAAAATCTCCTGAGCATCCTATAAAGTAGCAGAGTCAGAAGAAGCCCTGAATCTGTGAGCACTTGTGCGATGCGGACGGCTTCCTGTGTGACTTCATGGGTAACCTGGCTCTGTGCAGAGAAGTCAAGCTACCTAGGGAAGACACCCTTGTTTTCGTCTAGAAGGACCACAAAGAAGGTGGTGGTCTTGACACAAATCCGTATAACCCAGGGAGCAGAGGCCAAGCAGAAATGATCCACATCCACACTGGGGTCCCCCTCGCGCAGCGCAGCCAGACCCGTCTTCCGCGGGGACCTCCTCCACACTCTCAGGGACGTCGGGGGCGCAGCAGGCAGGAGGGGCTGCCCAGGCACAGCTCTTCCCATCTCAGCAGGCTGAAAGCAAGCGCGTGGGCGACTGGAGGTGGGAGACCATGCCCCACGCACTGTGAGTTCTCACCCTGGGGCGCCAGGACATGCTCCGGAAAGAGCCCCAGGCACGGAGGCCAGCCATCTTCAGAGAGAATGTCGGGGAGAACTTAGGGAGGATCACAGCTCAGCAGGGGGGACTTGCTAGTGCAGCCACAAACTGGGAGGAGCAGAGGGGCCGTGTTGGCAGTGGGCAGGGGGTGGGCGTTCGCCAGGAGTGCGTAGGGAAGGGACATCAGGTTAAGAGTAGGACACGGGACGTTCTCACCTGCTGGGACCTGCCCTGGGTTGTGCAGAGCAGAAATGGTGTCATAAGCCACGTTCACATCTGAGTGGGGAGGAAAGCGTCTGAAGGAATGGTCCTCAGGAAGGAGAGTGAAGTGCGAGATTTCCAGCAATAATGCCACCAAACGCAGATAGAATATGATGATCGTGCTAATGAGCCATATTGCAATATCACATTTCAATACGGAATGACTTTAACTGTATGATTTTCTCTTTTAATAAATCCAAGGAGTTAATTTATAAAGGAAAAAGAACTTAAAAGTAAAGTGGGTAGGAATAATTCTACAAAGGTGTCGAAATGACCCAGGGAAATCAGATGTCAGAAGGGACCCCTGAACCTGTCCGGGAGGCACTGCCCAGGAAGGGTCACCCATCTGCCAAACACCCCGCCGTTGGAAAGAGGAGTGGAGATGCTACCTGGAATTGATGATGGAATTGAAGGGAGACTTTCTATTAGAAGAGGACTGTGGATTTAAAGGTGAATACGAGATTTAAAACTCTATTCAGTGAGGGTCTTGCTGCTGGAGAATTAGGGCCTGAGTAGAAAACTTGTCATACAGATATCAGAGATGGGACTAGCGGGACATGGAGGCACCGAGGCAGCCAAGGCAGGATGGCCAGTGAGGGTCGGGCAGGGCCAGAACAAAGGAGCATGGGAAGGTCTCCTGATGAGGTCAGCCTCCTGCCTGAGGAAAGTGGACACAGTAGGCGACCCGATCAGACAGACACTCCTGTACTCTGCTCCTAGCAGGGGACCCAATGCAAAAACTAAAACAGCCGCATGGACAGAGGGGGCACCAATCAATAGTGGTGAGGAGCGCGTGTACAGGGAGGAGATAAGGGGAGGAGGAAAGTCCAGAGACCTTAAAAGAACAGGCCAGAACTCCCACCAGACTCCCAGCTCAGGGCCCCTCTCTCAGGAGAAGTCTGTCTGTATCTCTGTCGCCTTGGAATGTGCCTGCTGCTTGCTCGCTGTCTCCGTCCTGCTCTTCAGGTCTCTGCTGAGCGGAGACAGTGAACCCAGCACCCGTAGACGGAACAGCATAGCTCTGAGCCTATGTCATTACAGGGGCAAAGGTCAAGCTCTGGACCAGCACCCAGAGTCTCCGAGCTGCAATTCCAGGACCGAATCACTGGTCTGATGAATGTTAGCAAGAGACTCATCTCAGGGACACAGAGTCCTCGTCCCCCTGGGTGGATGAAGTCAGCAAGCTGCTCGGTTACAGGGTGACAATTGTCTACGGTACATCATCACCACTGAGTACACGTGGGACATGCCTGTCAGACCCAGAGACACGGGGTGAAGAGCTGTATGAAGAAAAACAGGGGCCATGACCCCAACAGAAAACTCCAAGTCCATCCGGCATGGCTGCTCCATTCCTGCCTCAGCCTCGCGCCCGCCCCTGGCACGTTGAGCCCTGGGCACCAGGAGTCTGCTCTGCTTGGCTCGGGGCCGCCTCCTGCAGCGAGGCTCCGGCAGCTGCCCTGCTCTGAGCGCTGCAGGTCGCCGCGGGCGCTTGGTCTCTGGCAGCCCCACGGGAGCAGACTGGACATGAAATCAGCACGCTGGCAACAGTCTTCCTCTGTATTTTCTCACTAAATATTAGGCTAAGGACACAATTCCAATTCCAGTTTACCTCCATAAATGTCAAGTTTCATAACCATGTAATGACTTTTTATTTTTAGAAAACCACCTTTGTGAAGTTGGTAGAATGCCTATTGGGGAAAAAAGAAATTATTTCCAAAACTAGCAGAAGATGCCAGTGGCTTACCCTGCACCCTACCCTGCGCCCGCCAGTTACCCAGATCATCCGACGACCGAGGGGACAGACTCAGCAAGAGCCCGAGATGCTCATCCTCCTGGACCAGGGTGTCCGGGTTCCAGAATGAGGGTGCTGAGGCTCCTCTAGAGGCAGCAACGACTGACCCATCGCTCCTGGAGGGTGCCTCCGGCTTGGGCCCTGCCCCTACCACCTGCACGTGCTGCGCGTGACCCTCACGGCTGGCCTGTCCTGAGCGCCTTCGCCTACAGTGCTGTACCTTCTGGCAGGTACAGAATCCCAGGGAGCCCTGGGCTCGGAAGCCCCCAGACTGCTCATGGGACCACGCTGGGTCTGCACCCCCAGGGCTGAGGGCCCAGGACTCTGACCCAGCACCTCGCGCTCCACTGCTTCTGTGGTCCAGCTCCCCGGGTCCCTGCGTGGCTACCCGTGCCCATGCCTCCCGGGCCTGAGCACATCCCCACGGGTTCCCGGGTGCAGAGGGTGGCGGGCCTGCACGCCTTCCTCCACATGCTCTGTCCCTGGAGGAGTTGGGAGGCCGTCCAGACGTGCCTGGTATACGAAGGACTGCCTGAGCTGTTGCTGGGTAGCTGCCGACGCCACAGAGTCCTTCAGACATTTGCGACAGGTGTGGAGAGCGTGCCCGCACCTCACCCTCACCGTTCAACTAGGAAACACGGGGGCATGAAATCCAGCACTCTCCGTGTGCCCTTATTTCATATCTGGTTTGAACTGGTAAATTCCAATTCTGTTCACTTCTCAGTTATTTCTATGTTGAGTACAAAGAGGAAAACAAGCAGATTTAATTTTTTATGTCAAAGTGTTTTTATTTCCTTCTCTGGTAATTCTTCAATGTTTGGCAGGCTGTGCTGCGTGAACTGGAGAACATAAAGCCATTGGAAGACACGTTGGGTGGGGCCTCGGTTCCGACCAGCCTGGGCACAAGGCCTCTCTGCCCTATGCAAGTGGTGGCAGCCACTGGCCAGTGGAACCTGCCCTGCTCCGGATGCCTGTGCCCCCCATGTTCCTCCTCATCAGAAGTGAGGAGGGGGCTGGGAGGGGATCAGCCTCAAGGACGTCAGCAGGAGCTGGCCGCCTGTCACCAGGTGAGGACAGAGCGGGGCGCCCTGGGAATGGGAAGTGAGCCCCGGCCAGACAACAGGGGTGCTGTGTGCTGACTCCAGCCCTCAGGACCGCGGGGGCTTTGAGCACTGCGGCCAAGGCGTCCTCTTACGTATCTAGCCGGCCCAGACAGCATCAGACCTGCCTCAGGAGAAGGTCAGAGGGACTGCTGGATGGCACTGGTGTTTAGAAAGGAGGACAGACGTCCTGCTCATGGAGGGACTAGAGAGCACTGGCCCGTCACTCAGTGGCCTCGGACTTCAGGAACATGACGTCCTGATGCAAACGCGTTCGGCTACAGCAAGGCAGTCGCCTGACGGGAGGGCTTGGTTCATTTTTATTCAGGTGATGACTTTGTGACTTAAACGGCAAAACTCTCAGAAAACTGTCACAGAAGACAAATCTGTCTGGTGAAGGCCATGTTTTAAATACTTGTAGCTGACATCATGCCCACTGATGAAAGAATGGATGTTTTTACTTTAAGATTGGAAAACGACCCCACTTCTTTTCTGTCATTATATTGGCCGTACTAGGCAATGCCATAAAGACAAGAAAAAGACCGCCATAAAGTCTGGAAAGAAAGATACAGAACTCCTTAATCACACGTGACAGGATTGCGTATGTAAGAACTAAAGGAAAAAAATGCAGGAGTAGCTATATATAAAAAAAAAATCTGTTAGTTAACACACAAAACCACCCACATTCTATACATTGGTACCAATTAGTTGGAAAATTTAAAAATTAAAATCCTTTGTTATAATAGTAAAATATAAGATACTTAGAAATAAATTCATGAAAATATGTGAAAAATTTCAAAACATTGCTAAGAAAAATTCAAGGAATCTGTAATAAATGCTAATGGATAAGAAGACTCAATATCGTCACAGTTAATTCCCCCAAATTGATCAATGAAAACAGTATAACTCCTATCAAAATGCCAGGAAGACTGTTTTAGTAGAAATTGACATAGTGATCAGTGTATGTAGAAATGCAAAAGACTCAGACGATCCAAAGTATTATTCCTCCAAAAGAAAACAGGTGGAGGACTAATGTTGCCACGTTTGAAACACAATTACAGAGCCAGTCGTCTGGACTGCGTGTCAGTGGTTGAGGACAGGTAAACAGTGACTGGAAAGAATAGAGCCAAGAACAGAGTGAAATGCGTGTCCAGCTGACACCTGACAAGCACCAAAGCACTCCAATGAGAGGGGCCGGCCTCCTCCAGAGAGGACTCCAGGACACGGACGTCTGCGTGCCGGCTACGGGAAAAGCTCAGCACGCCACGCAGTCTGTTTAGTGGATCAGAGATGCAGACATAAAAGCTAGAAAGGTAAGGACTCTACCAGGAAGTGCAGGGGACACCAGGTGACTCTGGGCTGATGGGCTCTGGGGCAGACTAGCCACAGGAGAAAGCCTGGGCACGGACTTCATTAAAACACAGGAGCGCCGACACAAGGACACCATCAGGAAAGCCGGAAGGCAGGCCACGACGGGAGACGGCTCCCAGCACACGCCAGACAGAGCTCCCAGAGTCCCTCCCATCAAAACACACGCCCAACAAGCACACCTGAACACTCCGCAGACCCTGTCACACCCCAGTGCCACCGGGGCCGCCGTGGGCAGAATGGGCCCCTGTGGCCTCCTCACAGAATGGCTGGCGCAGGAAGGAAGGCCTCATAACGAGGACGGTGCGCCCGCCTGCTTTCTTCCCAGAGGACTGCCTGCCCTGCTGTATGTGCTCTCTGGTGAGGACAGAGCTCTCAGCCGGACAAGGACGTGAGCCCCGGCAGTCAGGCTACGTCCAGCAGCGTACGCTTGACTTTCCTTTGTTGATGATGACCTGGCGCCTTGCAGTGCTGACTGTGTAGGCAAAGGAAGTTCCCTTAGGGCGTGGGGACGAGACCACCAGAGTGCATCGGGTTTGTCCAGCTCCCGTGTCCAGCGGACGTGGCTTCCTGCTGTTCTAACCCAGAAGCGGCCGCCATGTCCTCCCAACGGGATCACAGTCTTGCACGGCCACCTGTGTCCCTAGCTTGGCCTCCTTGGTGAGCTCCCTGATGGCCTGCTCATTTCTGCGGCCCCTGAATCCACTGCCTTGGCTTCGGATTGCGGCCTGGTTTCTGCAGCCTGCTTGTAGCTCTGACGCGCATGGACTCGTCTGTTTACCTCCGGAGTCTTCTGCCAAGTCCCAATTACTGTTGCAATCACAACTGGAAGGCTCGGAAGTGCCTCTTTTCCTCAGCCGGCACCACACTCATCCCTGATGGTGCCTCTGTGGGCCCCTCCAGCCCCCTTGGGCTTGCTCCCTCTTCCAGGGAAAAGCAGAGTGCGCCTGGGCCTGGCTCTGTCCCTCCCACCTCTGCGGTGCTGCGCTTACCCCAGAGCAGGTGCCTCGCCCTTCCCGAGCCTTTGGCTCCCATGGGTGAGCCTGCCATGGCCAAGCACGCTTGCATCTTGAGGCGTCACCTGTGTGCTCCTGCCTCCTGGGGCCTCTGCTGTTGCCGTGAGAAGGACACCCAGATGAGGACACGTGGCTCCCGCCCAGACCGTGCAGCCCGGGCCGCCAGCAGAGCCACCCAGCTGGCAGGTGCAGGAGAAACGACTGGCTGGCCGTCATGACGGTGCGGCTGTGATGAGAACAGTCTGAGGCGGTGGTCACCACCTCCCCTAGCGTCTTCAGGCCTACACGCAGTGTTTCCTACCTTCCCTCCAGTGAGGCTCCTGACGAGGTCACCAGACAGGGTGCTGCTCCAGGCATGAATCCTCTCTTTGGCAAGCAGCCCTTGCTGCTGACGTGCATGCATTGAGCTCAGAGAGCAGCCTGTGTCCAGCCAACACTACAGACGAGGCCTTGGGCCAGCAAAAGGATGTGAGGCTGGGGAGGAAATGTCCACTGCAAGGACAGACCCACGGGGCCAGGACCCTCCTCAGCCAGACCAAGGACTGCCCATAGGCAATGCAAAGCCACCTCACCTATGCTTTGAAAACTCTGGTAGCCTGCTTTCAGACATGGGGCCCACTTAAGGGACAATGACAGTCTTATCCGGGCGGGGGCTTAGAGACACATACAGCACAAGCACTGGTGACCATAACAACATTACGCAGGAAGCTTATTAGCACTGGGCAACAGAGCTACAGCCCCATTAGAGGTACAGGCTCTGTGCTCCTGTGGCCAAGACCCCAATTTCACCTATTTCTGCACACGGAGCCTGTCGACATGCTAACTAAAGGATGAGACTGACATCTTACTCTGCTAGTTTTGAAATGAGTACGAATGCTGTTGGGCTTAAACAGTGTGAAGGATACTCAATACTGGGCATAGGCCTTGGTTTTTCCAGGGAACACAAACCCCTGCATAGAAGGGAGCTCTGGGAGGTGTTATGAAGTTTAAAAAGGATTTCATAATTTAAAGTGAAAGTTTGTTCATTCGATCCCACTTTCTGAAAGTGTCTGCATCTCACACCTGCTGGCAGGTTTGGAGACAGACGGAGGAAGGCCGACTACCGGGTGTCTGTGGGAGACGAGGTCAGAGGCCTTGGAAAAAGGAGGCTCCTCTGCTCAGGCTTAAGGGGCTACAGAGGCAGCCCTGGAGTCAGGTTGAGTGCTGTGCTGGGGGCACTGGGCAGGGAAAGGGCAGCGGAGAACCAGTGGGTCTCAGGTCGGGATGAGGCGTGTGGCAGAATTACTCCTCCGGAGGTGGCCTGAACTCAAGGTGGAGCTGTGCACTGTGTGTCCAGGGCCAATCTCCACCCCTGTTCGCTCTCAGCTGAGACACTTCCCGTCTCCTGTGACCACTGAGGGACAACGGTGGACATCTACTACTTCGCTCCTCGCTACACAGTGGCTGCCTTGGCAAGCCAGTGCATCAGAGAAATGCCCTGCAGGAGGTCGCCTGGGGCATGGGACCCCCCTGCTCCCGAGCAGCGGACAGGGTGCTTTTGTCCAGGCGTCCCTCAGCGTGCTGCGTGAGGCCTGACAGTCCACGTTTCTCACGAGCTCTTGGATGATGCTGAGGACAAGCCGGTGCTCTCATTTGCCAGAGGCCTCCCCATATGGGCTCCCTGTGTTTTAGGACTGATTACAGTACTTGATTTGTAAGCATGCTGTCTTCATCAGTCATGGCGTCTCTTGTGGTTCTCCTCTTAATTAGGTAACAGATGAGATGATCAAAGAAGGCAAGGAATAAAATAAAGAACGATGCCTCTTTAGATTTTGATTTGCTAGAAATGGCAGAGGGTAGGGAGGGAGGGAGGTGGGAGAAAGGCCTTGGAACTTAGAGTTTTAATGAAATGACATTATTCGCATGTCCACTTTCAATGAAAGATCAAAGCAGCATTTTCAGTGCTAAGATTTTGCCTATAATTAGAATATATTTATGATCTGCTTATAATTTAATTCCAAAGACAGATTTTAAGATGATATTTTAGATCCAAGGTCCCTGCCTTCCTGGAACTAAGTGTTCTGCATGTTCCCCTGCAGTGCTTGCCGCAGAGCGAGGTGCACAGTGAATCTTCACCAGGAAGAAGCCGAGGATCAGGCGGGGCTGGCTGCCCATGGATGGCACGGAGGTGAGGCCGGTCGGGCAAGCGCTCCCGGGCAGGGTCTCACCACGCCTGCTCCTTCCAGCCGCAGCCAGCTCCCTCAGGGGCAAAGCAGGATGCTCACGTTGAGATTCGTATGTAGAAGGGCAAAGGGTTGGGTGAAAGGCTGGGTCCAGCTTTTCCAGAAAGAAAATGATGGCTGCAGATGTTCTTCTGATTTATTTCATCCCTTATTTTTTTATCACAGCAACAGACTCAGAATCAAAGTCACCTCTGATTATAAATCATCTCCAATGTGAAACACGAATCCTGGACCCCAGACAGGGGAGAGGACATTGTACTCCCAGGTCAGGACCAAGACGGCCCTTGCAGAGGTCCTCAGAGTCCCCGGCTGGAGAGCTGCTCCCAGACCACAGTCCCCTGCCCGCCTCTCCTCATTTCCTGGACTCTGGTGCCCACAGAGCGGTGCCTGCCTCCCTCTACCAGTGCCAGCCACACAGAGGCGGTCTTGGAAGAGTGGCGCAGCTCCCTTCCTCCCATCGACTTTACTCTGCTCTGCTCACTAGCCTGCAGCTTCCTGCGGCTCCCCGCCCTCCTCCCAGGCCCGGCACAGAGCCCCGGATGCTTGTCCTCCCTGCCACCTGGACGGGGGTCTCTCCTGGTGCCTCTGTGCAGTGCTGCAGGCTCCTGGTGGCTCCTGCTGCCCTCCCCAAGTCCGTGTGGTGCTGAGTGGCCACCCTGGTCTGCGCTCACACGGACCCAAGGACATCGGTGCATTTGTTTCTGAGCAGGACCTTTGGGGATTAATGAGGTAGACGAAATTGTCCTGGAAATGTGCTACAGAAATGTTGCTGCCTTTTCCTTTACAATCCTGTAGGATTGACTGATGGGTCCCATGTGAAGGAAGTCAGGAGGAGTGGTCTGCTTCGTATCCAGATGCCTTACAGAAAGACCGGAACAGCTCACACTTTCCAGAGGAGCCCACAGTGAGGCCCGTGCTTCCATCTGCTTCAGCTGTCACAGGACGGGGAACAACCGCCGGCCTGCAGCTCCCTGTGAGGACTGCTGAGGCGGGCACCAGCCTGTCCTCACCACCAGCACCAGATGCCACGCCCCTCCCTCCCGAGGTGCAGGCCCCAGGACCCGCCAGCAGGCGCATGTGTGCGGAACAGAGGTTCTGTCAAGGGCGGGGTGACCTCTGCTTAAGAGGCAGGGAGGGAGACCACCCGAGGCTTGAGGAGAGCCGGACCTCGGGGCCGGCCAGTCCTTCCTCCCAGGAGTGCTGCTGCAGCAGAGCCCAGCGAAGTCACGGGCTACCAGGGAGGGCCACCGGGAAGGACGGGAGGCCGTGCGAGCCCGGCACAGTCCTCCTCTTCTTGGAAGACGCTGCCCTGGGCCCTCTGTGTCCTTGGGAAGGCCTGCTTCTGTCAGGAGCCCCGCGAGCCTCAGCCTGCTCCAGGGCTGGTCTCCTCCTTCAACAGGACAACGGGAAGTACGTGCTGTGTTTGCAAGGAAGTGACTCAGATGGCCAGCCTCGAGAGAGGACTGCAAAACCACAGGAGAGGCCACGGAGGCCGTCTTTCAAGTCTAAGACAAGAGTTTCTGCAGCCCCCCCACATCCGAGACCTTCCCTTCCCCGCCTCCCTCGAGGGCACTTTCTCAGACCCCCTGAAGACTCGGTACGTGCTGGGCATGTGTCTCTTCCCAGGAGCTAGTCGGGGTCTCAGCTCCTAAGTTACTGTCACTGTCCCAGTTTATAGATGAGGACGTGGCACAGCAAGCAGGTCGTGTCCCCTCCTCTGGACCCTCGTAACAGCAGAGTCAGAGCCCCACTGCTGACCACCATGTGGTGGCCTCTGGCACCACCCCAGCAAGCTGCAGGGCAGGGATGAGCATCACCCGCGTGTCTCCTGCAGAGACGGCCCGCTGAGAGGGGCCTTCTGCCAGGGCTCTGCAGTAAGTGGTGGACTCAGATCACCACCGAGTCCTCCAGCCCCAAGTCCATGCTGCTCTTGTCAGAATCAATCCTGTGGGCTCAGCTCTGACTGGGTGGGCCTTCCTGAAGTCAGCCCTGCCCTGGGCTCAGCTCAGGGAGTGTCTCGGTGACCCGTGTTGGTGCCTTGCCTCCTCAGGTCTTAGCCAGGTAAGGCCCAGCCTGGTTCTGCAGACCAAGAGTGAGTCTTCTGAGAGTGCCACAGGACTCGGTGACCAGTTCCTGGGGTGGGTCGAGGGTCTGGACAGGGCCAGACCAGGAGGAGTGTGGCCTTTACCGTGGAGCGGCTACCAGCGGTCCCCAGGAGTCTGGGACAACCTGGAGCAGTACCTTCCATGTGGACCAGGCATGCTGGGAAGTGCTGGCACTTGCTGGTGACTTTCAACCTGATCACTAGGTCCAAAAAACCCAGCAGAGGCAAAGCAGAAGGCCTGCCCACCTGCTGGCACAGAACGACTGGAATCACACAAGCACAGACCAGCTGGGCTGCAATCCGGAGTCAAAGCGGAATGTTGGATTGTGTAGAGGCAAATGAGGGGGGAGGGGCAGGGGAAGGAAGGGTGGTGGACTGGACAGACGTCAGTGCCCGGGGTCACCTACGATCCCACGATGGAGTGACTCTTTTCATCGCACACACCCAGAGGAAGGGAAGTGGCACTCTGTGTACAAGGAGTCGAATGCATTCTGCTGTCGTGTGACTAAAGAGAATCAATGCTTTAAAAGGAGGTCTCAGGCCGTGACGCATGGACACCATGGCAACACTGCCCAAAGCTCTCAGCTGTCCTTGGTCCTGCTTCCTGGGGGACCATGGCCCACTTCGCTCCACTGGGAGAACTTTGGCTGCCAGGATTCACGCTCCCCATCGGTCCGAGCCCCAGGGTGGGTGGCAGCTTAAGGCTGGCTGGGTTGCCTGTGGTACACCCTGTTCCTGTCTCCACTGCTGCCACAGCAGTTCTCAGAGTACTTCCCCAGGGGACCCAGGGTGCCATGGGCCCACGAGACATCAGCCACCACGGCGGCCATTCTGGTGAATCGGGAGTCTCAGTGCCAACACAAATCTGAGGTATCAGCAGACGCAACCCCTCTTTGGGATCCTCGGTACCAGTGTGTTTGGAGATATAAGGAATTCTTATGCTAAAAAATTTGAACACTCCCAAATTAGACTATAAACTTAGACTATTTAAGAACACGGACCTTGTGCTATGGATCTCTTTTGCCCTGGCCACGCACTGGAGTCTCACAGTAGTGGCAGATCTACATGCCACGGGCTCTGCACATGCCTGCTAGACTGGCCCTTGCTCAGTTCTCACCACTCGGTGAGTTTGGTGCATAGAGATGTCATTCCAAGAGGAGGAAACCAGAGGCTGAGCAACAGCCAGGAGCAGGCGGCCCAAGGCCCAGGCTCCGCTGCCTCCTGTGGCCTCAGGCCAGGGCTCCCCAGTGCCAGGGTGCTGCTGGGAGGAGGGTTCAGTGACCACCCAGAGCCAGGTCTTCATCCAGGTGAGTTGATCCCATCTGCAGGAAGATTCTGGAGGAGGCTCTGGGACCCGAGGGGCAGACTGAGAGGGGCCTGTCAGACGCGCTCAGCTCCGCAAGCGGCCCTGCCTGTTTGGCCTCCCCCGTAAGGTCAGACCCTGGGCATCGTCCTGCCTTGAACCATCAGAAGACCAAAACCTCCACCGGGAGGCCCCCATCTCCACAGGGAAAACAGGGCTCTGCGGGCCCTCCGGCCCTCCCTCTGCCCCCAGACCCCATACCCTGCTGAAAGGCACTGTGCCCGCTGCACCATGGCTTGGCAGGAACCTGCATTTCCCAACAGTATTGTCACAGACCTCTTGAGAGATGAAGAATCATGTCCTTGTAAGACTTGAGACCCAAAAAGCAAGGCAGGAAAAGGTCATTGAAACTGAATCCAAAATGCACGCGCAACGCTCATGTCATGACCTGAGAGACACCGAGCTCAACGTTCCAGAGCGGCCGTGGGCGTGTAGAGGATCCATCACCTGGAGATGGCCTCTGGGCTGGCCACCACCTGCCCAGGACGCCTGCCAGCCCCTCCCTCCTTTGGCTCGGGGCACTTGCCCCACACCTGCTTTCTCGCACTCGAGACCTGAGCGTCTTGTTTAGTTTACAGCCCTTCAGACAAGGAATATCCTGGCAGAACTGCCTAAGCTGGATGGCTCTGAGGGCTTCGCTTCTGCAGCTCGGCAGCAGCACAGGACCCTGCTCCCCATCAGGGAAGCGGTTCCGCGGTGGGTTCCAGGGTGCCCGTGCCCTCTGTGGGGCCCCACACTGCCTGGGCGCAGTGCTCCGAGGGGGAGGGGAGCCAGCTCCAGCAGAACCTGGGGACGTGCCGGTGCTCTCAGAGGCCAGGGCCCTGGCAGGGACGGTGCCCTGCATGTTGTCCTGTGACTTCACATGGCTCGCCAAAGGTCCTACCTTCTCTCTGTGGCCATTTTTAGCAGAATTGCTTGGTGCTTCAGGAGTGAAGCTGAGATCCCTCAAGTGAACTAGCACAGTCTCTGCTCCCAGCTCCGCACACTGGGACGTTCTCCAGCTCTGTGGGGCGTGGTGGAAATGCCAGCTCCTCGAGAACTGTGGTTTCAGTGCCTGCCCCCACCCAGTGACCTGCACTCTGTCCCTGTCACACGTCGCCCCTGCCTCCCTTGCTCTTGACCCACTAAGGGCAGCTGCCCCCCAGGCCAGGCCTGCAGGCCCCTCGCAGGGTCTCCTTGGCCCACCAGGGCACTCGGAGCCTGGCAGCCTCCAGCAGCCCTTCACCAGGTGCCAGGTGCTGTCATGTCTGTGGAAAACGGGGCTGTGGGGACACTGGTTGTGCGGCTTCCCCAGTATCCTGTCCTCATCCTCTGGGGGTGGGGAGCCCCTCTTCACCATGGGCATGAGGCCAGAAGTCACTCACCCCCAACTCCAGGGAGGGGCCCATGATCCCAGCACAGCCAGGGAGCAGTTCTTGACCCTCTGGTCACAGAGACTGGTTCAGGGATGAAACCATGACCCAAGACAGGCACTGGAACCAATTCCAGGACTTATACTTAAAAAAGGACACTTCAGTGGGATGCTTCCAGCCGGGGCTCAGGTGGAGAGAGTAGATGAGACTGTGGAGTCAGGAACAAGGACCGAGGGGCAAAGCTTCTGCAGGCCAGGTGTCCTCAGACAGCACCTGCTGGTCTGCAGGACGTGCGGCCAGCACACAGCCACAGATGTGCAGAAAGCTAACTGACCAATGAACTCTTCCTGGAATTGTTTATAATTCCAGGCATTAAGGGATTATGAGAACCCATTCACAAGAAATTGCTTCAGTTCACTACATTGTGGCATTCAAAGGCTTAAGACAGAGCCGTAAAGTAATACTGCTGGAGTGTCTTGCATATTTTAAGCATGAGAGTCACCTGGAGACCACAGTACTACTTCCCATGGCCCCTGTGCAGGGTGGGGACCCCACAGACGGCACAGAAAGCTTCACTTTCCAAGGCCCGGCAGAGACGGTTCTACAGTCACCCAGCTACAAGAGCCAAGCTCCAACCCGCCACCCCAGAACTGGAGCAGTCGGGGCATGAGCGAACAGCCACCTGAGGGGACAACCTGAAGGCTTCCTAGGAAGCTGGACACACTCTGAGAAGATGGCCCAGCGGGCCTCTCCTGGCACTGGGCCAAGCCAGTCGTGACTCGTGTCCACAGAAGCTTGAATGTGGCTGTCTACGCAGCTTCGTTCAGTTGCCCCCAATAGGAAGCAACCCACCCGCCTTCCGGAAAGTGAGTGCACAAGCTGGTCCGTCCAGACCAGAAAGCAAATCGGCACTGAAAGCCATGAGCCCTCGGCCACGGCAAGACACGGAGGAGACGAGCGAGCAGTAGCTGAGTGCAGGAAGCCACGTGCCACCTGGCTCCAGCTGCTGGCTTTCCAGAAAAGGCCAAGCCAGGAGACTAGGAGACAGCACAGAGGGCAGGGAGGAGAGGGCGGGCAGGGGCACCTGCTGGCCTTTCAGGTACTGAAACTCACCCGCATGACGGGACGGTGGGGACTTGCCACTGGCCAGTGTTGAGGCAGTGGTGGTGCAACCACGGTGTGAGTCAGCAACCTGTCGGCACAGGCCGGGCAGGCCCCGCGAAGTGCTGAACGCCAAGCTCGAATCCGGTACTGACTCATGGCTCGCCGCTGGGCGAGGCCACACGCCCACCTGGGGACGGCCCCTCGAGTCCTCCGCTCCTCCCCACCTTTCTGTTGCCCAAAACTCCAAATCTTTGTCACTTATACAAATGACTGAACATGTTTTCAAACTACCCTGGAGAGCACAGAAGTATTCAGTACTTTATTAAGTACCTACTGGATATTCAACATGGACTTTCATATTATAAAAAACCACAGAGGAAATTTTAAGTAATTTTAAACATGGAGGCGAGACATGAAGAGAAAGAGCTGAAGTAATTTATTGATTGGCTTTGCCTCAGTCTAAGATTTCTTACATACCCCTAATGTCACATCATGTGGAGTTTGGTTGTGACATGTTGCTATTTTGAAATTAATACAATGACTTTAGATGAAATGTCTTAGCATTCACAAAAAAATGTAATATTGAAAGTGCTTAAATTGAAAAATATCTGGAGCTACTCAAAGCTCTTTCCAGCCCAACCTTTGAAAGGAATGGTTCCACTTTCTTAGTTTTACAAATTGACTTCTCAAATGAAGAAAGTGGACTTTTTTTTTCTTGATGCAGAATCACACCAAATAGAAAAACAATATGATTTCCAAGTTTCCAAACAAAAGAGAAAAAACGCCTTTTAGTTGAAAATAATCTTGGAAAATTTACTTCTGAAGTCGAGTTCAGAAGTTAGGAGCAGGCGCAGCAGGACAGGAGGGCCTGTTCTCCCAAGGGTCCCACACTTGCACTGTCCTCTGTGGGCCTCCAGCAGCGCGTCCCGGTGCCCCGGACGTGGTGGACACTAGCCC
The DNA here is from genome assembly GCF_902686445.1 of Sciurus carolinensis. Classification (NCBI taxonomy): domain Eukaryota; kingdom Metazoa; phylum Chordata; class Mammalia; order Rodentia; family Sciuridae; genus Sciurus; species Sciurus carolinensis. The sequence continues at coordinate 1,490,817 of NC_062219.1, forward strand.
TGCAGGCTGGGCATTGCTCTGACACTTTCAAGCTCAGCTAAGAAAGGTTCAGAAGCAGATTAATCTGCAGATGTACAGATGGAAGGCTCGCCTCCTAAGACGGGCTGTTCCACGCCCGACGGGCACTCTGCCATCCTGCGTCTGCACTGGGCACAACCCGCATCACCGTGCCACTGTGTGAACGCCCCTGGCGCTCAGGCGGCACAGAGGACGTCCAACAATGTGCCCTCCTGCAGAGGGGTGGACACTGCTGTGCGCTGGGAAGCGCGTGAGGCTTTTATCAGCTTAACTGAACTTGGCTGGTTTTCATAAAGACAGTTTCATTAAAAAAAAAAAAATCACTGATGAAAAATAACTATTCCATATAAAATATCTGTGGTCATGAACACAAGAGCTAAATTTGGGAGAAATTCTCCCATGGAGCCAGCGTTGGATAGGCAAGAATTAGCTCCATCCCTGTTTAGGATGGAAACACCAGAGATCAGCAAGAAGCCACCCACATGGCTGCTGCTCATCTCTCCCCTTGCTACGGGGCTACAGAGCCCTTCCTGTTGTAAAGGGATACTTCAGGAAAGAAGACCGCACTCCAGGGGACAGTGGGAGGAAGGACAGGGCATAGTCAGCCGAGTCTCACCTCCACAGGTCTCCTGGCTGACTGGCTTTACCTTCAGGGCCAACAACCCTCAGGAAGGGAGCACTCTGTCCTGCTTGTGGGGATCGAATGTGTCCCCCAAGTTGCTATGTGTAAGCCCTGCAGGTGGGGCTTGGAACATGAGTATTTGAGATAGGCCCTCCGCCAAGGGCGGGGCCCGGTCCTACAGGACCAGTGTCCACATAGGAAAAGGAAGAGGCAGTAGGGACCACAAAGGCAGGGCCGTGGAGGACAGCGAGGGCCTCTGGAGAAACCGGCCCTGCCCTGCCGTGATCTCAGAAACCCAGGCTCCAGGAGTGGGAGGCAGTAACTTCGTTGTCTAAGCCACCTGTCTATGGTGTTCTGTTAGGGTAGCAAAAGCAGACATTTGCTTTTTGAAGAAAGCCCAAGGAATTTTTCCCTGATGATTTACTAAACAAATATTGTGAGCAGGGAATGGCATTTATTTACAGGCCAGACTGTCAGATACAAGACAGACACCAGGTTGAGTGTGAGTTTCAGATACACTAAGAACAAATTTTACATACTACATATATATAGGTGCCATGCAGAATTTCTATTTTTAAATAACATTGTTCTCTATTTTTCCCCATTTACCACCGCTGTTTTAATGAGCTTCATTAGCTTAAAATGAAGTCCCTGATGAAGGACTTGTATCTTGAGTACACAAGGAAATCTAATATTCGATGCCTTCAAGAAATATTGTGCCCTGTTTTACACATATGTAATTATAAGAAAAATCTGAAATATGTCCAAAATCACACCTACAATGTATGGTGGTGGCACTTGCGCTTTTACATTGAAAAGCTCCCAAGGAGCGGTTTAAGATGCATTGTCAGGGTGGCACCCCAGAGCTCGTGACCCAGGGGGCACAGAGGGCATGTCTCTCATAGGAACAGGTGCGTGGCTCCGTGTGCACCGGGGCGGGGCATCGTGGCAAGCTGGAGAACAGCATGTGGGCCAGTGGACAGCACAAGGTCGACTTCCACAGCTGGGAGCCAAGCCCCAGAGCGGCTCTGCTGGGCCTGGCATCTGGTGAGGGCCCGTTCCTGACTCACAGATGGCACCTGCTGTGGGTCCCCAGATGGCTCTTTAGATTCTTGGGGCTCTTTCAGATGGACCTCTCCCACAGGGCTCCACCTCAAGATCTAAGCACCTTCACTTCGAGGCCAGGGTTAGAACACAAATTCCAAGGACCAAAGCAAGGAGGTGGAACACAGTGCACAATACTCTCAGCAAAAGGAAAATGAACACGCAGGTAGAGTGGACGCACACGCTGACATGCATGTGCATCCTGTGCCTGATGGCATCTGCGGCTTAACCTGTGGTCGTAGGGCGAGGTGACCCCTGGTTCCGCTGCCTCATCCAGAGACACTATGCCCAGATCTGCCTTTTCCCTCTGAGCCTGACAGGCAGGGTAGCCAGCTGTTGCTATGGCGCCATCTCTTGCTGCAGGGCCAGGGCCACGGCAGGTGGCCAGACCCACCAGGTTCACTGGCTCCCATTGGCAAGCAGTCCACCTGGCTAAGCTCTCCCAGCGGAAGGTGAGGGGTCATGGTGGATCCAGCTCCAGACTGGAGATTTGGGGAGCAGACTGCCTCCTGCACGTGCCCTTGCTCTCCTGAAACTGCGGTCTGTGAGCGCGAGGCCTGGTGGGTAGAGCTGGGGAAGCGTGTGAAGGTGGCCCCTATCAGCACAGCCAGGCAGGGACTCCCTGAGCACAGCCCAGCACCCGGCCTGCTCCACGGCAGTCTGCCCACTCCGCCTGACCACCCCCAGGTGACTAAGAGCCGGCCCTGGTGGCGAGTGAGCAGATGTCACCCTGCACCCGCCTGGGGAAGTTCTGCAGGTGTGCTCAGGGAAACCTCACACTCCTCCTGAGCAGCAGGCGGCTCGCACCACCGAGGCTGGGGAGGACGACGCATGGACTGCTGCCTTCTCCACTCGTCTAAAGAGTCAGGACACGCCACCTCAGGTCTTCCTGGGGGAACACGGGCCCTGGACACCTGTCCCACGGCTGGGACTGGTGTTGCACTGGGCGCATCCTGCGGCAGGTTCTGTCTGACACACAGGAGCCTGCTGCACTCTGACAATCGTCACTCGTGTGACCGTGGAGAAACACTTCCGTGGCAGTGCTCCTGCAGGACAAGGGGCCTCCGAGGAGAAGGTGGTAGGTGTGAGAGGAGCAGAGGTGGCAAGAGGGTTGCACCTGTTAAAAACAGAGGGTTGGGATAAAACACGGATGGATGATGCTCGGCGATGTGCACACACGCCCCGCTTGCTGGGAGTGAATCAAGCCGCTCAGCAAGTACTGGCACGGATGATTCCACAGGACCAAGCCTAGGGGCTTCCTCAGGGTGGGCCTCATCCTCACCGACCCCTGAGGTTGATCACCTCCATCCTGACTCCAAAGTGGACATCAGCCAGCACCCACCTTCTGTGCTTCCTGGGCCCTGGAAGACTCCAAGCAGGAGCAAGGCCCTGAGCAACTCGGGAGAAGCAATGCCCTCACCATCACTTGCTGGGTCCAGTGACACCCACGCGCAGAAAAGAGGTCTGCAGCTGCCCAACCCACACTCAGAACAGCAGGTGCTGCCACTCTGCTGCTCCACCTGTGGTCTGTGGCCCTGCCCAAGCTAGATAACAAGGAGGACAGGGCTTTACCTGAGGGAGTGTACAGAGAGAGACTCCGAGAACCCATCCGAGGTTCCCCGGGTGCCGGGGCTCTTGTGCCAGCGCTGTTTGGCAGAAGGCCACTTCCAGAGCTACACTCCTGCCTGCAGCCCTGTGGACAAGCCCTCAGGGTCAGCCGATCCCTGGTAGCTGCTGGTGCAACCCATGGCTCATCCATGGGGTCAGGCAGACGTGCCCTCGGGCAGCGAGGCCCCAGACCTGGGAGCAGGACATGCCTGGCCTTCTGCTCGAGGTGGAATCACAAGTCTGGGCTAAATGCCACTCATCCACTTAGAGCTGAGAGAACTGAGCCCCGAGGCGAGCGGCCCCAGCTCCCAGAGCCAGGGCGGGAGTTAGTCACGCCACGCCTGGAGCACCCAGCGGTTCGCGAAGAGTGACAAGCACCTGCTCTGAGGCTGAGGCCCGTCCGGGGCTTGGTGTCAGACCCCACTGACTCGGTGGTGAGCCCCACCTTCCCCTCTCCTGCTCAGCAAAGGCCAGTGTGCTCCGCGGGGGTCCTGGGGGGTGTGTCAGCCAGCCCAGAAGTCCTAGTCTACTTCCCTTCATGACGATCTCCACACTCTCTGCAGTTGAAACTCTGCCTGCTGCTGATTCAACCACAGTTTGGTTAAATATTGAAGTCTGAGAAATATGAAATCTTGAAATACTATTGCAATTAAAACCTCCATGTACAATTAGGAAGACTGGGTAAACTCAGCAATGTACATTCTAAGAGGAATAATTAATGCCTTTAAGTAATACAGTTTTATAGACCACGGTTAAAAGGAACTGCTAGATGCATTTTAATATTGTGAGCTCTACAAATGGCCACGTTTTATAACTTATGAATCTAATTGGTACCTTGATACTGTTATCCTGTTAGGTTTGAAAAACAGAATGAAAAGGAAAAACCCCGAAATGAAAAAAGAAAATATAATTTGTATTATTCACCTCCAAGGAATGCAATTTACCATGACTTAAAGCAGAATTAAATGATAATTATCTTTTGGCAGTAATATTAATATGTGCAATAAAACAAAAATTATCAAACTCTGAATAAGGCAGAACGGTGTTTCCCCAGAGAGGCCCCTTTAAACTGCAGGACACCAGGACCTCTCCCTGGACACAAAACAGAGTTGTTTTTACAGTTTGGGGAGGAAAGTAGATTGTTCTTCTAAATAGGAGGAGAATTTTGACAGTTGACAAAAATAGGGTCCTTTGTGTTTTCTCCAGCTCGTGTGCAAAATCTTAAAAGACAGTAAATGAAACGGTGGGCAAAGCCAGAGGATTACCAGAGGGAGGCCAGGGCGGGCCTTGCCCAAGGGCCCACAGCAGGAGGCCAAGGACAAGTCTTCTCCCCCAGGAGTCTGCACAGCCTCAGCCCTGGGCTCCACGGGAAGACCAGGCTCCTGCAAGAGCCCTGGAGGGGGCGGAAACAGACGCGTTCCATCGCCAACCTCAGATTTGGAATTAATAACGGACGGAGAGGGCAGCGCCCAGGTTCTGCACTCCCTGTGAAGCTGGCCTGGCTGAGCCCTGGAGGAAACACTGCAGCCACAGGAGAGGCATGCTGGCCACTGGGGGTCCAGGCAGGGGCCAGTGCCCCAGCAGGGCTGCCTTAGGAGAGCGAGCCAAGGTGGAGGTGCTGACCGGGGCGGGGTGGGGTGGGAAGAGCCCCGGGTGGTCCCTGATCTTAGGCCTGCTGGCTCAAGGGCGGCCCCGCCCCCCACAGCTGCTGCCTGCACAGGGAGCCCAGCAGGGAGGGACTCCAAGAAAGAAGCCTGCCTTCTTGGAGGACAGTGGGCCTCCCACTGAGAAACGCAGGCTGCCTCTCCTCTCCTCAGGGCCAAGCAGAGATGGCCCCGGGGCACTGTGACCCCTGTGCTCCACTCTGACCCCAGGAAGGTGGCTCCAGGGGTGACCCAGCCCAAGTCCCACTTGATTCCCTCCTGGTCAGCATCAGACCCCCTGCAATGCTTCAGTGTCCACATGGGGGAGGGGAGAGTGAGACTCCTACTGGAAATAGGTGCCCGAGCAACAGTGGTGAGGTCCCCACCGCCAAGGCCCAGTCCCAGCAGGGCATCTGGTGGCTCACAGCCCCGACTGAATGAGGCCACCAGCTTGACCCCACCCCACTGATTGATGGTTCTTCATGCGACACCTTGACTGAGGTTGTGCATATGATGGCACCATGGCCAGCCACGTGGGCACAGAGGGTGCACTGCCCACCGTCCTGAGGCCTTGGGCCCTGAGTGAACACGCCCAGCTCTTGGACAGCAAAGAAGAATGCAGCTCCAGGCCCTGGGACCTCGCAAGGGCCTCCACCTCCTGGCCTGTGGGACGAGGCCTGTTCTGGGGCTGAGCCCAGTGTCCTCCTCCTCCTCCACACTCCCTGCAGAGGGTCACAGCCCAGCGCAGAATCCCATCATTGGACACAGAATTAAGAAATCTGCATTCTTGGACACTAGAGTAAGAAGAGCATGCTGATCTTGTTCTTAGCATTTGTGAAAATGACAGGACAGCGGTCCAGTCCACGTGTGCCCTGTGGACCACGCCACGAACACAGCCCCAGGACAGCCACTCAGGTCGCTTCCCACTGCAGGGCTTCCTCTCCAAGGCGCCGGACCCCAGCCTTGTGCCAGCCACTTGCCCTCCTGCCTGGGACCCCACCCCCGGTCAGGGCACCCAGAAGGGCTGCCCACTTGGATGCAGAGACCAGGGCCTGGCCCTCTCCTGGCGCTGCAGCAGGACCCTGCAAAGCCTGAAGGCATGGCTCAAGCTTTCTCTAGAGGAAGACTCGGCGCGTGGAGGGCCGCAGACCCCAGCACCCGGCCTGTGACTCCCGCTGCACTCAGTGCATTCTCTGACCGAGGAATGAGACGCTGCGGCTCCTCTTCTAGATCCTGGGTCGGGTGTACGGGAAGTCAGGCTGGGGCTGTGGGAAGCAGTCACTGACACAGGAAAGAGCAACGAGCGGGCTTATACTTGCCGAATAAGCGAGTATACTGACAAAGCCATATAATTAAAAGAATCTTGCAAAATCTACCTGATAGACATTTGTCATAATTTGCGTACCGTTATGAAGAGATTTAGGCTGGATATGGAAAGATGGGTCAAGACAGTAGACATATCAACACCTAGACTTACAGAGATGGGAAAAATGGAGAATGCACTCCCAAGATAGAACTTTTCAGATCTGATCGTTTCTTTAACATATATTGATCATAAAATGAATGTGATGCTTTTCTAACCAAATGAACAGAGAATGTTTTGTGTATAATTATATTGCATTGAATTTCAATCAACATAAATCCAGAAGCAAAGTACAGTGGTACTTAGATTCTCTCCTTACTTCCTCAATTTTTATCTACTTGGTTATATTTCTGTTTCCTCAAGTCTGGTTTAGAAAAAAAAGCAATGGTGCCACCAGAATGTCCCTGGAATGTGTGACGGTAAAACTCTTTATTAGTTTAGTAAATACGTATTTATTGAGTAACTACTATGTGCAAAGCTTCCTAGGCTGAGAGGACTTGGTTAGTTTTGCAAGAACAGCCCCTTGGAAAAGCTACTGCCACTCTGCTCTAGGCCCAGGCTCACGGCACACGCTCACTGCCCATCAAGAGGCCTGGAGCCAGGTGCTGGCACTGCTACCAAAAGATATATCATATTTTATTTCAAACACACAGGGAAAATCCTACATTTTGCCCTCCTACAGGAATATCAGAGGATGACTAAGCAAGACCATTTCTAGTTTGACCTTTTCTACAAAAGAATTTGAAAGAATAAGGACAAACTAAGTATATTTTTAAAAACACAGAGTAATAAGTCACAAATTATTTATTTGGTCAAATAAATGTGCCTATGTCTACCAAAAATGATGATAAGTAAAAGTAGCTTTTAATAACAGAAAATAAATGTGAATATAGGTCTTGTGACATTTGAAGCTTCAATGACAACAGAGGCCATTACAAAAATCCTGATTGTGATACATCATTTCACATCATTTTACGGTTAAAACTAAACAAATTAAATACTGTTTCTAATGTCCCAGAATACCAGCCAGCCTGCATCTGAACAGCTGCCAATAAACACGGATCTGGTCACATCCCTGCAAGCCCCACGTCCACACAACAGCCCACGCCACCTTTCTGTACCCGACTCACACGGGAGAGTGGAATCAGGTTGTGGGGCAGGGAGCTGAGCGGGACGGGAACTTCCTGAAACCCCACTGCATATGGGAGCCTGTGCAGCTTCACGGGCTGGTGGTAACCGCGGCCACGCAGTAGCCCGGAACCCGGCACGCACGAAGGTCAGACAACAGCGCACTTGTTCTTGGGCCTCAGGGAGGCCGGTCCTGCCCACCTGGAAAGGACCTGCCCACAGTTCTGTGTTAGGAGTACGCCCAGGGACGGCGTTCACAAAGACTGCGTGGGACCCCCGAAGCTCAGGACTGCCACGTGCCTCCCTGAGAAGCTCGGGAGCTCACGGCCAAGCTCCTGCCTGCATGTGCTAAGCATCTTCTCCTGGGCCTATTTGTAGGGCTCAGAAGCAATCCAGCAGCTTTGTGGTGACAAAAGTAAACAAAACTCACTTTCTAACGTTTATGAGAGAAGCATGCAAACTAATATTTTTACACAACAGAGAGAACTTATGTCTAATACCATTCCCAAGAAAAAGTCCACACTTTATAAATCTGTTTTAACTTACTGCATTTGTACCTAGGTATCTGGTGGTGAAACTTTTGGATCCCGCATTTCTTCGCCCAGCAGGAAGGTGAGCAGGGTAAGGGCGGCAGTATGTTGGGCGACGCCCTGGGCAGAAGCCAGGTGAAGGGAAGCGCCCGGACCCTGCCACCCAGCCCCTCCAGGTACCTCCTGGGGGTTCCTCAGCAGCTGCAGGTCGACACACGCCCCACACAGGTCTGTGGGGCTCGCAGGGGGCCCGCACCACACCAGAGCAGGACACTCCCAAGTCCTCCTGGGGCTGTGCCTGCAAGTCCTGTACGTGGGTGAGAGCAGAGTCCAGTGGCCCTCAGGGTCCTCGGAAAGCCATTCTGACTTTCCAGTAAGTGCTTATTAAAAATGCCATGGCTGCCTCTGGGGCGATCACCACGCGGTCTCCCCAGGAGGCAGCACAAGAAATCCAACGGGTCACCAGCTCAGCCTCCTCTGCACCAAGCTACTTGAAACCCGAGACTGCTCCCTTCCAAAATGAACTGTGCACCCTCCACTTGAAAAGACAAGAGAACCAGCAGAAAGTCAACAGCAACCGCAGGAAGAAGTAGGTTTCCTGAAACCAGCCAAAGCAGCAATCCCGGAGGAGGCACCCACTGCCTCCGCACACCCCGAGCACTTGATCCCAACAGCCAAGCCTCTGCCATCAGTGTCTTGACATCGACGAGGCCGAAAGCTTATTAGCAAACGTTTCCACTTTCATACATAAATCTTTTGAAGAGTTTGTAAGATGTGATAAAAGACACCCACATCTGGTGGCCAGAACATAGCACCACTTTCAGGACACTATGACCGAGGACAGGACACACAACACGCTGAGCCCTCACTGGTGAAGCTCCTGAGCGAGGCGCCCATTTGCAAGGGACCTCGGCCCACTTTACCTGAGTTCTTATTGGTCTTGTTCTGTCGGCTTTTGACTTGCTCAGTCCAAAGGGTAGGATAACGGGAGGCAATATCTAGTGAAGGAAGCAAAAGATAATTATTCTCATCATGAAAACACAGAGCTCCTCAATTAAAGATTCCAGCAGGTAGCAAAGCAAACAAAAGAAATGGTGTATCAAGTCAGTGCACAGCACACCTTCTAAAGACAACTGTTAAAACAATCAGATGCACTGAACAAAAGGAAATATTATTTATAATATTATTTTAGCACATTTCTTCTTTATGCAAAAGTGTAATTAAAAATAGTTTAAGTCCAGTTTCCTGAGAACTGGGTACTAGAAAACAACTCAATGCATGAAACTGCACTGTGAGGTAAAGATGGTTATCCACCTAACATGCAGGTCTTCCCTAAGTTGAAGGACTCAACACACAATATAATTTTTGTGAAAATCTTTTCAGGAATGCAACATTTTAGTGACACTGTTTAACAAATGCTTTTGAATGTTCATGGTGGAGGTCAGGGCCCCGTGTTGAGAACACAGGCTCTGAAGACCACCTGAGCCAGGACCCACCTGCGCCTTATCACAAGGCACCTCTGAGCTCCACCCTGTGGAACAGGGTCCCGGGTGCAGAGAGCGTGACCCCCAGTGCTCTGTGCACGTCAGATTATTTGCAAAGCAAGGTGCAACTGTATTCCAATATCTGATTTATTTATACCGAGTTCCTTATACTTTTCCTTCAAACCCTGATCCCAATGGACCTGAGAATCTGACCAGTCCAAAACAATTTATTAAAGGTGAAGATAGGAAATCTATCCTTGTCATAACAAAGATGTGAAACATGAGCAAAAAAATGGCATGTGCTTCTGCGTCCTTTTGAAATAGACATTTTATATTCTCCGAATTGTAAAATTTCAACTTATAGATTTGTATTGAAAATTGAATATCTCAGTGTTCTGCTATGTGAAAATACCAGTCAACATTAAAATCACCCGGAAAACAGCAGGTGTCCTCACACAGGTGCAGGTGGCCAAATACCATCCATTCTTGACTTATTTGGTTGTCTGTATTTAGGGTGCACAACATGATATTTTAAGACACACATCGAAATGATTGCAGCAATCAAGCAGGTGACACGCCCTTCTTCACTTAAGTTACATGTGGTCAAAGTACCCCAGTCCACGCCTAGGAAATGCTCAGGCTGACTAGCGACTGTGACCCCATGCTGCACATCAGATGGCTAAGCCTACTCACCCCACGCAGGTGCCGTCAGCATCCTCTGACCTACCCACCCCTCCACCTTCCCTCTCTCTCTCCATGCTGGGCCTTTGCTCTGGGGCTCTTTCTGGATTGCATGTAAGTGAGGTTGTACAAGCTTCTCTTTCTGTTTCTGGCTCATCCCAATCCTCTGAATGGTATGCCAACCAGGATCCTGACTCTCCCCGCCCCCTGGCCTCCCCTCCACAAGCCCAGACCACCGCCTGCGCCTGCGCTCACCTTCTTCATCTCCTTGAGGCTGTGCCTCCAGCGCTGGAGCTGCGGCATCATCTGAATTCAGAACGGAAAAGATTTGCAAGGAGACTACAATTATGAGAGTAAGCTAAGTGAGTGTGCATGCAGGACAGCTCAGGACTCGCATGCAGCCCCCGACCCCACCACCGCCCCTGCAGCCCACGCCAGCCCTGACCAGACCCCACTCGCAGCCTGGGGGGCTGCGACTTAGAAACTCAGCTCAAGTGTAACAACCAGGTCCCAGGCCGGAGAGGCTGGATGTGGTTCTAAGCCAGCGGGCGATGCTGGGCCCAGGACGGATGTGGAAGGGCGGGACGGCACGAGCAGGGGAGTCTAGGTCTGGGAAAGGGCTCGAGTCAGCAGAGTGGTCAACTCAGTCCTCAGGAGTCCGGGAGGAGAGAGGTCTGGGGCCAGGGCGGGCGGCTAGAAGCAGCACTGTGTGCCTGCTGTGCTGAGTGGACAGGCAGCACTTAGGGGGCTGGACTGGACCCCGGCCATCGGTTCTATGCACCTCCACCTCTCCCTCAGCAGAGGGACATGCAGGATGGTGCCGGGCACCACCCAGAAGGCCAGGTCGGGGAGGAGAGGGCTCGGGAGCACGGAGCAGAGCTGGAGAGGCCACCGCTGCCGCACAGAGGGCACTTGCTCAGAGGGCCGTTTTCACTCGGGCACTGATGGGTGCTCCAGCTCCCAGGGAGGGGGAGGCGTAAGAGCCCAGATAAAGCCTGGGCGCTGCAGCCTCTGCTCGTCCTGCTCTGAGGCAGTCCCTCTGGGCAGTGGGGAGGCCCTGGGCCCCAGAATCCCTGGCCCATCTCCACCAGCTCACCCATGCCCCCTGCTAGGCAAGGCAGACCCTGGCCTCCTACCTTCCCTGCTGAGGAATAACAGTGAAGCTTATCATAAGGTATTTTAGGAGGAAAACCAAACAGAAATTTTTAAACATCTTTAACATTGAGCTCTCTTGTTTATGCTCCAAATAAAGACAAAACGTGGCCTCACTTCGCTGCAAAGTCTGCGCCCCACAGTGGTGGTGGTGGTGGCCCAGGGCATTTCCTACTACATGCCATCTTCTCCGGCACGCGGGGTCTAACCAGAATCCTGCTCAAGTCCTCAGCACAGGTGGCTCGAGTCTCGGGCTGGTGGCAGCCGTCAGAGGCACTGCTGTGGTGGTCTAAGCAGATCGCCACCCTGGGCCTCCAGCCGCCCCCGACTCATAAGCTTCCTGCCACCTAAGGGCAGCTGGCTGCCCAGGGGAGGCAGGCGGGGTGGGCGTGGCAGGGGGTGGAGCCCTGGCTCCCACTGGACCCAGGCACCCTCAGCCCCTCCTGCCCTGCCCCTTGAGCAGCTCTGTCCCAGCACAAGCCCTGTGGTGGCCACACACAGCCCCGAGGAGTGAGGCGCCAGTCTCGGGGGGCTGTGTTCTCCATCTCCTTCTGTTAAATGCATGTCGGCAGGTGGGGGGCTTCGGTGCAGGGGCTGTTCTCTCCGTAAGTTCATTTTTGTGCCCACGTGCCAATTCCTCTGTGCTTCCCCACCGCAGGTTCCATGTGCCTCTGTGCATCCTAATGCACAGGATGGAACCCGTGCTTGAGAGTGGGCCCCTCTGTGCCTGCTGCTGTTTGTGTCTAGAACCTTCTATGAGCAGAGCACCGGCCCACCCTTCCCTGGCAGCCGAGCACAACACCTTTGTCTCACAGGTGCAGGTCCAGACGCTTGTTCTAGTGCTCGGCGTCCTTCGTCCTTCTCCCCCACACGTAGCGTGAAGCCAGGACCCACTACTGCCTGTCACTGTGCCAGCTAGGAAATGGGCCCTTTTCCCGCACAGTGAGGCTGTCTCCTCAGGACTGGGGCTGGTTCCCATGCAAGAACCACCCTCCTGATCTTCCCTGAGTGGTCCCTGGACAGCCTGGAGGTGACCACATGCCCGCCTGTGTCTTACAAATGCAAACACCTGACAAGTGGCCCTCCAGGGTGGGACAGTGCCCATCAGAGTTTCGATGTATGGTTCAGGAATGGGGTTGAACAAACAAGGGTCTATTTGTCTTTATATCGCTCTTCTTTGCTATGGGTTCACTGAGCGATTACCCAGATTAGAAAAGAGAAGTCTAAGATCTTTGCCCTAAAGTCTGGTTTGATTTAATCCTGAGAAGAGCATGCTGGAAAGTTTGATATAAGATGAAAGCAGAACGCGTGTTCTGGGAAGGAGGGTGACTTCCCTGGTAGCCACAGAGGCCCCTGCAGCCCACGGGAAGCCGAGCCCAGGCCAAGGGGTGGCTCTTAAGGGAGGTGCCCATCCAGCCCTGCCGAGGAGTGGCGAGTGCTGTGGATGGAGAAGGGATTTCTTGTTCTCACAATTCTCCGTACTCTCCAGGGCCCACAGCAAAGGCTGTGACTGAGGACTCCAGCCGCAGCCCAAGCCTGAACCTGCCCCCTCCCCAGAATGCCTCCCACAGGCCCCCAACAGCAGTCCTGAAGCAGTCAGGGCAGGACCCCCGAGGTGGACCCCAGGGCTGGCCAGGGACCTGTGCCACAGCCACAGGGTGACTGCAACCACAAGGCTGGCCACGTGTCTGTTAAACAAATAAAGAACTGACCACCATTTCCACTCCATTACCGTTACTAATACATGTTTAAGTCTTGACTCAAGAAATTATTTCAAGGCATCAACTGGATTAGATACAAAATATCATGTACTTTGATGTTAAGATAGTTACCTGTTTTCCCTGTGCCTTCCCGTGGGGGTAACTTTTCATTTACAGAACCTAAAAGAGAAAAATAAGTAATAAAATTATTTTTGGTCACCAAATGGTGATCAATCATTTAGATTTGCAGGTATTTTATCATTGACTAGTCCACAGTGCCCTGGAACTTTCTAGGTAAGGTGTGCAAGCTCTCTGGCATGCTGAGGAGCCATAGCCTCCAAAGAGATGGCCTGAAGGCCATGCAGCTGCTGCTCCCGGGTGGGAAGGCATGCAAGGCCGCCAGTCCTACGGACAGCCTCTCTCCCTAGAAGAGACCTTCTGAGCAGGTACCACACCTTGGGCACTAGGCAAGGCAGGCAGGAAAGGAAATGGTTTTTAAAAACAATTAACTGAAGACAAGTAGTTAATTAAACAATTAACTAAGGAGAACTAAAACCCCTGGTGTCAACCTGAATCAGATTTATAGAGAAGAAAATTGAAGAAGTACCTTTATAGAGAGGAATAGAAGATGTGGTACTTTGTCACAAAGAGGTTTGACTCTTAGGTGGTACTGACAGATCTTGTCACAAACACAAGGTGACGAGGTGACTTTTACAATGGATCAAAACTGCCCGAGGTACTTTTCTGTCACTCATCATTATTAAACCTACTCAATGTGATTTTTTTTAAAAATTATTCCATGCAGATTAACTTAGAACTACCATGCTCCTGTGCTAGGTAATTCTCCTCAGCAAAGTCAGCTCAGAACTTGAATGTTATTGTTCTTTTTGCAATTTCCAATGTGACACTGAAATGTAGACCAGCATTTACGTTGAAGACGCACCATGACGTTGCCCGACGTGGTTAACGGGTGCCAGGGAACGCACGAGGTGCCCATCCTGGCTGAGGATGGGAATGGGGATGGTGGGGTGCTGGTCAGCCCCCGCTGCTGGGTCACTGTGGGGCTCTGCCCCCAGGGTCCAGAGGAGACGCCAGCCCGGAGCCTCCTCCCTGGAGACCTGTACCAGCGAGCGCAGCCTGGGAAGGTGATGCCCTCGTGAGCTCCTCACCTGAGACTCACTTGAGACTCAGAGCTGCTCGCGGGGGGCAAGGAGCAGGACGCCAGCTGGTGGTCACCATTTTTAGGCGCTGCCTGTGGCCTCTTCCTTCCCCGCAGCCTGTCTGCCCAGTTAACTGTGGCTGTGCCTCTGGCTGGGCGCACCGGGCTTCCTCGGGGTGAGGCCGCCCCTTGGACTTCCTGGCCGACAGACCAGTGTTGCTGGCCCCTCCAGGAGCCAGCTCTCCACAGAGCCAGGTTTCAAGAGCTTGCTTCTTCCTCACCAGCTCACTCTCATCACTGTCCCGTGACAATGTCCTCCCTTCGACTGGAAATGGTGACATCTTAGTAATGTATCTCAACATAGAGCGCGGGTTTTGATCTTGAGTGAAATATAAACATGCTCAATAAGAAGTACCCATGCCCACGGGAGTGCTTTTCAACCAAATTAAGAATGTTTTCGGTGTTTTAAGGACAGGAGGATACAAAGGACAGGCTGGAAGTCTGACTAGAGGTGGGACAGGCAGCAACGCCTCCTCCACCTCCCCTCGGCACCTCCTCCCGGCCCACAGCACTGCGGCTGGCCTGGCATGTCTCACGTTCAGTCAGCTTTTCAACAAATCCATGCAAAACAATTGTATTTCCTCGTTCGTGTGCAAGAAAGAACTTCACAGCCGAACCAAGTGCCCGTACCTCGCGCCCCTGGTGCACACACTGCACAGCCGAACCGAGTGCCCGGACCTCGCGCCCCTGGTGCACACACTGCACAGCCCAGGACTGGGACGCGGTCCTGGCAGTGCATCTCCTCGGGTCCCCAGCACCTCGGGACCTGCCCTGCAGTGTCCTGGCCACAGGGACTTGGATGTCACTCTGCACACAGCACAACTGTGGTAACTCGCCTGAGTCCACAACCCAAAGAGGGAGCCTCACCCTGGCTGCCCCTCCTGGAGGCAGGATCGGCTGAGCTCCCGGGGCACAGCAGGCACTGTTCCTGGTTGCAGGGGGCCTCACCACCCTGTCGACGGGCAAAGCACCACCCTTGGCAGCTCTGAAACACTGGCCCGAGGTTACCCTCCAGAACTGACTCCATCCACAGAGGCAAGACCCCGCCCAGCCACGCTCCTCAGCCCAGCCAGGGCCGCGGCCGGAGCTCTGCCACTTCTGCACTTCGTCCCACTTCATGACATAGGAAGAGGCGGCTGTCCTGCAATCTGGGCACACGTGTCCAGGGAAAGAAACCACAAAGCAGTGTGAGGACGGCCTCCGGGCCCTGAGCAGGAGTAGCGCGTCTTCGGTCCCGTAGCTCTGAGCACTTGGTGCAAGCCCAGCGGCTCTCAGCAGTAACCAGGGTTGCCATCGGCCCCAGTGAGGGGCCACGTGCGGCTGAGTCGGTGGCCGAAGACTGGCTCCTTCCCTCAGTACTTGACGCATGTTAAGAGTAAAGCCAGGAGAGGGAGATGGTACCGGAGAGTAGGGGTCCAGGGGCCGACCAGGCGGGGAGGCCTCCTCGGCTCCCCCAGCGCTGGGCCGGCCGGTGAGCGGCCCTGCTGTGCTCACGCTCCTCCAGCACCAGGACACACTAGGCTTTGCTCCATGGGCGAGCGAGCAGAGGGGGGCGAGGGTCACCTCTTCCCAGCCGCAGGGCGTGTCTGCTCCCAGCTCTCCTCACGGTGCCAGCCGCTTCCCCTTCTCTTTCTCTAACCAGGACAGCAGGAAGGTGACCAGAGTGTGTGTCAAGACCTAAGAGATGGCCTTGTGGGCAGAGAGGGAGCCCGCCCAGCAGGGCACACCTCGCCAGGCCTGGCTGGGCGGCCTGCACAGACGCCTTCACCCCAGTGTCCTCGCTGCAAATCACAGTTGGAGGAAAAGCCAGGGTCTGCGTAGGTCGCACATGCATCCAGCTGTCCCCGTGTGTCCGACTCGTCAAGGGTGGAGGAGCCTGCCGTCTCCGCTTGGCCGAGCGTGGAAAGCACGGCAGCCATCGCAGGGCCCCAGGGGCCGCTCCACCCGGCCCTCTGTGTGCAGGTGCTTCAGCACTGGCCGGCTCAGTCAGGTTTGGGGAGATGGTGTCCAACAATAATGTCCAGGGAGAGTCCAGCGGCCCAGCTCATGCCGAGGTAGATCTTAGGGCGTGTAGGTCTCTGTCCAAAGCAGCGTGCCTGCCTTGGGCCTCTCAGTGCCGAGACGACCCTCTGATGTGGGTGCCACTGTTATGTCCACTCCACTGAGGAGGGGACCGAGGCCCAGAAGCAACCTGGCTAGTGAGCGGCAGAGCCGGCCCCGGTAGGTTCTCTGCTCTCAGGCGAGAACTTGGTCTGAAGTCAGAGGCCCCCTGAGGAAGACAGGTGGTGAGCAGGCCCAGAGAGGACGGCCAGAGGGGACAGCAGGAAGGAGACCACCGAGGTCTGCGGGGCCCATGGCTGTCCAGGACACAGAGGACGCAGGCCCTGCCTCTGCGCCGTCTGCTGACAACACAGACACAGCTGCCCAGCAGGACCATAGCCTTCAGCAGAGCCCATGTGGGAGGCCTGAGGAAGAGACCGGCCCTCAGGCCTGTCCCCTAGCCCTCAATGCGTAGCTGGACTTCAGCCAGGGGTGGAGAGAAGAGCCAGAAGAACAAGAAATGCAGGGGACAGAGCTGCCCAGCACAGCGCTGGGTGGGGTCACCAGAGCCACTCAGTCCAAGGACGGGAGAAGGGGCCTAGGTCAGTCACGGGAGACGGTGAGCTCAGTGGGAGCCGTCTGGGCTTTGATCTTCTCATAAACACGGCAGCATGCTGCTCGCCTGGTCCACGTCCCAAGGTGCCCGGAGGACTCAGCAATGTTCCCCTCAAAGCTTTTTGGAAACTGGACCCAGCCTGGCTTGTCCCACAGCCCCGTGAAGGCAGGCCTCCTGCTCCCCTGACCAGCCCTGTCTGGCAGGAGGTGGCTCCTGGGCTCTGCTGCTCTGGATGCAGCACTGACCCCTCATCCCCGGCAGACACTGGTGCTGCCGGATGGGTAGAGGGAGGGATTGGCCTGGGAGGGACCCACGCTCCCCGTGCTTCCTGGAGGATGTGCTGCAGGAAGTCAGATCCCGGCAGATGGAAGCGGGGGGTGCACGTCACCGCCATGATCTCAGGCCCCGCGTGCCCTGATGGAAGGATCCAGACCAGGGGAGGGAGGAGAGGAAGCCTGCGCAGCTTCTAGTGCTGAAATGGAGTCGAGGGACGAGACGGGAAGGCACCAATTCACACAGATGTCCAGGTCCATCCCTACTGGGAACTGCAGACTTCACAATGGACAGACGCTCCCAGCAGAGTGGGTCCTGAGATAATGGGAGGTTCCCCGAGTTGACCTGCAGTGTCACTGTGCCACCTGGGACACAAGGACGCATGTCTCAGCCTGGGACACAGGTGGGTCTCTGGCGTTGGGGGCTGATGCCACGTGAGCTGCCCAAGGGAGGCAGACACAGGGACTCCGCACGGAAGCACATGCTCCGGAGCAGGCGGCGGACCCTGCGCTGGCTATGCTCCTCCACGGGGTCGTGTGCCCTGGAGTCTTCTGTGACGCTCACGTGGAGCCACCTTGCATCTACTCTGACAGAGATCTGGAGATCCTCCTGCATGTGCCAGAGCCGTGACCAGCTGGCCCCCAGGGACCAGAGCTCCTGAAGACCCAAGGCAGGGCAGCAGGACAGCGCCAGGACAGCAGCTCTGGACAGGACAGTGAGCACCTAGGCAGACACTCTGCCTCCTGGGCGGCTGCAGCAAAGGGTAGAAGGTTCACCCGACCACGGGCAGCACTGGGCAAGTTCCCAAGGCCCAGCACCACTATGCTGCACGACAGAAACCCACCGAGCCTCCGGGCTTGTCAGGGACTCTGCAGGAGTCAGACCCCGGCCAGTGAGGAGGCCAGAGGCCCACACACACCGTGCCTGCCACCCCTCCTTGCCCTGTGGCCCCTCTTTTCCACCCCGTCCTCGACAGCTCCCCCCATGGGGCAGAAGCCCCAGAGTCAGGGTAGACTCTGCAGATTCTGACCCAGAAGGAGCTGCTGACCTGTTCTCAAGCCTGGGGAGATTGTACCTGAGCCTGCCCTGGCCAGCAGTCAGTGCCCTGCAGAGGAAGGTGCTGTCTTCCTGGGCTCAGCGTCCACTCTCTCACTCTGAACCCTAGGGAGGGCTTAGCAGAGCATGGTTCATTCTATGTTTTCTGAATGTTGGCGATCTTCAAGGCATAGGGACTAGAAGCATCCATATTGCCTGCTCCAAGGAGGACCAGGCCACACAGCAGGTCAGCTTCACCAGGGTCTATGTGGAGATGCTCAGGGTCAGCAGGCAGCAGGGTCCTGCAGTCCACTGTGACTTCCGGCTGACCCAGGTACCATCAGACAGCAAAGGGGAGCAGAGCAAATTGGTCAGGCATGGAGCTGCTATGGCCACCTGGCTCCCAGCAGGTGGTCAGCTGAAGGAGGGAGAGGCAGTACTGGGTCCTTCACAGGGGCAGCAGGGCTCTGCCAACCCCAGGCCTCCCACAGCTCACCTGTGACACACTGGCCTGGGCAGCTGTGGGGGGCTCTGGCCTCACTGCATGCCCTCTGCAGGAGGTGCTGGGTCTGCAGATGGCACCACGTGGAGACCTGTCCAGAGGCACAACCTGAGTCACAGCCAGGCAGGCCACTGTAAGGAATGTCCAGCTGGGGTGCCGAGGCACACTGAACTCCTGCTAGAGCCAGGGCCAGCGGCTGCCTGTCACATGCAGTAACGAGAGACCCAGCTCCCCTGACGTCTGTCCTCTGTTGTGGGAGTCTCCAGCACAAGCTGCCGGCTCTCTCTCATCGAGGACACGGCTCAGGCTCAGGCCGCTTTTGCCATTTCTGCAGATGCAGAAGCCAAACCCAGTCCAGTCACTCTCCCAGTGAGCCTTGGGACCACAGTGGACATGCAGGGCTGGCCTTTGCTCCAGGGGTCTCTCTTCTTCACTGGCAATTCTGGTTTGGAGTGGTCAGGACTCCTGGCTAGAGGAGCACCAGGCAGTGGGACTGCTGTATACTACGACCCTCTGGGGAGCCCCATGGTACCCAATCTGAGGACTTCCTCCTCTAAGTTGTGAGAGGAGTGCTTGTGTAGCCACGACTGCCCCTTAGGCGAGCTGAACCGTGCCCAGATACCCGCCTGCCCGCCTCGCGCACTCTAGCTTTCCTCTAGTGTCACACTCTTCAAGGCAGAAGGCGCGTGGGGGCAGCAGTCCGCTCATGAGAGGCCATGCACGTCGGGTCCTGGCAAACCCTCCCTGCGCCCGACTTTCGTAGCTGCACACAGGAAAAAAAGATGCTCGTAAAAAAAGCAGCATTTGTTCAAAAAAGAAAAAAACATATAACTTGTTTTCATGTGTACGAAACCTCTAGAGGGACACAGGCTGTTGGTTTAGATGAGAGACGTCCCCGGAAGCTCATGTGTGAGGCAAGGCAAGAGCGCTCAGAGGTGAAACGATCGGCAAGAGCGCCTTACGCCCACTCCAGACGTCGGTCACCTGTGTGGATTAACTGGGTGGTGACCAAGGGCAGGCAGGGTGTGGCTAGAGCACAGGCCCCTGGGACGTGCCTTTGGGGTTGACGTTCTGTCCCTGGTGAGCACAGCGCTGCTTCCTGGCTGCCCTGTCCTGAGCTGCTTTCCTCCTTCACACCTTCCCACCCTGATGTTCTGCCGCACCTCAGGCCCAGAGCTGTGGCGTCTGCAGGTCGTGGACTGAACCTCTGCAACCACGAGCCAAAATGGCCTTTGTCTCTTCTAATTGTTCTCCTCAGGCCTTCTGGCCACAGCCAGGCAGAGCTGACTAAATCATAGACCTCATTCTTCAGATGAGCCAAGTAAACAGGGTCCATTCACTTCTAGAAAACCCTCTCTCTCTTTTAGAAAGTGTTGCTGAATACTAGAAAGTGTGAGGTTGAAGTCATCTGTGGACTGGTATTGTAAGGGACAATTCACGGAGTCCCCTGTTAAATCCATGTGACGTTCAAGTCACAAATCAGACGCTATATCACAGGTACAATGAGGTAGAGTAAGAAAGCAGATAATTAAAAATGCAATTATGAGACATGGAAAAGTACTTCTTCCTGAAAGGAAAATCAGGGATAAAATTAATAAGCATGTTTCTCGGAGGGAAAAATAATAATACCAAAATTCTTTCTGTCAGATAGTGGGATAACTGTAAGCACAGATGTAAAGACCAGGGGACAGAGGCTGGCTGGGAGCAGGATCAGATGAGCCCAGGGGCTGCTCGGCCACAGGGCCCAGGATGTGCAGGAGGCCGGGTCTCTGCTGGTGAGTAGGGTCCTATGACCACAGACCTTAATATTTGCTAAATTTCTTAAAAAAATCAGTATCAATTAAACACCTTCAAAATATGTCCGCAACCAGAACTTCTGCTGCAAATTTTACAAGCCCTTTGCTGGCTTCATCTGATTGCCATTTACCTCGCCATGGACAAAGCGAGTGTACCAGAGTGTCAGAGAAGTGCATGGGATTGCACTGTCCTCTAGAAACATCCCTTCACGGGGTCCCAAAACACAGGTGAAATCCAGATGGACGTTTGCTCCTGAAGTCTGATCGCCAACTTCACAATTTCTAATTCTTCCACTTCCACCTGGGAAGGGTTGGATTTTCAGTGCATTTTCTACTTCTTCAAGTTGTGTTCTTACTTTTCTTTGTTAATATATATTAAATTTTTAATAACTATCTTTTTTAAGGAAGAAAACTGTTAGACCTAGAGAAAAGGCCATTTTGGGGGATAACTGTTGTTTCATTTTGTTTTCTTGGTTGATTTTGGTACCAGGGATTGAACCCAGGGGTAATTAACCACTGAGGCACTTCCCCAGTCCTTTTTAAAATCATTAATATTTTTATTTTATGCTTTACTTTGAGACAGGGTCTCACTCAGTTGCACCCCAATCCTCCTGCCTCAGCCTCTTGAGTGGCTGGGATTACAGGTAGGTGCCACTGCACCTGGCTGAGGGGATGATTTTTTTAAAAAGCAAGTTTTTAGCAAAGTGGTTACAATTTTTCATTTTAGTAATTTTTATAAAGACATATTTGAGAGAGGTCAGAAACCAACTACAGCTTCCTACTGACTTCGGCATTTGGGGATTTAATTGTTCTGGATGTTTCTTCCGTGTCCTGGGCTAGGTGGGGTCCTCCACTGAGTGCCAGAGACACATTAGTGAAAAGCAGGATCCCGACCAGTTGCTCATTAGCAGAACTGCTCAGAGATCACCCGAGCGCTGCTGCAGATGTGGCCTTCTGTCTGTAGGACATCAGCTAGTACTTGAGGCAAAGCAGGGATCATAGCTAAGTCAACATCAGCAACTACTGAAATTAGTCAGTCTAATCCGGGATCCTCTGTCAGTCACAGCTGGCTCTCCCAGACTCGGAAGCAAACATCTTGGGACAAGCAATCAGGCTCTGCAGGAGCAGAGGTGGGCAGTGGGTAAGATGCCAGACCTCATGGGCAGTGCAAATGCTTCAATAATTAAATCAAATGACAAAGTTTGATGTCACAAAACTTGTTAGGGATGAATAATTGGTTTCTTTCCTCAGCTGCGAGAAGGGACGACTCTCACTTTCCATGTGGCTGGGCAGACCCTAGCCAGCACCTGCCCTGGCCCTGGGTGAGGGGATGGGGGTGGCATGCATGGTGGGCACCAGCTGGGCTCTCCCATACCGAGAGCCCACAGACCACCTCAAAGACATGCCTCAGATGAAGTTCTATAGGAAGAGTCCTGGGATGCCATGATATTAAACATTCCTGCATGTTGATTCAGCTTTTCATATCATAAAGCACTTTGCTCTCCAGCCAGGAATAAGCTCTTGGCCAGGGTGCAGAGTTATAGAACAGACGAGATCAAAAACCTGAAGCGATTTCCAGATAGTAGAGAATAGGTTAGGAACAGGAATCCTTCCTTGGAGAAGAAACGTCCTTTTGCTTTTAGGCTTTGTTCCTGTCCCCATCGGTGTTAGTCTTCAAATCTTAGAGAAAGAGACAGACACCCCCAAACTCCATGAGTTCCCAAAGGCCTGGTCCGTGCCCGCCCTCCACCCAGGTTTGCAGAATGGAAGCTTGGAGCTCTCTGTGGGGATGGAGGGATCTCTCCACAGCGCTCTGGGCGTCCCACAGGAGGGGGTGGCAGCAGCCACAGAGCCACTCCCCGACTGTGAAAGGCTGTGACTACCTGGCGGGAGCCCTGTCTTCCAGGGAACCTGTCCCAGTCGGCCACACTTTCAATCCCTCCTTGCTTCTTGCTCGTTAGCATTTCTACACAATAAATACCGCACTTTGAAGCAGAAGGACAGAATACTCTCTTTCCCAATCCATTTCCCAGAACAAGAAAACCAGTGGGATCAGTGAAAGATGGAGGGCTGCTGCCGCCAGATGCTGCTGACAGCTGGCTGGGACAGCGGTGAGAGAGAGCATGCCGCGTGCCAGCCGCGTCGCACCGCAGAGTTCCACCAACTTCGCACACACCCTCAGAACCTAGCGAGGTCCTTCCACGCAGCTCTTAGATGCTCAGACTGCAATACTGCGATCACAGCACAGCTACTCCTGGGCCTTCCCCTCAGTGACGTCAGGCTCCACCCAGGCCACCACATGGGTGACAGTGGCCTTGGTATAAGGGCTCACAGAGGCCACCTTAGCATGGCCTGCTCTGTCCCTCCTTTGGGTTCCTCCAGGAGTTGGTGAAAGAGCTGTTAGATGTCAACGTGAGCTCACCAACACGTTCTCCGGCACTTTTGAGGCCTTCGGT
The DNA here is from genome assembly GCF_902686445.1 of Sciurus carolinensis. Taxonomy (NCBI): domain Eukaryota; kingdom Metazoa; phylum Chordata; class Mammalia; order Rodentia; family Sciuridae; genus Sciurus; species Sciurus carolinensis. The sequence continues at coordinate 1,513,787 of NC_062219.1, forward strand.
AACCAAACAGCTTGGGAAATACCCATATATTTCAATTCCACGTGACAGGCCACGTGGCTGCTGAGGACCTGCCACGCAGGCTCTGAGGTTCACACTGCTGAACGTGCACCTGGCATGTTCCCAGGAGCCAGGTGCCATCAGGAGCCCCAGCCACGCTCCTGCAGGTGGGACGCTCCCCAAGAGAATGAGCAAGAACAGAGTCCCAGCTAGAAGATGCCTGCCCTTAAGTAGAAAAGAAGTCCACACATAAATTCTAAACGCAAATGTTTCAGTACTTTACAAGAAAAATTGGGGAAAATGTTTTGTGCTTTATTTGATCATATAATGACAGGTTTTGCCTATGCTCATATGTAGAATGTAAGAATTTTGAAGGCTGCATCGTGAGATTTTTTTCATTGAAACTGATGGATTTCCCTGCCAAATTAAACTTGGGTTGCAGACCATTTTCAAGTAAAAATGATCTGAATCATTTATAGCCTCTTTGGTAAAATGAAGGGGAAAAGAACATTTTATAGCTTGATATCTTGCCAGTGTTCTTACTTTTAGGACCTCAAGCCCTGTTATGAGTAATAAAATAACACAAATAAACCCTCTGGAGTTGACCCATGAAGAATGATCCACTTTCTCTTTGAAAACCTATGCACAGAAAACCAGAGATTTTTGCCTTTTTGGCCAAAGAAAGCCCTGGGTCATTTCCACTGGCGACCACGGTCTCTGTGGTGTTTGAAGGCTGGGTGCCCATGTTGGGTCATTTCCACTCGTGACCACGGTCTCTGTGGTGTTTGAAGGCTGGGTGCCCACGTTGGGTCATTTCCACTGGCGACCACAGTCTCTGTGGTGTTTGAAGGCTGGGTGCCCACGTTGGGTCATTTCCACTGGCAACCACGGTCTCTGTGGTGTTTGAAGCCTGGGTGCCCACGTTGGGTCATTTCCACTGGCGACCACGGTCTCTGTGGTGTTTGAAGCCTGGGTGCCCACGTTGGGTCATTTCCACTGGTGACCACAGTCTCTGTGGTGTTTGAAGACTGGGTGCCCACGTTGGGTCATTTCCACTTGTGACCACGGTCTCTGTGGTGTTTGAAGCCTGGGTGCCCACGTTGGTCATTTCCACTGGCGACCACAGTCTCTGTGGTGTTTGAAGCCTGGGTGCCCACGTTGGGTCATTTCCACTTGTGACCACGGTCTCTGTGGTGTTTGAAGCCTGGGTGCCCACGTTGGTCATTTCCACTGGCGACCACGGTCTCTGTGGTGTTTGAAGCCTGGGTGCCCACGTTGGTCATTTCCACTGGCGACCACGGTCTCTGTGGTGTTTGAAGCCTGGGTGCCCACGTTGGCCATTTCCACTGGTGACCATGGTCTCTGTGGTGTTTGAAGGCTGGGGGCCCACTTTGCGGTGCCTGCCGTGGTGCAGGCCCGGGCAGCCTTCCTCGGTGAGCAGCCTTCCTCGGTGGGCAGCCTCTGCCCTGAGCCTGTGCAGGCATCCCAGCTTCTCTCTCCCAAAGACGCCTCGGGTAGCCCGCTCGCCTTCCCACTGTCAGTCAGTGCCCCCAGAATGGACTCACTCTTGAATCCCAAGCAAGTGTAAAGAAGACAGCCAGGAGAGACTGCAAGCCGGTCGCCACAGAGCTCGCAGCCCTATCAGACCTACCTGGGCACCTGGGCGTCTTGTGGGCCACGGCGGTGCCGCTGATGGGCCGTCCGTTGGGTGTGACACACCAACAGTACCCCGTGTAGCTGTGGCACTGGACCTGAGGAGAAAGGACGGCGGTGAGCTCTCCGGGGACACGGGAGCAGAGCCTGTGGCTGAGGGCCCAGCTCCACCTTAGGGCCGTCACCTCAGAGGCCTGAGGAAGCCAGCGCTCTTGAGGTGAGCCCCTGGTGGAGGGCAGGGCGTGTGGACGCGAGAGGGGCCAGCGTGCTGGGCACCTTGTGGTGGCAGACCTAACTGCCCTCACTCTCCAGAAGCAGCCCACACCCTCACCCTGCAATGGGGAAGCTGAGGACGGGCAGTCAGCAGGCGCTCAGATCCCTGCCAGCCCGCCAGAGAGCTGGGGCAGGACGCTCCCCCGGGGGCCTCCTGGGTCTCCACCCCTGCTCAGACCACAGCCAGAGGAGCACCTGCACTGCCCACGCCCGCTCCACGTCTCAGAGGCGAGCCACTGGGTAAGAGGCAGGGAGCCCGCAGTCACCTGAAGGTGGCCCTGCCCTCTGGTTCCACCAGATGGGGCTGGCTCTGTGCTGCGGGGTCTTCTGCCTGTAAAGGAGCAGCATACTGCCACTCGCCACCAGGCCTTCGGCTAAGGAGGCGAGCACAGGTGGACAGCAGCCTGGCTGGGCCGCTTCCAGCCGTGAGCTGCCCGGGCTGTGCTGGAGCTCACTGCTGGCTCTGACACTGTTCCCTGGGCATGCGCCCCGCAGCCTAAGGGCAAGCTGGAGTGGCCCAGCCGGTTCCACGGTCTAAGAGGCTGGTCGACCCTGCCCACGCCAGGTTCTGGGGGCAGCGATGGGGTGGACGGGGAGCAGAGCTGGACACTGCCTGATGGCAGCAGGACGTGTTCACCTGCCTCTGTGCACACAGGCTCCAGGGAAGGGACATCTGAAGTGTGAACGGGCGGCTCACAGGGCACCTCACGCTCCCCCGAGAGCTGCCCGCCCTGCCTGGTGCCCTCCACCCTCCGCCCGGGGACGCCCCCGGCAGGGTGGTGACCTGGCTGTAGGTGCCGTCGTCATTGCACTCCGGAATGAAGACCTGCTGAAGCTCCTTCCGGGCCTGCTCCTGGGTGTACTTCCTTTCGGCCACACACCTGGACACATCTGCAGGAAGGAAGAGGCAGCGCGTCATGCGACAGCAGGGACACTGAGACGCAGACCAGGACAGCGCTGGCAGGGGCTCCCCAGCAGAGGGACGCTCCCACCACGCAGTCCTGCCGTCCCCTCAAAGGCCTGGCAGTGAGAAGAGGGTAGCTGTCCACACTGAGCGAGAAGGACACTGAAGCTGAGCACGGCTTCCCGAGCGTGTCTGTGGGAAGCAGGTGGACCTTGCTTCCTGAAGGTGACCCCACGGGCACAGTCAGGCTCTCCTCAGGCCCGAGAAGACCCAGCTGGCCCTCAGGAGTGCCGGCGCCAGTGGAGGCTGGACGCCTCAAGGGCAGGGGACTTGCACCCAGCGGAGGGCCGGGCCTGCCCCAGCTGAAAGTGCCTTGCAGAGAGCCCCAGTTCATTCTTCCTGTGTCCCCAGGGTCCCAAGGTGCACAGGAAGTTCCTGACTCTTGCAGCTGCACACAGGAACCCAGACAAGCAAGCAGGAAAAGGGGTCACACTGCCCGAAACACCACAATGTGCAGTGCATCGGGGACAGAAGGCACAGTGCTGCCAGCGCTGCGAGGTCGGACTCCCCAGGCCTGGACGGACACACCATCGTCAGGCCCCAGGCAGATGGGACCTGTCTCTGCAGAGGACTGAGGAGGACCGCAATGGAGGGGCAGGTCAGTAGTGCAGGGCGCACGCACTCTCGACGGGGCTTCTCCCCTCGGCTGTGCCATCAGGACGGGGCTCCATCCCGAGGACCCCGGAGAGCACACCACCCACAGTGCAGAGCTCAGGGCGTGGAGTTCAGATGCCAGCAGGGCAGATGGGAGGCTGGGCCGCAGAGCAGCCTGGCTGATCTCCACCCGGGGGAGGCGCGAGGAGCCCTCGCGGCCGCCGGCAGGGAACTGTGGGGAGAATGGCATGCTGCTCACACCAGGCCCCCACCCAGGGCCACCTCCACAAGCACGCCCACACCTGGCTTCCTGGGACCTCGGCCCGACACAGCTCCTGGAGTTAACCCTGAAAGGAATGGCTTCCCAGTGCTCACAGCTGTTCCCGGGCCCCGACGACGCAGCCAGGTCTCTGAAAGATGCCTCTTCACGCAGCCCCACTCTCGCCCTCACATGCTCCTCCCTTGAGCACTGAGTGATTGCAAACTGGCGCAGTCACAGCACCAACCTGGATGCCAGCTGGGGTCCTGCAGGCCTGCAGCAGCTCTGAGCTTCTCCAGGTCTCTGCACCCTCACCTCGGACCCTCTGCACCCCCAGGCTGCACCCAGGGCTACAGGCCTGTCCACCAGAGGAGCACGGCTCGGCCAGCGCTACCTCCCATCTGCCCGCACGCTGGCCTGGTGGTCACCTCGCTGCAACAGGAGGTTCTGTTGGCTAGGAACACTGCCAGCAGCACAGAGCTGCCTCCCTGTCTCGTGAGGCTGCGGCTGACCATCCAAGAGGAAACGCAGCCTGGGTTCCGGCTCGTGGCCTCCAGCAGGGGACAGAGGGGATCCACTTTCCCAGTACCTGAGCTCTCCTGGAGCACGCCAAAACAACACGGCTTTCCTGGCAACTTGAGGCCTCTGGGTTCACACTCGCTACTGGCTAGAGAGTTCTCAAACTTGCAGCCCTGGGGTTCATGAAGACATCGAATCCCAAGCTTGCATCTAGAATACTGCAGACCAGTCAGCCATCGCAGACAACAGCGGCATGGGTCACAGGGTCTGCGTGCACAGCCCCTCCCAGTAAGTCTGCAGTCGCCTGGTGAAGTGGAAGTGTCAGACACAGGCTCCCGCCGGCTCACACCTCACCTGGAGCTCGGCCCAGGTCTTCACTCCGGGCAGTGGGAGCGGAGCCATACAGACCCCACCACGAGGCGCCTCGCTCTCCAGGCAGGGCTCCTCCGTGCTCCGAATGCCACTTGGAACCGTGTTTGCGTCCTGCGCACCTCAGAGCAAAGTCATCAGAGCACACCCGTGAGTCACTCCCACCCCGGCGGCTAGTTCTCCAGTGGCTCTAGAGAAGGTCCAGCGAGCTGGCCTGGGGCTGTGCATTCCTGTCGTTAGGTCTTACTTTTCATACTCCTGTGATTGAGTTGAAGATTAGACTATAGTAATGTGACCTTACTGAGATTTACAGCAGTGACACATAATGATTGTAGATATCTATGCCCCAAACGATGGAGCAGCTGTGTACCTCAGTCAAACCCTTCTCAATGTCAAGAATCGACACACACACAATAATACTGGGTGACTTTCACACACCTCTCTCACTACTGGGTGGATTTTCCAAACAAACACTAATAAAAGAACTATAGAACTAAATAATATGATCAATAATACAGACTTAACAGACATGTATAGAATATTTCATCCATCAACAAATGAATACACTTTTTTCTTAGCAGCACATGGACCCTTCTCTAAAGTAGGCCATATCTTATGCCACTAAGCAACTCTTAGTAAATACAAAAAAAATGAAGATAATACCCTGCATTCTATCAGATCATAATGTACAGAAATCAGAAATCAACAGTAAAATAAGAAATAGAAGCTACTGTATCTAGCATATGGAGGCTAAATAATATACTATTGAATGATGAATGGATAGTAGAAGAAATCAAGGATGAAATGAAAAAATACTCAACAGTAAATAAGAATATCAATACAACATACCACAATTTCTGGGACACTATGAAGGCAGTACTATGAGGAAAGCTAATGGCATTGAGCTCATACATTAAAAGAATAAATGACCTAACATTACAGCTTAAAGTCCTAGAAAAAGAAGAACAAATCAACACCAAAAGTACTAGAAGACAGAAAATAATTAAAATCAGAGCTGAGATCAATGAAATTGAAACAAAAGAAACAATTGAAAAAATTGACAAAACAAAAGTTGATTTTTTGAAAAAAAATCAATAAAATTGATAAACTCCTAGTCACACTAACAAAGAGAAAAAGGGAGAAAACACAAAGTTAAAAAATATGTGATGAAAAAGGGAATATCACAATGAACACAACTGAAATACAGAAGGTAATTAGGAACTATTTTGAAAATTTATACTCCAATAAAATAGAAAATATTAAACATATTGACAAATTTCTAGAGACTGAATCAGGAAGTCATACAAGATTTAAACAGAACAATTTCAAGAAAAGAAATTGAAAAAGCCATTAAAATTCTACTAATGAAGAAAAGCCCAGTATCAGATAGATTCTCAGTCAAGTTCTACAAGACCTTCAAAGAAGAAGGTCAAATTATTCCATAAAATAAAAAAGGAAGGAATCCATTCAAACTCATTCTATGAGGTTAGTATCACCCTGATATCAAAACCAAAGGCACACCAAGGAAAGAAAACTTCAGACCAACATCCCTGATGAACATAGATGCAAAAATTCTCAATAAAATTCTGGCAACTCACATACAAAAACATATTAAAAAGATAGTATACCACGATCAAGTAGGGTTCACCTCAGGGATACAAGATTGGTTCAACATATCGAAATCAAACATAATTCATATCAAAAAACATGAATCATATCATCTCAATAGAAGCAGAAAAAGCATTTGACAAAATACAGCATTCTGTCATGTTCAAAACATTAGAAAAACTAGGGATAGCAGGAATATACCTCAACATCACAAAAGTCATATATGCTAAACCCAAGGCCAACATAATTCTAAATGAAAAAATTGAAAGCATTCCCTCTAAAACCTGGAACGAGACAGGGATGCTCTTTATCACCACTTTTATTCAACATTGTCCTTGAAACTCTAGCCAGAGCAATTAGACAGCAGGCAGAAATTAAAGGTATACAAATAGGTAAAGAAGAACTCAAATTATCACTATTTGCAAATGATATCATTCTATATTTGGAATATCCAAAAAAATCCACCAAAAAACTTCTAGAACTAATAAATGAATTCAGCAAAGTATCAGGATATAAAATCAATACCCATATATCAAACACATTCCTATACATCAGTAATGAATCGACTGAAAGAGAAATTAGGAAAATCACCCCATTCACAATAACCTCAAAAAAATAAAAATAAAATACTTGGGAATCAATCTAACAAAAGAGGTGAAAGACCTCTACAATGAAAACTGCAAAACACTAAAAAAAGAAATTGAAGAAGACCTTAGAAGATGGAAAGACCTCCCATGCTCCTGGATAGACAGAACTAATATTGTCAAAATGGCCACACTACCAAAAGTGTTAAACAAATTTAATGAAATTCCTATTAAAATCTCAATGATGTTCTTCATAGAACTAGAAAAAGCAATCATGAAATTCATTTGGAAAAATAAGAGACCCAGAATAGCCAAGGCCATCCTTAATAAGAAAAGTAAAGCAGGAGACATCACAATACCAGATCTCAAACTATATATACTACAGAGCTATAGTAATAAAAACAGCATGGTATTGGCACCAAAACAGACACATAGACCCATGGTACACAGACAAACCCACATAAATACAGTATCTCATACTGGACAAAGGTGCCAAAAACATTCACTGAAGAAAAGATAGCCTGTTCAACAAATGGTTCTGGGACAAATGGAAAACCACATGTAATAATATGAAATTAAACCACTATCTCTCACTTTGCATGAAAATCAACTCAAAGTAGATCAAAGACGTAGGCACTAGAACAGAGACCCTGCAACTAATATAAAAAAAGTAGGCCCAAATCTTCATCGTGTCAGCTTAGGACCTGACTTCCTTAACAAGACTTCTAAAGTATAAGAAGTAAATCAAGAATCAATAAACGGGATGGATTTAAATTAAAAAGTTTCTTCTCAGCAAAGGAAACAATCAATAATGTGAAAAGAGAGCCTACAGTTTGGGAGATAATCTTTACCACATGCACCTCAGATAGAGCACTAATCTCCAGGATATATAAAGAACTCAAAAAACTTAGCCCCTTGATTGATTGGGTTATTTGTTTTTTGGTGTTAAGGAACTGAGCAGACACTTCACAGGAGATATACAATCAATCAACAAACTTATGAAAAAATGTTCAACATCTCTAGCAATTAAAGAAATGCAAATCAAACCTACTCTAAGATTTCATCTCACTATAGTCAGAACGGCAATTATCAAGAATACAAACAACAATAAATGTTGGTGAGGATGTGGGGAAAAGGTAAGCTCATACATTGCTGGTGGGGTTGCAAAATGGTGCAACCATTATGGAAAGCAGTATGGAGGTTCCTCAGAAAACTTGAAATGGCACCACATTTGACCCAGCTATCCCACTCCTCGGTTTATACACAAAGGACTTAAAATCAACATACTACAGTGACACAGCCATATCAATGTTTATAGCTGCTCAATTCGCAATAGCTAAACTATGAAACCAACTTAGATGCCCTTCAACAGATGAATGGATAAAGAAAATGTGATATAGATATAGATATAGATATAGATACAAACATGATGGAATAATACTTAGCTTCAAAGAAGAATGAAATTCTGGCATTTGAGGGTAAATGGATAGAGTTGGAGAATATTATGCTAAGTGAAATAAGCCAAACTCAAAGAACCAAAGGCGGAATGTTCTCTCTGATATGTGGAAGCTAATTCACAGTATGAGGGGGGCTAGGGAAGAATAGAGTTACTGTATAGTAGGTAGAGGGGAGTGAAGGGAGGGGACGGGATGGGGTAGAAAGGACAGTAGAGTGAAACAGACATGATGACCTCATGTGCGTGTGTGACTGCATGACCAATGTGATCCTGCAACATGTACAACCAGAAAAATGAGAGCATACTTCATTCACGTATGATCTATCAAAATGTACTGTCCTGTACGACTAATCAAAACAAAGAGAATTAAAAATTTAAAAAAGAGATTTCACTCTGGACACTTTCTATTTGTTAAATCCTCAAAACACACACAAAACCATTTTTTATCAAGGTCCAACTACATGTAACATGAAACTTGCCACTTTGGTCACTTCAGGGGCACGTGTCAGTGGTACTTGGCACGTCCTCAGAATGTCACTTTTCGAGCAGGCTCTCGAGCACCAGGACAGGTACACGCCTGGAAAGGAAAGTGTGCTCCTGAAGCAGCCCCTCCCACCCGAGTCCAGAGCTCTGGTCACTCTCTGTCCCATGGCCTTGCCTGTCCTGGATGTCTTAAGACAATTAGAATCACACACCATGTGGACCTTTCCTCTGTCCTGCACATACCGTAACACTGCCAAAGTTCATCCGTGTTACAGCAGGATCCGATCGTCACTGCTTTCCCGAGCTCAGAAACGTTCCATGCACAGCAGGATCCGATCGTCACTGCTTTCCCGAGCTCAGAAACGTTCCATGCACAGCAGGATCAGATCGTCACTGCTTTCCCGAGCTCAGAAACGTTCCATGCACAGCAGGATCAGATCGTCACTGCTTTCCCCAGCTCAGAAACGTTCCATGCACAGCAGGATCAGATCGTCACTGCTTTCCCCAGCTCAGAAACGTTCCATGCACAGCAGGATCAGATCGTCACTGCTTTCCCCAGCTCAGAAACGTTCCATGCACAGCAGGATCAGATCGTCACTGCTTTCCCGAGCTCAGAAACGTTCCATGCACAGCAGGATCAGATCGTCACTGCTTTCCCCAGCTCAGAAACGTTCCATGCACAGGCAGGCCACGTTTTGTTTGTTCGATCACCTGCCGATGGACACAGCTTTGCCCACCTTTTGGCTATCGTGACCAGTGCGTTTTTGCTTAGTTCCTGCCTTCCCACCTGGGGGCGCACGCCTAGCAGCAGAGTTGCTGGCTCCCCTGTCCGTTCTGCTTCAAGTAGACCAAAGAAAATCACGTGTTTTAGCAATGGCTTGCCATGTCCTGAAAAAGCCAGGACTTCATGAACCAAGAGTCCAGTACCGGTCAGCAGACATCACTAAGCGGACTTCGACAGCACTCGAGCTGGTCAACATTGAGGGGGTGTAAGAACTGATCTGCCTGGTGGCTGCTTTCCTCTCAGTTGTGGAGAGGAGCAGGCAGCGAGGAGATGGCGGGTTGTTCCCGGGGAGCGTGCGCAGCGTGGAAACCGCAGCGCGAGGCTCACCGCGAGGGACCGTGCAGTGCTCCGTGAGGCCTACTTCTGACGATGGCTTTCTTTCAAGCAGGAAGCAAATAATTTTCTTCTTTGCTAAAATCACTCAAAACAAGATTAAGCAGTAATCGGAAAAGACGGCTCTGCTGAATGTTCCCTGCAGAAGGACTTTGGAGAGCAGCAATTAAAGGATCACTCGAGGATGTTGAGCGAGCTGGCCAGGGCTGGGCAGGGAGGGCGTGAGACAGCCCCAGCCAGGAACTTGCCCAGTCTCCTGCCCACGGCTGCAGGCCCAGGCTGGGTCTCCTCCCCTCCTCCCCCGGTTCCCTGGACACTGGGCCGCACTGTGGGGTGCCCCCAGCCCCATGCCCTGCACAAGTGGCCTGCTGAGCAGGTGAAACAGGCAGAAGTTTTGTTGTCCATCGCATGACAGAGAAGCAAAGCTACCTCTGGACATGGGCAAGCTGGACTCCAGACTGCTGCATGGTCACCGTGGTGTGGTAGCTGTAGGGCCTCCTGATGTCAAGAGCAGTCCTCACTGTCCTTGGTGGCTGGGGCTGGGCCCAGCACAGCGGAGTGGGCGTTTCACACGGGTTGAATGAGTGCGGGCACCTGGTGATGCCACGTGCACCCCTGTGGTGGCCACAGAAAGGACAGCTGCAGAGCGGAGGCCTCCTGTTCACTGCACCAGGTGAGGGCAGACACCGGGCTCCGCAGCTGCAACATCTGCCTGTGTGATTTTGAAGACCAAACTGGGGAGAAGCTGGGCATTCTGTCCGCCCGCTCAAGTGTGCGAAGTGTGTTCCCAGCACAGACAGGCCTGCTGTGACGGGGTCGGCACAGCCCTGGCAGGGACCTCTGCCTGCCCATGGCCACCAGCGCAGCAGGTAGCATCCCCTCGCAGCAGAGCACCAGCTCCCTACGGCTCCCGCGCCAGGAGGCACCGGGGTCCCAGAGCAGGAGCAGGGCTGGGTTCCCATTCCAAACTCAGCGGCAGCACAGAAGCTGGACGGGAGCTCCCAGGAGCACAGCGGGGGCCAGCTGCCCAGGAAAAGGGAGCCCACGGCCTCCTCCCTGCTGCCTGTGCACAGTCCTCAAGGTCTCTAGGAGGCACTGTGACTCCCAAGGTCCCCACGACGACGATGACACCCTCAGTGCCCCAGGAAGGACGCATCCAACAGCCTCTCCCTGCACCAGCAAGTGCCGGCCATGGTGAGGCAGAGAGCACAGGAGCATGGTCAGGACGCACCAGGACAGTGAGGGCAGCCTGTCTGGGGAAAGAGGACCCGCCAGAGGACGCAGGGAGAGGGAGGCACGCAGGGCCCACCAGCACACTCACAGGCACACTCACACGGGCACACCACACACTCACATGGGCACACACTCACATTCACACTCACATGGGCACACTCACACACTCACACTCACATGGGCACACTCACACACTCACACATTCACGTTCACACTCACACACTCACATTCACACTCACACAGGCACACTCACACACTCACACACTCACGTTCACACTCACACAGGCAAACCACACACTCACATGGGCACACACTCACATGGGCACACTCACACACTCACATACTCACATTCACACTCACACACTCACGTTCACACTCACACATTCACACCAGCACACTCACAGAGGCACACCACACACTCACATGGGCACACTGACACACACACACACTCACACTCACACAGGCACACTCACACACTCACATTCATATATGCACACTCACAGGGCACACTCACACTCACATTCAGACCAGCACACCCACACACACTCACATTCACAGCACACTCGCGTGCACAGTGGCAGGCCTCATGCAGTGTCACTGGAGACAGCTCCCGGCCACGTCTGGCGGGCAGTCCTCAGGTGACGTGCAGGTGCCTGGTGAGACGGGGCTCCCTCCATCCTGCAGGGAGAGGCAGAGCGGGAGCTCCCCACCTGGCCCTCGGCCCCTGGCCGGGGGGCTGTGATGACCGGTCTTCAGCAGGGGTGCTGAGGGTCCACAGGATCAGGCTCCTGCTCAGGGCAGATGGGCCAGGAGCAGGCACCTGCCCAGCTCAGAAAGGCCAGCGCGGCAGGCCGTGACCCTGGGTCCTGGAGCAGGACACGCCTGGCTGGACGAGGGCCCGTCAAGGCCCGTCTTCCCGTGAGGCCATGACCACTGCCATGTGGACCCCCAGAGTCACGCTGGGCTCCACACAGGCAAGAGGCAGGAGCTCACAACCTCGCGGAAACAGTGACTGAACGACATCCACTCCCCCCACAGGGAGCAGGCCCGGGCCGCCCGCGCCCCGCACCAGACCACACACCCCGCCAGTTCCAAGGCACTGGGTGCCCAGGGACCCAGGCTGAGGTGGGAGGCAGCCGCCAGGACAGTGGCGAGCGGCAGGAAGTCCTTTCTGATATCCTCCCACACGGCCTAGGAGTGGGCCTAGGACACGACGGAAGCAGCTCTGGTCAGCATCCGCTACGATTCGGTTTCCAGAAACCTCAGAATGGTTCCAAGGCCTCCTGGCACATAACCCCCTTTTCTTTTCTTTTTTTGCCTTTTTTAATTCAATGTTAAGGAGAAAGTTCCACTGGTCTCAGATCAAAAGAAAGACATTAATGTGTTTGCTGAGTTATGAAAACACAAGTTCCACAAATTTCTGTGAAAATATGAGAAAAATCCATCCCTGTAACCCACTGCGAATTGAGTCAAGGTTGATGGTTAGATGGTATACGCAATGCAGAAAACACTCTAATCCCACTTCATCCAATGTAGGCTCAAGTATTTTAATTGTTGTTTCCAAACCAGGGCATCTAAAAGGAAGCCTGCAGAACTGTCACCCACCAAAAATGCAAAAGTGCCCTCAAAATACTGAAGTCAGCAGCAGCTGCAGGCTTGTGGGGGACGCACCGCCCGGGCTTCAGGACCAGCAGCAGCTCCCTCAGAGGCAGGGCAGCTGCTCCTACTGCCTGAGGGGAGGTCAGGGGACAGAGAAAGCTCTCGTCCTCCACCTCCAAGGAGGGAGGCTCTGCTGGGTCTGGACACGCAGCTCCTGTGCTCTCAGTGGACAGACGGAAACAACTACTGGCCCCACAGCAGCCGAGACCCCGCAGCCTCAGGGTCACCTTCCCACAGCCACGAAAATCACCAGGCAGTGCAGGTCGCTCAGTGCTGGGCTCCAGGACCAGGTGGGAAAGGCCAGCGGGCAGAGCAGCGGCGGGAAGGAGCCCATCCCTCACACTAAGTCCTGCTCCCTGTGAGCCAGGGCCTGGCAAGGGAAGACCCACCCGATGCCAAGCCTTTTTCAGAGCAGCCCCAGTGTGGGGTGGGCTGAGCGCCTCAGAGCCCAGCCCTGCACACGGACTCGGTGCGTCAGAGGCGCATGGGGGACGCGGCTGGCCCTCTCCTCAGGCGAGTCCCGAGTGCTGCCAGGTGGTCCCAGCACTAGAGAAGCAGCTGTGGGCGCCTGCAGCCCCTGGGCTGTCTTCGTCACAGCCCTTGGCTCACGTTAGCCTGCAGGCAGGCAACTCCAGCTAGCTTGTCTGTTTCCCATCGTCACAGTCTTGGATCACAAGGTCACTCTGTAAGATTTCTTCCATGAAGTGGATGAGAATCCAGCAGAGGTAACTACCCAGGAAGCCAGGCTGGGTGCAGGTGCCAGCAACTAAGACCCACTACCAAGAGGCGCCCACGTTCCGTTCAGATCCCCTCTTGACAGGAAACACGACCCCCCGCAGGGTGTGGCAGAGACATAGAGCCGAGGCCCCAGAGAGACCACCCAGAGAGACCCCCGGAGCTGGATTCCACCTTCCTCCTGAGGAAGGCCCTGGCCGTGTCAGAGGCCCCAGCCCACGCCAGGCTTGCCCCAGCAGCTCCCAGAGGGCCCTGCCACAGGGCGCCTGACGGGGTCAGCCCAGGGCAGGTGGCAGGAGGGACCGTAGACCACCAGCCCAACGGGGTGGCGAGGTTCCACCGCGTCCCCGAGCTAGGCCTCCCAGGCAAGGGCCTCTAGAAGCACCTCTGAAGTGCAGCCTCCGACCTTCAAGCCCATGCTTAAATCAGCCCACCTTCCTCAACACAGAGCCGAGGTAGCAGTGGCCACGGCGTAAGACCACGTCTGCATCCATGTCACGTGTTCAGCACACAGCACTTCAGCACGGAGGAGGACAGGGGACGTGCCCTGCAGAGGGACGCACCTCACTCGGTGCTGATCCCACACCCCACGGCCACGCTGCTCCTGAGCGGAAGACCCTAACCCCAAGAACAATCATCCAGGACACTATCCTTTTCAGTAAGGGCACAAAATCTCTCAGAGTAAGGGGTCTGTGGCTGGAGAAAGCAGAGATGACATGGAGCCCATTATTGGTGGGCGTGTGTCCTTGGGTCTGAAAAACGCTGCTTAAATGAACATTCTCTTTCTAAATAAATAGGCGGACTCTTTCTTTGTCAAGTGCAAAGTAAACAATTTTCCTGTTCTGTCAGCTGCGGGAGGCCTGGTGGGTCAACACTTCAGAGATCCAGTGGTGACAGCCCAGAAAAGCAGGTGTCGCTGGGCATTGGATAAGCAAAGCAGCCCACAGCACACACACACAGGACCCATGCCTGGCCCTGAGGACATGTGAGGTGTCCGGCCACGGTGGGGCCCAGCACCCACCTCCAAAGAAGGTCTGGGGACAGGTTGGGTGGTGTAAGCATCTGGGATCAGCAGAAAACGTCACTGGAGACCTTCCCAGGTACTTAGAGAAGGCCAGTTAGCTCCCAGCCTCTAAGATGCCACACGACAGTCAGATTCTTATAGGCCCCTACCCAGAGATGGCAGGGCACCATCCGATGGAGAGAGAAAGATGCCTGGCATTTCCAGATGGAGAGTGACACTGTGTACCTCAGACCCGCTACTGTGTAGGGGCCAGTCCTGAGGCAGAGGATGAACCTGACAGGTTTGTTCCTACCTAGTACCTGCCCAGAACCTGCTGAGGAGCTCAGGGTGAGCCAACCATAAGGTGTTAGAACCGGAGACGGACCCGCCTGCAGAGGACCTGTCTTAAGGGTACTCATGCATGTGTGCACACGATGAGTGAGGCTCCTCATCCATGTTTTCACCAAGGAAATTAAAAATAAAATATTAAGATCTAAACATGGAGAGCAAAACATTGATATAGAATGAGGAACTTCAGGTAGATGACACTTATCTTCTGCTCATTTCTGTGGATCAGAACGGATGTTTAGGGAGAAAAAAACAATTAGTCGTTTGTAAAAAGTCATTTATCTTAAATAGCACATCCCAATTTCCCTTACCACCACCAAGAAAGTCAGAGCAAGGACTGCAATTTTTAAAATCAGATTTCCAATATTCATCGTAGACAGCACACACTGCGTGGAACTGAATATAATAATTTGAAATGCTTTGATTTGCACTATGTTTATCTTTATTTTCACAGAAATTTTCTTTTAAAGAAAATATCTCATTAACTGTATTTAAACATTTTTGAACTATTTTCCCCACTAAAATTTTAATTTGTGAACAGTATTAGTTTTGTACAACAAAAACGGTAGTTCTTTCCCTTTAACACATTCTGCAAGGCGTGGCTGTTTCCGATGTGGGCTGCCAGTGGACGGTCTACCTGTACACAGGTGACCTGCAAAGCCAGCTGACCCGTCCTCAGCTGCCAGCTCTTTCTAAAGGGTCCAGAGCTACCTCGGGCCTAGGAGGTGGTTCTCAGCAGGTGTCACCTGGTTCAGAGAGGTTTGCACTCCCATGCTCAGGTCCCTGAGGGACGGAGAGCTCTGGGGTCCTCCCGGGGACTGACGGGCTCGCCACCCCAAGTGCACTGAGCTCTGGAGCCCTCCTATAGATTGAAGGGCTGGCCATGCCATGCAGTCCAGGTCCCTGAGGCTCGCAGAGTTCTGGGGTCCCCCATGGACGGATGGCTTGGCCACCCCTGGCAGCCCCAGGTATCCAAGTATGGCCAGTCCTGGGCACTCCTACTTCCACTGCAGAATGTTGCTTAAAAGTATGAGTCAAATTCTTTCTTTATTATATTTTTTGTCTTTGAAAACCCAAAAGCATATTGAGCTTAATGAATGAATCCAAATTACATTTCCCATTTGAAAGTGGCTGTTCTCTTCCCTTCATCTGGAAGCAAGTCCTGATTTAGCACACTCAGACTGAACTTGATGGCACTAGCTGGCTGCAGCCTGGGCACACCTGGCTGAAGGCACAGCACAGGTGCTTAGGGGCAGGGCAGTGTGTCAAGGTGTGGGTACCTTCTGGTACTGAGCCAGGATTTGCATCTACCCACATCTGCCCACAGCTCCCTATAGCTGCTGTTTCCTGGAAGGTACTAAGAACAGATTCCAGAATCTCACACTTTGGGGGTCCACAACCTGGTTCTACCTGCTCTCCTGGACCTACATGTTGCTCCTCGTAGGACACTCGGATTGGCTTCTACCTGGGTTGTCATAACTCTCTCAGCATAAGGGGACATCACACCAGTGTGTCAACGTCTCAGGAAGAGCACCTGACCAGGGAATCGGCCTTGTAGTGCCGTCCCCGGTACACCCTCGTGGGGAGAGTGACGTCCCCAGGACGCTTCCTGGAGGGTCTGCCTCCCTGACGACATGGATCAAGCCTTTCTGCAGCCTTTAAATGCCGCATGTCCCAAAGACTGACTTTGAACAAACAATGATGACAAAAAATGTCCTCAATAATGTGTGACCATCAGTCCTCAGCAAAGCCACAGGCACCTAGGAAGCCCAGGCCCAGGCCAGCCGTCTGCAGACAGGACACGCAAACACATGCAGAGTGCAGGTTGGGGCTCCAGAGGGCATGCTAGCTGTCCCTCTGGAGCCGCGACTCTGCATATGAACTGTTCTCTGATCCTGTCAGTAAGGAGAGCTCTCAGGGCTAAAGAAGGTGGCAAAACTCTGCCTTCATCTGACAGAGCACTCCCAATCCACTGGCCTGGCAAACTGCACTATGGAAGGAAGAGCAAAATGTTTTCCGAGCCTGGTTGACTGCGGACCCGACTGTGCCCCTGGCCGTCGCTTCGTTCAGGTAAGAGGGCTGCGGGGGCTGATCCCAGTCTACCAGAACACCACCCAGAGGCTGCTCCAACCTGTGTGGTCTTGTTTCCCGGAGAATAAGAAAAAGAAGGCAGATCTCTTTGTGAAATGACTCTGTTTCTGTTTGAAACACCAGTATCTCGTACTGAATCAAACCCTTCATTAATGTGGGCAGCATTTCAATGTGCTGCTCCAAGAGGAGCGTGAACTCTAGATGAGGTTCTAAGTCAAGAAAAGTGAACATTGCCAAGGTAAAATCAGCACTCGCACCTACTGGGAACTGTGCAGGTGCTACTGAGCATCACCTGAGAGCACCCCGGAAGGAAGAGTGAAATACCAATGACAAACTTCGGGATCAGGGGCAACTTTACAGGACACTGGGGAAAACTGCAAAGTACTTGGATAAAGGCTTCATGACATCACAGAGCACTTTAAGAATAGAAGCATTAAATAATTTTTAAATGTTCTGCTTTGAAATTCATAGAATCATTCTCCACCCTTCACATGCTGAAAAAATCATAAACAAAATTATTTAGTCTTTAAATATAAACATTAAGCAGATATGAAAGTAAGAAACACCGGCACACGTTGGAATGACGGCTCCGGGTTCTTCGCAGGGACCACCCAGGAGCTTACCTTTGCAGTTTCCCCGGTAAGCAATTTCCAGCTGAGGGTCCTTGCATTTGGCACGCTGGAACTCGCAGCGGGTCAGGAAGGTCCGCCCGTCCGACGCGCAGAGGGGCTTCTGAGCAGAGGTGGTGCAGTCCAAGCTGCAGTCTCTGTCTTTATCTTGATCCACTCGCAAAAACTTTGGGGAGAAAAGAAAGCAAGACAGACGTAAAGAACTGCTCTGTGTTGGGCAGCAGGAAAGAGAAGGTCAAGGAATGAAACTGCAGGGAGACCACCATGCAGCGCTCAGCACCTGCAGGAACACCGTGAGCCTCTCCAATGTTCCAAGCCTCACCTGACTCAGAAGCCCTGATCTGCCACTGCCTTAAACCCACGGGTGACACCTGACACAAAGTGTCCTGCACAGCCCCTTTCGGGTCCGGAAGGGGACGCGCCTGTGTTCTGCCTGACGGCATTGGTCTGAGCAGCGGGGGCTTTCTTCTGACTCACTCAACCACCTTTCAACTTATTTCAGTACTGGCCACGTGGCTCCATTCTCCTGGAAGTTACAGAGTTGGGGACCTGCACGGTTTGGAATTGGAAGTTCATCCTTCCTCCTTGAAATGGCCCTTCCCGTTTGGACTAGGTAAGTTTTGAACGAGGTTTGTTGAATAGATGAGAGATCCAGGTTTTCCTGAAATGCCAGCACCTGCACCTGCCACAGTGTCTCAAGCTTACTCCAGCCGGAAGCAGTGGGCAGCCGGGACAGATCCCTGCCCTCTGACTGGGACGGCTTCCCCGGCGGCAGAAGTGTGACAGGCAGGTGCTTGAGGCGAAGGCCTGGGTG
The DNA here is from genome assembly GCF_902686445.1 of Sciurus carolinensis. Taxonomy (NCBI): domain Eukaryota; kingdom Metazoa; phylum Chordata; class Mammalia; order Rodentia; family Sciuridae; genus Sciurus; species Sciurus carolinensis. Next base: position 1,532,175 of record NC_062219.1, read on the forward strand.
CTGCACCTCGGGAAGCTCGCCCCACGGCAGGCTGCTGCCTCGGCTCTCAGCCCCAGACCAGCGCCCCCAGGCCCTGCCCACCCACAGCAGTGCTGTCCTGCACCAGAGAGGAGGAGGAGCAGGGAGGTCCGGCGGGAGCAGAGCCTGGAGGAGGCAGCACCTCTGCCTAGGAGGCGAGAGGCAATGGCACCCGCCCCCAATTCCAGGTGTCAGCAGGGGTCCGTCTGCACTTGCTGAAACCTGGGGAGGAAACGCTGAGGACTTAGGCGAGACGTAATCACCACCCTCTCGAGGGAGAGAGAACACCTCCACGTTTTCACGTTCAGCATCGAGCCTTTGGAATCGGAGCCCAGGCCGGTGTGTGGTGTGTGGGCAGCGATGGGAGGGGCCTCACAGGCCAGGATCACGCGCTGTGCTCGCGGTCTCCCTCCCCACACACAGCCATCAGACTCCGGGGAGTCTGCATGGACAAAGCCAACTGCTAAGGCCGAGCTGTACTCTGTAGTAAACAGAGCCCACTCCAAAAAATAGAGCATCCCTCTTCCATGGCACTTGCTGTGTGCCAAAAGGACCTCACTGAGGGTCTTCAGAGTGAGTCCGGATGGAAAGCACTTGCCCAGATTCACACTGAAACCAACTGGGCCTCGAGCCACTTTCCCTTGGGAAAGCCCACCTGGGCTCAGGGAATTCCCGGTTCTCGCTTTCCCAGAGCAGGCTGTTTGCACAGGTGTGAGGCAGCAGGTGTGGGGAGGTGCAGGCCCGGCCCAGCAGCCTCTGTGGGTGCCCGGCAGCCGTGCCTTGGAAGAGCATGGGTCAAGTAGGGATCAAAGACATTGCCTTTGTCTCTCTTAATCAATGCTGGGTGCAAGCCAAGCCAAAGAGTGCAACAAAATCAGACCCGTTAAGAAACAGGTCAAAACACTCCGAATTGCAACACAGTTGAACTTCCTGTTGCCTTGAGCAGTAGAGGTTCTTCTCGGGACCCTGCCATGAGATAACTTAAGGGAGAGCACGGGGAAAATTCCCTGGAACACAAAGCAAAGCTGATGTGTTTGTTTGTGTTTGCAAGATTCGACAGCAGACCCTGAACAGGCAGGCAGCCCAAGTCCCTCACTTGCCCTGGGAGGTGCTGACTCCCAGGAGTGAGCCTTCAAGGACAGCACAGTGGGCCCACGCAGACCTGGAAGCTCAGAGCGTGAGTAGCAGGAAGGTAGCACAGTCGGAAGGCACGGGGAGGCCTGCAGACCCAGCCTTGCCTGAAGAGCACGCCTGGTTTTCTGGAGTTTCAGGAAAGCATTCCAACTCCTACGGTGAAAGGCAGCACAGCGATCTATGATGACGTGAGGGAGGGCTTCCAGAGCCCCAGCTGAAACAGCTGGCCCGGACCAGCCCAGGGAGCCACCAGTTCTCCCACACACTCCTGCACCTGATGCAAGGAACTCACGCACTTTATTCGAGTTCTGAGTCACCTGGCTTCTGGTTTGAGGGGCCTTGCTTCCTTCCATACCCCTAGTCAAGAACAGACCTCATCTTTCCACCCTCACTCACAAGTCAAGCCCTTCAGAACGTACTCGCGATCGCCTGGGGATGGCTCTCTGCCAGAGGCAGTCGCTGGGCTCTGAGACCTGTCCAGCTCAGCTGGAGGCCAGAGGGCTGCAGAGCAGGTCCACAGGTTACACTGTGTCCTGAGGGGAGCACAGGGCCTGGCAGGCTGGAGGAGGGATGGGCTGGGGACACATGCTTCCTAAGGGACATCTCAGAAATCCAGAGAAGACAGGAGCCACAGGAGCCTGGGAGGCAGGTCAGCAGAGGCCAGCACACGAAGTCAACACAAAGAAGTCAGAAAGCGACACTCCTCACACGGGGCCACAGACCTGTGCATGGGCTGGAGCCACCATGGAAAACAGGGAAGCCCAGGAGGCCAGTGAAAACCAGCAGCAGAAAGGACATGATGGGTGGCTCTGTCCTCCATCTGAAAATTCTGAGCTGCATATTCTCATCGCTACAGCACATGGATACCAACGGAGAGCTACGGGCAAAATCCGACCGCTCTCCCGCCCGCGCTCTAATGCTGTTACGGTGTGGCTCTCGGTGTCGTCCAGAGGTGTGGCAGCAGCTCGGTCCTCAGGACGGCACTATGGGATGTTGTTTAGTCAGCCCTTTTGATGCTGTGACAAGAGGATCTGCCCAGAACAGCAGGGGAGGAAGATTTTATTTGAGGGCTCACAGTTTCAGAGGTCCTAGTCCATCGAAGGCCGGCTCCATGTGAGGCTGGACAGCATGGCAGAAGAGTGTGGCAGAGGGGAGCAGCTCACACGGTGGTCAGGAAGCAGAGAGAGAACATGTACCCAAAGCCAGGCCCCAGTGTCCACGTCCTCCAGCCACACCCCACCTGCCTTCAGTTAGCACTCAGGGGATTAATTCACTGATCAGGTCATCATGACCCAGTCATTTCACCTCTGAATAGTCTTGCATTGCTTCACACATGAGATCTGGGGGCACCTCACATCCAAACTGTAACAGAGGTGGGCTCACTGGGGGCATGCCCAGGTTGGTCCCCTGGCCCCTCCCCTTCTCTCTCTTTGCTTATCAGCTTCCTCTGCCACGCTCCTCCACTATGATGCTCTGTCCACCAGACTCAGAGTGACAGGGCCAAGGGACCATGGCCTGCAACCTCCAACACACTTGGTCAAGCTGAGGCTTTCCTCCCATTAAGTGGACCATCTCAGGTATTTTGTCAGAGGACTGGAAAGCTGCCCGGCACAGACGCTTTCTAGTGAACTAGGACAAATGTCCACATCCATGGATGTTAACTATCAGTCAGTTAGAACTGGACTCCAATGCCACTCCTTACGCAGCACCACTAGCAAGCCAGCGTCGTACCAGCAGTCACAGGGTTCTGAGGCAGGGGACTGATGGTTGGTGAAGGCCCTGCACTTTCCACCCCCACCATCTCTCCGAGGTTCCGCCTCCTTGCCTGTCACTGGGAACATGGCGACGTTTCTCTCCTGCGTTTGAGGCAGCTGGGAGGAGATAGGGGGTGTTACAAGGTGAGCGAGGCTTCTGGGAACCTGCTCCCCAGCATGTGCGTGGCCTTGGACAGAGCCGCCACACAGAGGCCCGATGGCTTCACAGGAGGAGTGTCACCCTAAAGATGGGCGCAGGCTCGCCGGCCGTCTTGTCAGGCAGGGGAGTGAAGCCATTGGAACACAGCTTCCCATGGGGAGCTATCTTCAGAGGCTGAGGATGGCGGGTGGAGCCCTCACGAGCAGGGAGGCAGTAGGCGTCCAAGAGCTGGAGTGGTCAGGCCTCTGTCCACCCTTCCCTACCTGTGCTGGGAACCTGCAGGAACAAAGCGCAAGGGCAAACTGCTGGAGAAGAGCAACACCCTGTTAAACATGGCGGGGTGGAGGGAGGCCAGGGTCCCGTCAAGGGGCCACACCCTGTTAAACATGGCGGGGTGGAGGGAAGCCAGGGTCCCGTCAAGGGGCCACACCCTGTTAAACATGGCGGGGTGGAGGGAAGCCAGGGTCCCGTCAGGGGGCCACACCCTGTTAAACATGGTGGGGTGGAGGGAAGGCAGGGTCCCGTCAAGGGGCCACACCCTGTTAAACATGGCGGGGTGGAGGGAAGCCAGGGTCCCGTCAGGGGGCCACAGAGACAGTTATGTGGTGGCTGTCAGCACCACAGGGCTCAGTGAAACTAGGCTTGACCTGGAGAGGGGTCTGGACGCTCACCTGGCACATGAGCCTCAGCCTCTGCAACTGCATGGCGATGGTGGCAACCCTGCCCCTGTGGTCAAGACAACTGTGGCATGAAATAGGGACCAGGGAGCAGCAGGAGGCAGGGGCAGGAAGCCTCCCAGGCGAAGGCCCTGCTCGCCGTGCTGGAGCACAGGACCACCTGCCACGCAATGCTGTGAGTGCCCAGAGGGACTCTTGCTCCATCAGTGACACCAAGAGGCCCTCCTTCTCCTGAAAAACCTAGAAAGACCCCTCTCAGGGCCAGGCACAGGAGTGTCCACTGGAGAGCAAAGCCAGGTCCCTGGGGATGCAGAAGCCTGGGGAGAAAACCAACCCTGACGACCTTGCGGGCTCAGGAGGCCCCGGGCAGGACAGCAGACCTCAGGGCTGCTTTTCTTTTCTCCCAGGCTGGGTTACTGTCTGAGAAGGCATGAAACATTGTGCAAGTGCTTTCACAGACAAACTGGCCCTGGGCACCTGCCCCTCTCCTGCGAAGGTTGAGTTTCTTCTTCTTCCTCCCATCCCAGGAGGGAGCCTGAAGACCCTGAGCCGTGGCTGGCATGGGCACGTCTGCCTGTGCTTCTGCTCTGCGTCCCCTTCCTTCTCCCCAGACACCGCCTTTTTATTTCCTTCCCTGTCTCCATATCAAAATCAAGTTCAGTGATGAAAACACACATCTTTGCTTCTTACTAGTTCTTCTTGGAGATAATTCAGGAGGCGCTTGGGTATTCATAGTTTCAGATCTAGGTTAATCTGAGATTCAGCAGGAACTCTGTTATTCTAAGTTCTTCCTAGTCAGAGACCACATGAGCAATGGTACTTGATGCAAGAATTATCTTCAACATAAAAAAAAAAAATAGCCTGCCTTCCTCAACCTCATGGAAGAGGTCAGGGGATACTTGGCCAACTGTGCTCCTGCCCTCAGAGCAGGCACTCTTCCAGGGCATTCTGCTCCTCCTATGTCCTTGGTGTCTCCAGTATCCAGTATACAGTCAGTGCTCAATCAATGTCTGTTGTCCGAAGAGCTCTATTAAAGTCATTATGTCAGGTCACTGTCAAGTGGATGGGTAGTGTGGTAGCAGAGAACTTGTCTGACAAACGGGCGCAGTAGTCCTCACTGGAATCCACTTGGGGAGCCCAGGCCTCGGGCAGACAGGGCATCAAGGGACCCATGGGGAGCTCCACTGCCCAGCAGGAACATGTGCTTTCCACCTGACATCCCAGCAGGAGACACGTGGAACATCAGACAGGAAGCACTGGTAAGGAGAACGTGCTCTTCTTCCCACTTCTGTCTCCTCATTTCTGCTGTCTCAGGACAGCATCATCAGACGGCTCCCTGATAGCAACTTGAGCACATCAGCTCAGCTGGTGTCCCAGGTTTCGTGCTGAGTCTAGCTGTGTGCGCTGTTACCTGGGTTAACTGAGAGTTCCTGGCTGTGTGTGCTGTTACCTGGGTTAACCGAGAGCTCCTGGCTGTGTGTGCTGTTACCTGGGTTAGCCGAGAGCTCCTGGCTGTGTGTGCTGTTACCTGGGTTAGCCGAGAGCTCCTGGCTGTGTGTGCTGTTACCTGGGTTAGCCGAGAGCTCCTGGCTGTGTGTGCTGTTACCTGGGTTAGCCGAGAGCTCCTGGCTGTGTGTGCTGTTACCTGGGTTAGCCGAGAGCTCCTGGCTGTGTGTGCTGATACCTGGGTTAACTGAGAGTTCCTGGCTGTGTGTGCTGATACCTGGGTTAGCCGAGAGCTCCTGGCTGTGTGTGCTGTTACCTGGGTTAGCCGAGAGCTCCTGGCTGTGTGTGCTGATACCTGGGTTAAGTGAGAGTTCCTGGCTGTGTGTGCTGTTACCTGGGTTAACTGAGAGCTCCTGGCTGTGTGTGCTGTTACCTGGGTTAACTGAGAGCTCCTGGCTGTGTGTGCTGTTACCTGGGTTAACTGAGAGCTCCTGGCGGTGTGTGCTGATACCTGGGTTAACCGAGAGCTCCTGGCTGTGTGTGCTGATACCTGGGTTAACTGAGAGCTCCTGGCTGTGTGTGCTGATACCTGGGTTAGCCGAGAGCTCCTGGCTTGTGTGTGCTGTTACCTGGGTTAGCCGAGAGCTCCTGGCTGTGTGTGCTGTTACCTGGGTTATCTGAGAGCTCCTGGCTGTGTGTGCTGTTACCTGGGTTAGCCGAGAGCTCCTGGCTGTGTGTGCTGTTACCTGGGTTAACTGAGAGCTCCTGGCTGTGTGTGCTGATACCTGGGTTAGCTGAGAGCTCCTGGCTGTGTGTGCTGTTACCTGGGTTATCTGAGAGCTCCTGGCTGTGTGTGCTATTATCTTGGTTAGCCGAGAGCTCCTGGCTGTGTGTGCTGTTATCTTGGTTAGCCTGACAGTTCCTGGCTGTGTGTGCTGTTATCTTGGTTAGCCGAGAGCTCCTGGCTGTGTGCGCCATTACCTACGTTAGCCTGAGTGCTCCTGTGCCAAGTACAGCCCTTAGCCCTTCAGAAAGAGGAGAAGATGGCAGAAGAACCTGTGAGCTCTTGCATAAGCAGTCCCCAGCTAGTGAGCATGGTCCCTGCAAGGTCCCGCCCAGGGCCTGGCCCGATGTGCCATGCTGCTCCTGAGCAAGCACATCATGCAGCCTTGAGGGCTGCACACAGGAGCTGGGGGTGACTTGATATCAGGCCATTCAAACATCACTCATGGAGGACACCGACAAGGGGGATGGGCGGGCACCTTGTGTTTATGCATGAAGGGACGTCAACTGTGGAGGTGACATGCCTTGGTGATTGCAGGGCGGTGTGCAGAAAACTGGGCCTTGACCCCATGGCACTCTGCATGTCAGGTCTGAGGTACAGAAGGTCAGGTCAACTCCACTGTGCAGTGACATGAGCCCCGAGGACACTCCCTGCAGAGACCCCCAGGGCCAGCATAGAAAGATGAGTGACAAGCTTTGAAAACAAAAGCATCAGTCTGAGGACAAGCGGAAGCATGGTGGCTCCATTTCCTAAGCACCCATCTGCGCTTGGCACCAGAGACCCCGAGTACTGGTGCACTAGTCCTGGGCAGCAGGATCCTGGCCTCCACCCAGACCCTCTGCTTCAGAGACCCGGGGTGGGACTGGGGGGTCTCCACATGCAGGAAAAGGTCACAGGAATGTGTGGGGCCCTTGGCCACACTTTACGGAGTGGTACACTCAAAGGGCACAGGAGGGGACTCTGGCCACGTGTTCGGGAAGCAGGGAGGAAGACGGACTGCTACTTGGACCACAGGTCCAGGGGAGGCACCCAGCAGCCCAACGGCCCCAGTTGTTCTACTGAAGTCAAGCTCTATATTTTTACAGCATGAAATTCACCAGTTCCCCAATGACCTCAAACTCTCTGGAACAGCTGAACCAACTGTTTTAGTCAGCTTGCTTTCTTTTTTTTCTGACGTGACCAAATGACCAGACAAGAACAATTTTAAGGAGGAAAAGCTTATCTGGGGTCCCAGGAAAAAGAGCGAGAGCGCTGCTCAAAGAGGACAAAGTACAAGCCCCAGAGGTGACCCCGGAGGCCCACCTCCTCCAGCCACACCGCCTGCCTGCAGTCCCCAGCCAGCTAAGCCGAGCAGGGGCCGTGCACTGGCCAGCTGAGGCTCCCGTAAGCCGAGCACTTCTCCTCGCAGTCTTGCACGGTCTCTCACATGAGCTTTCGGGGTCACCTCACGTCTGAATCATAACACAGTGGACAGCCAGCATTTTCCAAGTTGTCTTTACTTTCCTGAAACATCAACTGTGATCCCAGTGAAGAGATTCTTTCTCAAGTCTCCTGCTCATTCCAAAGCATCTAGAGCAGATTACACCGGAATACGAGTCAGGGGACGTCCAAGGAGCCTGGAAGCAGGGGCCTGGAGGTGAAGACGAGGTGCCGATGGCCGCCTTGCAGCCAAACCTTGCAGCGGCCACCGCACGGGGAGCTCATCTGCACCAGGAGCCACAATGAAGGCTGGAAAATGAGACAGAAAGACAGGGCCTCTCTGGAAACCAAGCCTGAGAGGAGCGCAGAAGGGTGGCCATGCCGGTCCCTCAGACGGGAGGAGAGAAGCTGCCCTCAGGAGAGGAAGCTTTGGTGGCTGTGGGATCTTAGGTGTCAATGCCCTGTTTTTACGTTTTAAAGAGCTGTAGCATAACTCCATCCTGCAAAGATCAAGTCTGTGATCTCCACACAAAGGCCAGGCATGGCCAGCACCATGTGCCCATCTAAATCCAGGAGACCCTCTTACTGTTCCAAACATCCCACATCCCTCTACCTTGCTGTGTTAATCGACTTTGTATTGCTGTGACAGATACTTGAGAAAAACAACTTAGAAAAGGAAGTTGTATTTTAGCTCATGGTTTCTGCCCATGGTCAGCTACCTCCAAGGCAGAAGCATCATGGCAGAAAGGCACGGCAGAGGAAGGCTGCTCCGCTTATGGCAGCAAGGGAGAGAGAGCGAGCCGAGGCCAGGGACATCGTACCCAAGAGCAGGCCTGTGACCTACTTCCTCCAGCCATGCCCCACCTTCTGCAGTTACCAGCACCTCCTAGTGTCCACTCAGCTACCAATGGATTGACCCACTGGGGCGGTCAGAGCCCTGGTGGTGGCAGCCCCACCTCTGAATAGCAGGGACCGAGCTTTCAACACGCCACTCCAGGCCCAAATTACAGCACTCGCCCTTCCTGGGGTAAACACACTCTCAGCAGTTTCTGGAAGCAACTAAGCATCAGCTGCTAAAGAAGGGTCAAGAGTTAATGACCCAAAAGTCCAAGGTCAGGGGACCACCTGTGAAGGAGTCTGGGAATGCAATACTGGCAGGAAAGCTGTCTGGGTCCCTGGATTCATGAGACTCCTGTGTCCCCATCACGGAGAAAGACACCCGGTAACTGGGGCAGGCAGCAGGGGCCCTGGAGAAAGACAGGGCACTGGGAAGAATCCCTTCTCTCCCACTAGATTCCCTCCACCACCACCAAGGCAGGAGGATCTGGCGAGGAAGTTGTCAAAATTCTTGGTTCACATGCCCTGGGGCAGGCTCAGAGAATGTTCAGCAGTGCCTGGGGGCTGCGGACTGCAGCTCGGTCCAGCCAGTGGGAGGAGCTCCCTGGGCCCGCAACAGCCTGGCAGGCACTGTCCCCAGAGCGCACCCACAGGCCTGCGGGGCCCTAGAATCACACCAAGGGCTTCCACGAGGGCCTCTCCCTCCACGTCAGCATGGGTCTTCCCACAGGGCCAGAGCTGGGTCCTCCTTCTCCAGTACAGGGGCTCCAGGCCTTCTGTAATCCGCTCACCCACACTGGACTCAGAAAGGGACCCTAGACAAGGTGCGTGCAGGGGGCAGGGACCTGCTGAAACCCCCACAGCACACCCTCCCCGCTTCCTGGCTTCCTCCCCTTGCTTGGAGGAGACCTGGTGCTGCTCACGACAGGCAGCAGAGAAGTGGACAGGGCATCCTTTCGCTCTCACCTTGGTGCACATGCAGAAGGAGATTCTTGGAATTTCTGGGCAGTCTTTGTTTACACTGTGAGATAGCTGGGCCTGGAATCCCTCCAAGAGCCGTCTCTTCCCAGCGTCCCAGAGGGAGCAGCGGGACTCGCCCAGGTCACTGCCCAGCACTATCGCCATCCCGAGGCACACGGGCACAATCTCAGAGATAGGCGGACAGCGCTGGAAGCCCTGTGAGCACTCATGCTGTGCTTCTGCAGCCCTTCAGCGACACCTCCCAGGGCCCTGCACCTCCCGGGCCCACTGCCCTGAATGCCTGGCTGGGGTCATGCTGGCTCCATGGCCGCTCAGCCAACACCTAGCCATACCTACAGATTTCCCTAGGCCGCACAGTCGCCTGCAGAAGCCATCGCCACACGGGGCCATTCCCAACTAGACAGCTGGAACACGGCCGGAGTCTATGTGCCACCACAGGCTGGCACTAGCCACCGTGAAGCTCAGTGGCCACCTGGGGCAGGGGCTGTCATTCTGGACACTGCACGTCAGGAAGCACTTCTGCCCTCGAAGGCTGCTCTTTCAGACAGGGCTTCCTAGAAATGAGCACCAAGTGGAAATTACTTTCCATTTTTTCCATAAAATGCTGACGAAAGGAAGAGTTGCAACCAGACCAATAAAGCTCAACTCCAGGCTCTACGACCAATTCAACAATCCCAAAATGCTAAGAAAAGAACTATTTTTTAAAAGTACCTTGAAATTCACACTTTTAATTATAGAGGAAAGAGAAATGCCTTGATTACAGGAAGAAGAGAAACTGCAGATTTTTGTGGAGGAAGAGAGGGGTTTTGGGGGACTCCTAAGGCACTATAGGAGTGGAAGGAGGGGCGGCTCCACCCGAGCTCCTGCCATCTGTCCCAGGACAACTGCCCACACCCAGAGCCCAGCCAGGGGAGGCCAATGGGAAGCGATGGGGGCCGGGTAAAACCAACAGCAGGTGGAGCCTTGTGCTGGGCAGTGCCGGCGCGTGTGGCCAGGAAGACAACTCAGGCGGGAGCCAGAGAGGCATCCCTGCCCCAGGAGACAGGCTGGCCTCCCCGGAGCAGCAACCTCACCCAGCATGTCCAGGCCACCACTGGTCCCAGGACTCACCACAGAGCAAACATGTGCTTGGGTTTTCATAGGTTCCGGAAGCACCCAGCTCTACTATGTGCATTTTACAGAGAAGCTAAGCATTAGAGATGTAACGATCGGCCCAGGGAGCAATCCCCCACGGTGCTCTGGGAGGATCCTGGTGAACATGGGCCAGGGTCAGAGGGTGGTCACGCATGGCGTCGGGCACCATGAAGGATTTCCCGGGATGGCTAAACCCACAGCCTGCAGGTGGCAGGGATACCTGAGCTAAAGGAAGGTGGGCAGCCAGATAGCACGAGGGTCTCGCCTTGACCCATGGCGCTGTGCCCCAGGGCTCCTGAGGCAGAAGTCCTTTCCTCAGCTGCAGACCCCAGCCTCAGCGCAGCGCCTGGAGCTCAGCTCCCACCTGGAGACTCCCAGACTGCTCCCAGGAGGCAAGGAGCTGGCGGCCACACGGGCATGCTTGTGTGTGGCAGGCCGGCGAGGGGCTCCCCAAGGGTTCTCAAGGCTCGCTGGTCGATGGCACTGAATTCAGAGTGGCCTGGAAGCAGTCCGGCCCTGGCTGGGCCAGCCTCCCCGCCCGCTCCTGGACGACACCTGCTTGGCCAGTCCTGCCCCCCTCAGTCGCTTGGCGCTGGGCACAGGCTTAGCGCTTCTCTATAAAAAAGTGTCAAAACCCAAACAGAAGGAAAACTACTTCCCCATTTAAATCTGTTCCAAGCCCTAGGGCTCCCCGGCCCAGGAAATTGATGAAATTCTGAGAGAGAACATCAAAGACACTGCCTTCAGAAACGCCAGGCCTGGATTCCCGCATAGCTTAAAGACAGTGGGCGCGCACCGAAGAAAGCGAAGAAAGCATTCCCAGGCTGTGCTCCTCTATCCACAAAGGACAACGGCTCCTTACCCCAGAAAGTGCAGTGAGGGTCCAGGAGATGCTCCTAGGGAAAGGCAAGGAGAGAGGACCCCTGCCCTTGGTTCTGTTCACGCCCTAACCCACAGCCTTTCGAGCAGGCTCTGCCCGGGCCTGCTCCCACCGACCGGGCCTCCTGGTTCCCCACTGCTGCTTCGCCACCCCTTGAGGGACACATTCACTTGAAACAGTGCCGAGGAAAACCTTCTTGACATCTGCTAGAACTATTGAGCAAGCCTGCCAAGCTTTAGCCCAATTCGCCTGGAAGAACGTCAAACCAAGAAAACAATGAGGTTTTCAATGGAAATAGAGACAAGCTTCAGTAGGGCAGCTCCCGTGGCTCAGGATGACTCCACACTCATCATGTCTTAGGTTGCTGAACTCACAGAGCAGAGGTGCGGAGCTCATGAAGACGGCCAACTGCACTGGGCTGATACCATGTTTGGACAGTGACTCCTGGAAACTCTTATCAAAAGACACGACAATATGGATTTTCTTAGTCACCATTTAACTGAGAAAACTAGGATTCATACACTTTTCTGAAAAATGAAATCATATCCATGTTGCCAATTTGTTTGTTCAAAGCTGATTTTAGCTCACTAGGATTTACTCTACCTAACAAGTGACATTAGCATAGCTTTGTCCCCGGGCGGCTGCAGAGCAGAGCTCATCACAAGGTGTCCATTTCACAGCAGCCTCGACTTCTCATTTCGAGCACTGTCCCCAGTGGTAGGCTTTCCTCTGGCTCTGGACACCTGTCACTTCAACGTCTGTACATCACCCACAACAGCTCTCTCCTCACAGCACAGAGACGCACGGCCCCCTGCACACTGCCAAGCTGTGAAGTGAGAAATCTGAACCCACAGGGACCACAGGGAGGCGGCCTGAGCACAGCCGCACACCGACAGCTCGGCCTTCATGCCGGGCCAACCCTCCTCGGAACCACCTGCACCACTCAGGAAGGTTGGCGCTGGAGGCACCAATACTCAGATGCCTCCGGTCAGATCTCATTGGCTCAGGAAGCAAGGCCCTCCCTCCACACAACGGCAGCACGGAGGCCAAGACAGCGCCTCGCCCAAGGAGCGAAACACGGTGCTGGGCGACGGGGGTCTGGACACATGCGCCTCTGCTCGCACCCACTTTGTGCTACGAGACAGGGCTCTCTGTGATTGTCAGCTCACTCTCTGCCTCCCTCCTCAGAGGTTCTCACTATTGTTATCCTGCTCTGCTACCTCACTTCTGGCACTGGGTGGCCCCTGATTCCCACACCTGAGAAGGGACCTGCTCGGTTCGGATGGGTCAGACTGGACCAACAGGGCTGTGAGCATTTGACCCTCCTGCCCTAAGGGCAGGGCTACTGACCCTGGGGGAGGGGGTGGCCCTTGGGTTCCGTGTGCTACTCCTGCCCCTAACGCGTAAGGTCAGCTGAAACCCACCCACAGGCAGGACTCCTGGATCTGCATGAGCCGTCCGTCACGCAGAGTCTGAGCCTGCGAGTGCCCGGCATCTTCCGGCGGAGTGTCCGGCTGGGGCTGTGCTCCTGGAAGTGGCGAGGGGGCCGCCATCGTAAATACAGCTGGCTTCTCCACATCGGTTGGCAGGGCCCACAGTGGTGCTCCCCTGGGAAAATTTCCCTTCAAATACAACCTATGATTGTAAAATCAGGATGGAGAGCACATTATTCTGTTTAAGCAAATTCATCAGCTCTCCAGAAGCAGACCAGTGAGACCGAGCTGACCAGGCCTCATCCCTCCCACGTGAGAAATGAGGCTCATCAAAGAAGAACTGCGGGGACTGTGCAGGCCACCCTGAAACCCATAACAAGGGCATTTGAGGACTTAAAATGTCTTAGACACCAGCGGTTCTGAGATGCTTCTTTCTGTGACCCTCAGGCCCGTAACTACTGGAGACCTGTGGGCACCTGCTGGGGAGCCGCGTGGTGAGGGTGCTCGCAGACAGCAGGCAGCGGTCAGCCTCTGCAAGACCCGACCTGGAAGCCAGGCGCTCGTGCTCCGAGGACGCTGGGCCGGTGCAGAGCCCAGCAGGGCAGGGCTGCGCAGCAGGAGGTCCTCCACTGGACAGCGGGGTACTCCCATGAAGTGCCCCAAGCTCTCCTTCCACAGCTTCCTTTCCCTGGACACTGAAGCTAGAATTTTCCCTTCAATGAAAGAACAAAACTCGACATGGTAATTGCAGATTGATGCTTTTTAACCAGAGATAAACTTGAAATACTGGAATACATTACAACCTAATCATAGACAGTCTCATGAAATGTATCACTTTTAACTAGTCTTAAAAACGACATTAAAAACTAGCCAGATTCCCCAGAAGACTTGGTTTTGCAGTTGAAAAGAATCCATGAAAAGCTCTTCCCAAGCAGATCCCAATCTCCAGTCTGTGTGCAGGCGGATCTTTCTGTACATAATGTCAGTGGTTAGCAGCCAAATGTGCTTGTGAACATTAAAACTAGTCAGAAGACAACAAGTGGCATTTCAGTTCAGTTACCAAAACCCAGCCTTACCCCAGAGGAGGCTTGCGACATCAGACCGCGTCCCTCTCCCTGGGTTTGCCGTTTCTGCAGTCCAGCTTTCCATTTAATTTTGATGTTTATAACACAGCCAAAATAAAGTGCCTCTTTGAAAACAAAAAATAAAATCACAGTTAAATAAACTCCATGGCTTTTCTGCATCTGCGTCTGAGAAGCTGAGGGCTTTCCTCCAGCCCCGATGCACAGACACCCTGACGAGCGCATCCAGTCCGTGTTTTGGTTTGAATTGTCATCAAGCATTCCACTGCTATTAGTTTGGTTCTTTTCGGTCTTATTTCACTTCTCTAAGAAAACAGTGCTGACCTGAGGAGGGCGGGAGGCATCTCGCACGGCTGCTTCAGGGAGCACCTTCGAGGCGGGTCTTCCGGGTCATGGAAGCGTGACACCTGCTTGCTGATCCACTGCAAAGTGCCAACACTCTTTAGGGAAGAGCTTGAAGTCTTCGCCACACCAGCTTTCGTGGAGTTAGTTTTCAAGCCACAGTAATCCACATAACCACTACCAATAGCTGTTTCCAGTTCCGCACCACACGGCAGACACATGAGCGCCACACATCGGGAGTACACAGACTTGATGATGATCCTCCACCAGCCTTCGGAAAGTTAGGGGGACTTCCGCCGCCAATCCAGTTGGAACCTTTGGAGGTACGGTTGCACGCCCCCAACATAACTGTGCTACACAGGCTGTAGCAGTAATGTGCTCTTGAGGTCTGCACCCAGTGCTCTGGCTGACTTAGGCAGAAGCCACCCACCCATGATAACTTAGGGCTGAATTGGTCACAAAAACTTATTTTTAAAATGCATCTGGGGTAGTATCCTCACGAGACTCCCAAACCAAGCGGAACTCTGCCTTCCAGCCACCAGGGCTGCAGCAGACTGTCCTGGGTCCTGGAAGCATCTCCCAAGTCCTGTCCTTCACTGTCATGCTGAGAGTCAAAAGTTCTAGAAGGGGACATCTACACGTTATCTTTGCATCCATTATTGGACATGAACAAATTAACTTGCGCTTTTAATAAAAAGAAAGTCGCTTTCTGTTCAGCCTGTCTCTTGTCTCTTCATACTACAAACTCATCCAGCTTCAACTGGCCCTCAATCTGAAACGCTGCATTCCTTGGAAAGATGATAGGGAAGGCCTGATAGGAGAAGCATTTGCAATTAATCGTGCTGGCCCACAGCAACCCAGACAGGACGACCCAGAAACACTTCTCATTGTCAGGGATGAGCTACCCAGAGTTCCACAAGGTCATCCTTGAAGAGAGAAGGCGGTGCCCTGTCGCTCTGCCCGCTTTGTGACACAGGAGCCTGCTGAACCCAGGCAGAGGGCTTTCTCCTCTCATGCAGCCTCCACAGTGTTAAGGGGTACTGAGAGCCCAGTTGCGGCCAGACAACAGGGGGCTGCAGTGAGCCTGGGGTCCTGGTGAATCCTGATGAAGAGAGGACATCCTGGGTGGCTGGGCCCCCTGGCTGAGCACACACTGAGGCCCAGCACTCTCTAGCCAGGGCTCAGTTCCCATGTGCTGGTGTCAATCATCTTTCTGTTGCTGTGACCAGGACCAATTTAAAGGGGGGAGTTTACTTTGGGCTCATGGTTTCAGAGTTTCAGTCCATGCTTGGTGGGTTCCATTGCTCTGGGCCCAAGAGGAGGCAGAACATATTGGAAGGGTGTAGCATAGGAAAACCCACCAGCTCATGGCTGCCCGGAAGCAGAGAGTTATGCTCACCAGGGACAAAATGTGACCCCCCAAGCACCCCAGGAAAGCACCTGCTCAAGCCACACCCCACTCTGCAGTCATCACCAGAAAGTCCATTACAACCAGGATGGACAGATGCCGTTACAGCTCTCACAACAGAATCAATGCGCCTCTGAACTTTCCTGCAGCAACAGGACTGTCTAGGGAAGACCCCCCAACAACACTTTTCCCTCCAGCTCCAGGCAGACTTCTTACTGACGAAGCTGGGTGCCTGCATCAAGAGCATGCTGAGTCCACCAAGTTTCCAAAGCTGGACTCCACTCCCCTTCGAAAGGGTGCACCACTTTGCTTCCAAACCCAGACATGTAGTGTCCTCATGAGAAAAGGAAACAGAGGTGCAGGGGGCACAGAGGGAGATGGCAGGAGGACACAGGCAGAAGACAGCGTGAGTCTGCAGAGATCTGCCCACAGCCGAGGGGCACCAAGGACTGCCCAGAGACGGCTGAAGCTGGAGGAGATGGGCTTCACCCAGAGCACAGTCCTGCCCACACCCTGCCCAGAGCAGAACTGCCCAAGGCCAGCACATCGGATCCACAGCCATCTGCACAGTGTGGCAGTCGGGGCTGGAAGAGGAGCCCGGCGAGAGCACCAACTTCACCTCACCTGTGATGGAGCTCAGAGGCGACCTGCCGAGCACGGGACTCAAATGTCAGGGGCGTCGTGAGGACTGCATGAGGGAGGAGCAGATGGATCAGGAACAGTGGCCTCAGCTATGAGTGGTGAAAGAAATTAAAAATAAAAACGCCATGGATCCATGGGTAACTGAGGAAGCAAATAAGGCTGGGGTTCTAGGGGCAAAACGGAAGCAGTTAGGATACAGGAAGGTCCAGCTTCCACGTGGGAGTCACTCTGCTGCGGCCCCAAACCCCTCCGCAAACAAGTTCAGGCACCAGGAGCTGCGGGAGAGGGAGGTGAGCCTCACACAGTGCTCAGGTGTCCAGAGGCCCCACCTGCCAGCCGCCAGGCCGCCCAGGGGTCTAGCCCAGAGGGAAGCCACCACGTGTCCCCGGCCCACACACAGCAAGGGTGGCAGGAGCCCTGCTCGGGAGCTGGCTGCAGGAGGGGCCCCGCCCCGGTGCAGGACGATGGCTGCCCTGGGAAGGCCGAGGCAGCGCTGGGAAGGCCGAGGCCGCGCTGGGAAGGCCGAGGCCGCGCTGGGAAGGCCGAGGCCGCGCCGCTTCCCCTTGTGATGGCAGTTATGAGTCGGCTCTCCACCCAGAGGGCTGGCGCTCCCAGTGTTTCCTTGCCAAATGCTGAAGAACCACAATAGAATGGGAGCAAACTCAACAGGAGGCAGCTGGGTTTCCACAGATGGGCCTCCAAAACGCCCGCGGATGAATCACGGTGGGTTTGGAAGCGCCCGCGGGCCGCACTGGCCTGGAGGGCCGCGGATCCAGCTCGGAGGCCAGGGCAGGGGAGGGCGTTTCTGCAGGAGCCAGGCCACTGCCTCCTGTCCCGTGTCACTGCCTACTGCTGACCCGTGGAGAGACATGGGAAAGCATGACAGTGCTTTCTAGCTTTTCTTTCATTTTTCCCTCCGTTGCTCAAATGCACAAGGAAAAGTGAGGGTCTTTGTAAGTGCTAGGCAGCAAAGCAAGGCCGACCGAAGCTCTGCAGGAGAGGGGTGGTGGACGCAGGCCTGCCTTGAGAACAAGGCACCCGGCATTTTACTTCCGCTCTGCCCTTAGCTATTCCCCAGTGACTGTGGGGATTCACTGAGCCCCTCGGGTGCCTTCAGTTTACATTGAATGAGCCTCTGCCACCTGCCAGGCACTATGCTGGACCAGCAGGTTGAATGAAGGCACCCATGGTCAGAGACCAGCTGTCATGAACCTGCGGTGCACCTGCAGAAGAGAGGGCCAGGAGCTGGCGGAGCAGAGGAGTCCTCTGGCTCTCGCCAAACTGCTCTGTACCATGCAGGACCGAGTTGCTTAGTGCTCGGAATTGCTAACACTAGTTTATAATCTATTGGACAGAACAGGTTTGAACCTGATGAAAAGCCTTAGGGACCAATGAAGTAGACAAAATCTATCATTAATACAAACTACCAGCAATTCTTAAAAGGACCACTTTATTGAGATAAAATTCACAGACCACACATTCACCCATTTGAAAGGTCCCACTCGCCGGTCAGTAGCTCGTTCTCAGTTGTACCACTGGAGCACGGCCCAGCTCCTCAGTGGCACAGGTGGCCAGTCTGCCTCTGCCCTGGCAGGTCTGCTGACTGCAGGCGGCTCTCACGCGCCCCTCGGCACGTGCACGTCCAGTTTTCTCAGCTCCGCTTCTTGAAAACACTGTGCTTTCCCTCTGGGAAGGGTTTGGAAGCCTTGTTGGGGCCGCTGGGCCGCATGCCCCAGGGTTTTCCTTGGGATCCGGTCCCGCTGCCCACACCCCATACCTGTCTTCACAGGGCACTGCGCGCACGTGACTGCGGCTGCTCCGCGGACAGCCTTGAAATCAGGAAGGGCATTTCCCTGTGTGCCCTTCTCTTTCGAGGCTGCTTCATCTACTCAGGGTCCCTTGGGATTCTGTGTGAACTTTGGGATGAGTTTTGCTATTTCAGTCAAAAAGAGTCGTTAGAATAGGCTGCATTACATCCGTAAGATTTTCTTGGGCGGCACTGACATCCGAACAGTCCTAATTCTTCCAATCCATGTGGGTGCGCAAGCCTCTGTTTACGAGTGCACTGTTCGACTTCTGGTGAGCCTTGGCCACTTTTTGTCATCGTCATTGTACATCTTTCACCTCCTTCCTAGAGTTTACTCCTACAAGTCTTATTATTATTGATACTATTTTGAATGGAATTGTTCTTCTAATTTCCTTTTAGGTTGTTCATTGTTCATACATAGAAACGAACCTGATTTTTGTACTATGAATGTGCATCTTGAAACTTTGCTGAGTTAATTTACTAGTTCTAACTGCTTCTGTGGAATCTTTGGGATTTTTTACATATAAAACCACCATCTGACAACAGATGTAAATTTGCTTCTTTCCAATTTGGATATTATTTCTTTTCCTCACCTAACTGTCCTGGCTAGAGCTCCCAGAACTGGAGCAGCCAGAAATGGCAGAATCAGGTCTCCTTGCCTGACTCTGACCACAGAAGAAAGCTTTCAGTCTCTCCCCACTGAGGACAGGGTTCGCGTGAGTGTTCACCAATAGTGTACCCGACAAGGTCCTGGAGGCTGGCTCCCCTGTCCCTCATTTCTCAGTGGGCCACCTTTGGAGAAATGCTTTTTCTGCATAAACCACAACGGTTGTGTGGTTTCTGCGATCCCTCCATCTGTGATGTGGTTTGCCACATCGATGGATTTCAGACATTGAACCATTCTTGCATTCCAGGGATAAATCTCACTTGATCATAGCATGTCATCTTTACAATGTGCTACTGAATTTTGTTTTCTGAAATTTCCTTGGCAATTTTGGCATCAATGTTTACAAAGAGTATTGGTCTACAGCCTTCTGACTTTGGTATCAGTGTAATGCTGGCTTCATCAAATGAGCTAGGAAATGTTCCCTTTTAAATTTTGGGGGAAAGTTTAAAAAGGATTTATGGAAGAGTTTTAAATGTTTGGTGGAACTGACATGTGACCAGGGGTTTTCTTTGTTGTGAGAAAACCAGGGGTTCTCTTTATTGGTTCTAAGTTGACACTGATTTTCTATTTCTCTGTGATTTAGTCTTGGTAGGTTTTGTGATTCTAGGAATCTGTTTTATCTGGGTTAGCCAATGTGTTGGTATACAATTAATCGTTCATAGTACTCTCTTATAATCGTTTTTATTCATGTAGAAAGACACCAGCCTCTTAAATCACGTGGAGCACAAGGAGTAGGGTCGCACACCATTGTTCTAGTCACACTGGGTTTTATAGTTGCCATGTACCCACCTCCTGGAAAGCCCTGTTCTTCACACAACTTTGGGCGCTGGCTGCGACCTTCGATTTCCCTGCGGGGCTCCCTGGAGCACCTCTGGCATGGTGGTCGGTGATGGTCACGCCCTCAGCCTTCATTTGTTGAGACGTCCACCTTTCTCAGTTTCGAAGGACCCCTTTCTGGACATAGGTGTCCTGGTTGGTCCTTTCAGCCTTTGAATGTATGTGCCCACTGCTTCTGGGCCTCCATCTTCTGATGACCTCACCGAGGGCTGCTGAGGGCCCTTCTTCTCCTGCAGCTATTCCCTCCTGGCTCCGTCTCCAACTCCATGGCTGCCAGCTTCCAGCTGCTGCTTCTTCAGCTGTTGCCCCTACCTTTCCCTCTGTCCTCTCCTGAGGGCCCACCATCCCACTCTGTCTGCCTGACGGTGCCCCGTAGGTATCAAGGGCTCCGTTCACATTCCTCCAACCTTTCCCTCCGTCTCTCTGACTTGTAATTCCATTCTCTGTCATCATGGTGGCTGCTTCTTCCAACTGCTCAAATCTGCCTTTCACTCCCTTGAGTGAATTTTTTATTTATGTTATTTTAATTTCCAGCTCCAAACTTTCTTTGTGGTTTCCTTCCAGATTTCCTATCTCTTTATTGCTATTTCCATTTTGCTCAGACATCATTTTCTTCACTTTCTCCACATCTTCCTTTGGTTCTGTGAGCATCTTTAAGAGAGTTGTTTTAACGTCTTTGTCAGGTACAATGGCCAGCAGGGAGCTTTCTGATGGTTTATTTTCTTCCTTGAAGGGGCCTTCCTACCTGTTTCTTTGTGTGTTTTGTAATGATTGTTTCTTGATACTGGACATTTGAATCTAATATTGTGATAAGTCTGGAAATGATTCTCCCCGTCCCCCTGTGGTCTTTTATTCTGTGTCTGTTTGTGTTTGATTGTCTTCGTTGTTTGACTGGCGTGGTGCCAAGGACCTGCTGATGTGCGACCTTAGGGTCTTCTCAAGTCTATTCTCAGCCTGTGCTTTTCCCTAAACATGCATGACACTTCTAACTCTGATATTTTCAGTTATCTTTGAATGTGCTAGTCTTTAGTGCCTGGCTCACAAAAGGTGAAATAGAGAAAAACGGAGGGTCTAGAGAACGTTTGGCCCTTGAAGTTCCGTGGAAGTCCTTCGTGAGACAGGAAGGTCTTACAGTTGGGGTGTGATATTGGGGTACAATATAGCCACCACCTCTTGGTCCACACTTTCATCGAAAGTTACAACCAGCAAGTCAGCACGGATATTTGGAGGTCAGGTTCCTCTCTGCCCACCCTGGCTCCTGGGAGTCATGTGCCCACTGCCCCAGAATTTGTGCACGTTCACGCCAAGGGCTAGGCAGAGGCCTGTGCAACAGCAGCTAAGAGCTGAACTGACCTAGACAACTGCAGTGCATTATCAAACCTTCCCCTGAAGCTGCAAGCCTTCAGTAGAATCCAGAGTTTCAAAACAGGTGAAGCAGACGGATTCATCCAGTGCATCCCTTATCCAGGTGGGGAGAGAGATGCCCAGGGCTGCCTATTTTACAATCTTCTTCAGACTGCTAGCATTTTTAATATTGTGACTCTTTTTAAGGGATGGAACAGAAATGCCTTATAAATGTGGTTCATAAATATATAATAATAGATCTATAAACAACTACCTATAGGTAGTCTTGCCAAGACTCCCAACCATAAGTCAAATATTGCATCTGAAATTGTTGGAAATTGCTAGTCAACAGCAGGACGATTCTGTAAGCTAGGGCTGTTGGGAACCAGACTCCTGTGTCGCCCCAGGTGGCTGGTTCTGCCCTGAGGTGGGCCCAGCACGGGCTCCTCCTCCCACAGGCAGTGCGAGGAGCCACCAAGCCGGACACTCTGTCCTCAGACAATCCTGCAGGGCAACCACACCTGCTGCAGCTCTGGGCGAGCAGAGACGTCCACTTCTGGCAGGGCACACTCCAGTTTCCTCATATGCACTCCGTCGCACCTTGTGATGGGCCGTGGCCCGTGCTGACCTCTGCTCACAGACGTAGAGTCTGCATCCCAGGAAGACCCCCACAGGACTGCCTCTGCGCACCGCCCTGGCCACCCAACCACAGCTGTCCCAATTCCCACAACCGTCATCTTCCCGGCCATGTGGGGAAAGGCAGGAAGCTCTGCCCCGGGTTCTTGTGGCACCATGTCGTAGGCCAGCCTTTCAGCTGGACAGAGGGCGTGGAACCAGTCCCTCTAGCTGTTGACTTTCGTGCTGTGGCTGACTTCTGGGCCCGGTACCCCTGCCAGACCTTTCAACGGGCTGGTGCGGGTCCCATGTGCTCCACCAACCCTGGGCAGAGGGGAGCAGTAGAGCAGGAAGTCTATGGGCAAGGATCTCACAGAGAAGCTGGGCCATTAACAAGGTCTTCCCCAGAGCAGAAGGGGGCAGGCTGCAGAATAGGAGAGCACTGTGCAGGTTACACAGTGCTGGAGAATTGAGAGGCACTTCTGTATGTGGGCCTTTATCTCAAATGGACCCTCAGAGGCAAGCACAGTGGGGTCAGGGTCAGGGTCAGGGTCAGGGCTGGGGGTAGGCAAAACACTTTCCCGCCTCCCCCTGCACTCTCCCCCTCCCCAGGCCACAGGCCACAGCATCACACATACAACACTGTTCTTTGTCATTCTTCTTTTTGGGGTTTTGGGGTTTTTTTTGTTTTTTGGTACCAGGGATTGAACCCAAGGGTGCTAAGCACTGAGCCACATCCCAGACCTTTTTACTTTCTTTTTATTTTGAGATAGGGTCTTGCTAGGTTGCTCACGGTCTTGCCAAGTCATTATGGCTGGCTTTGAACCTGTGACCCTCCTGCCTCAGCCTCCCCCGCTGCCATACGTCCTTCTCACTACACCTCCCGGTTCCTCTTAGGACTTGACATGGCCACCGACGAAAGGGGGAGGCTTCGCTAAATGCCTGAGCCTGCAACTGTGCTTACGCGTCCTCGCAGCACGAGCAGAAGCTGTGGCAGCGCCTGCCGATGGTGCTCTCCAGGGAAAGAGAAGCTCCGCAAGCTCACCCCACACCTCTGAGCACCCACCACAGGCGCCAGGGAGTGAAAGGTAAAGAGCAGTATAGAATCTCGGGCGGCGGGCGAGGCGGCCCCGGAGGCCTCTGCTGCGGCCAGTGATCTCAACGCACGACCCACACATGAGCTGTGGCTCGGAAGTTCATCTGAGCTCTCACTTGATCAGAGCGTGGGCTGCAGCGTCCACAGGAAGGGCTGTCCTCCAGGGTCTGAGCCCATCTGTTCCCACTTGACACTGAGATCAGAGAAGTGCCGACCCACATGAAAACAAGGCCTGCCAGCCGCAGCCTGCAGAGCCAGCCAACCGCAGCCGGGACCAAACACGCCAGCTGAGCCCAAGTGTGGTTAAGGTCTGGAGTTGCTGGTGTTACTGCATACAAAAGTCCATAATGGATGCGGATTCTTAGATCAAAACCAAGGAAAATAGACTTGCTGACTCTGAACTTGGACCAGTGACCTGCTTCAGACACTCCCGAAGCTTTCCTGGCTGCGGGAACTCCGGCCAGCCCTGTACATCATCGAAGTGTGTCGATGCCGATCAGCTCAGCAATTCCACGCCCGAAGCATCCTGAAGTACATGTCAGAAATGCACATAAACATTCACGTACTAAGTTGCTCACTGCAACATTATTTTTAATAGCAAAATAAACCAGAAAGAAGTTGAATCTTCAATAATAAAGGTTTGTCTAACTAAATAACTAGTTCTATACATCAGAACTATGAAGTCATTTAACATCATGTAAAAATGTAGAAGATATCTGCTATAGGTTTTCAAACAATATTTTAAAATGCAAATGTAGAATCTGACCCCAGTTCTATACCCACTGTGCACGGACACACACACGCTGCCCAACACGCCCTGCTTGGGTAAAAGACCTCAAGATGCTCAGCACAGCAGGACACAAGAGCCCTTAGTCTCTGGAGGACCGCACTACAGGAGGTTGTGCTTTCTACTTTGTGCCCAGACAATCCCCAAATTTCTACAGTGGTCCTCAACTAGTTTTTAAAAAATGATCTGTTTTCCCCAGACTTCATTTTTAAATGTTTAATTTACTTACAATCTACTGGAAGTCTACAGCCCATCACGTCGATGGACACGCATCAGTGGTAAGGAAGAAAGAGCATCAGTTACTCAAAAACATAGAAAAGTAAGTACACCAACATCCAAGGAGAGGCAGACCACATGCCCTCCGCCTTGCGGTGAGCAAGGATGCCACTTCCTCAGCCAGTGAGTGACCGGTCACCCAAGAGCCCCCGGGACTGGTAGGCCACACCTGCTGCTCCCAGACTCCAGCCCTGAGCCCAGCTTGTCCCCGCTCCCAGCTGCCTGAGGTGAGAGGCTTCTTTGGCCACATTTCCACATGACAGGCTGCCTGGTCAGACCCAGAGCAATGAGGCCAAGCAACCATGAACTGAGACCTCTGAGGCCGTGAGCCAAAATAGCCCTTTCCTTCCTGGAAGGCGTCATCTCAGGTGTGTTGTCCAAGCCCTGGCTTCCCTAGGAGGGAGGGCTTGCAGGGAGAGGGCGGGGTGGGACCAAGCACGAGACACCCCAAGAGCTGGAACCCAGGCTGGGCATGGAGAGGAGGCTGAGAAGGGTCGGCCAGCCCTGGGACAACACCCGGGAAAGGGTGGTGCCGCAAGGCGGGCAGCGCACTGGCAAAGGCTCAGGACCCGCTCCCGCCCACAGCCACACAGGGCGAGCACTGCACAGCCCGCCATTGCAGCAGCAGAACCTGTAGGGGCCTCGCAGGGCCTGGGCCGGGCCTTGGTTGGATTCCCTAGCAGCAGCATGCCTTCCCACGCTCAGCAGCAGCTCACGGCTGCTGCTGTGGAAGAGGAACAAACGGGTCAATAAGCAAGTGCACTAGTGAGCGGAGAGAACCTGCTTGCCATGTGACACAGACCCTCCTCCACGTGTGCACGAGCGTCGGCTGCCAGGCTGTCTCAGGAGACTGAACCCAGCAAGGGGTAAGACTCCAAAGTGTGGCAATAACACCTGCGGTCTCCATCCCCGACCTGCAGCACAGACACTGCGCTGCTCCTCCTCTGAGTGAAGGCCCACACTCCCCACAGCACCCTGCACACCTGGGCACAGTCCTGGTCCACACTCCCCACAGCACCCTGCACACCTGGGCACAGTCCTGGTCCATACTCCACAGCACCCTGCACACCTGGGCACAGTCCTGGTCCACACTCCACAGCACCCTACACACCTGGGCACAGTCCCGGCCCATACTCCCCACAGCACCCTGCACACCTGGGCACAGTCCTGGTCCACACTCCACAGCACCCTGCACACCTGGGCACAGTCCTGGTCCACACTCCACAGCACCCTGCACACCTGGGCACAGTCCTGGTCCACACTCCACAGCACCCTGCACACCTGGGCACAGTCCCGGCCCATACTCCCCACAGCACCCTGCACACCTGGGCACAGTCCCGGCCCATACTCCCCACAGCACCCTGCACACCTGGGCACAGTCCCGGCCCATACTCCCCACAGCACCCTGCACACCTGGGCACAGTCCTGGTCCACACTCCACAGCACCCTGCATACCTGGGCACAGTGCTGGCCCACACTCCCCACAGCACCCTGCACACCTGGGCACACAGTAGGTCTGCATGAGCCTCACTGGCTGCTGGATGCTCTTGGCTGCAGTTCTGGTTTCCCCTGTGCTGTGCCCTCGTCACCTGGTGCGACCTGCTTGTTTCCTGACCTGTTAGATCCCAGGTGACACACAGGGACACCCTGTGTGCATTTCTCAAGACTGACAGCCTTCCCCAGAAGCCCTGGCTCTGCCGCTTCTCTGGAAGGGGACCAATTATAGATGCCAGTTCTGCCTGAAGTCGCTCCAGGCAGCCCTGTGTCGGGGCTTCTGGAAGCAGGTAGCTGCAGCTGGAGGAGCGAGGCTCTGCCCTGCTGGAGACAGGTCGCAGAGAGAAGGAGATTCTGACCCCTGCGGCCGCTCCGATGAACCCCAAGGACACGTGCTCCCTCAAGACTCCTCACAGAGCAGACCCTGCGGCCTCATTCCACCCACGGAAGCCCCCGCGAGACCAGTGCAGAGAGACAGAGAGGCGGGTGGAGGTCTGTGGGGTGCCACGGGGGAGGCCGGAGCTCTTGCCGAGTGGGCACAGTTTCAGTCTTGCAAAGTAAAAACGTCCTGTTTGGGGGCAAAACAGCGTGAACACCCTGGCTAGCCCTAAACTGTACGCCCCAAAATGGTGAGGATGGAAAGCGCGCTGGAGGTGGGGGATTCCACAGCTCTTCCGACGTCGATCTTAGAACTTTCTACAGACAGTCTGTGCATGTGGCAACACTGCCAGGTGGACTTGGTAGACCCACTGGACACTTTCCCAGCCAGCGCTCAGCGTCTCGCAGCCGTCCTCCTGCCCTCACGTCTTGGCGGGTCATCACCAAGTGCCTGGAACGCAGAGCAGGGGTCCAGCCGGCAGCTCTGACTGCAGCCGGCCCGGCTGCCGGGCATCCGCCCTCACTCACTGAGGACTGCAGTGTCAGGAACCCCCTCTGGCACCCTCTCTGACACGTGGCCATCCAGCAGGACAAAGCGGCACTGTCCACGGAGACCAAGTTTGAACGTTGGAGTTTTGATATAAGAAATCACACACCTATTGAAAAATAAACTGGAACGTGTTTTTCATGAAAAGTGACGCTGCCTCGTAAGGAAAGAACCAGGGTCTGCTGACTGGACGATTCCAGCGTGGACTGCCAACAGGCTCCCCAGCTGGCGTGTGGAAGGTCACCAGGAAAGGCCACTCTAAAAGAGCATGTTTGGCTCTGTCAGGTTCTGAAAATGGACACAAAAGAGCAAAACGAGAGCCCTAGCTCTCACCACAGGCAACACCAATGAGGCATGAGCCGAAGAGCCCAGGGAAGACCTGAACCCAGAGCAGCTGGAAGAAGGCGGGGCACTCTGCAGCCCTGAGGGAGGTCAGCCTCGCCCACACCAGGGAGGCTGCCCTGAATCAGGGCTCTCACGCAGCCCAGTCCCAGGGAGATGGACACGTTTTAAATTTCATATGTGTTTTCTATGAGCAGATCAAACTTAGAGAAAATTATTGTTTCTAATTTAGTCCTCCAGCCCCAGGACCAGGAAGAGCGTTGCACTGCCTCCAGGCATGAGCTGGGAATTTCCACTCCGCTTCTTGAGGAGACGCAAGGCACTTCCAAGGGGGCTGCAGGCAGGCGGGCTGGCAGTGGCCGCGTGTGCTGGGTGCCGTCGCCCTGACCGCTGTGCTGGTCCAGAACCAGGGTTCTGCTGATTTTTACCACCAAGCCACGTGATCAGGCTCTCACAGATGGTTTGAATCACTGAAGTTTATTGATTTCAGGACCGTTTACAAACAGAAAGATTTAGAGAATCGCTTCTGTATCTCAATCCTGGTCCTTCAAATTCTATTGATCCTGGGGTTCGGCCAGCAGAGGCTTCCTGTTTACATAAACTGCTGCACCCAGATCTGATTCCAAAATACCAAGTCACCCCAGCAAGCCTGCCCCTCAGCTCAGTGCCGTGAACTCTCTCTGCTGCCAACGGCTGCGCGGTTTAGAGGTTTCCGAGGGAGTGAAGCTTCAGGCAGTTCCACTGTGAGCAAAGTCGCTCCAGGCCCAGCTCCGCGCACTGGGAGGACCGGCAGAACCCGGCAGGGCTCTGGTCTCTGGGTAAGGGCCCTTCTCCCAGGCACGACAGGGCAAGAAAAGTCCATCTTGCAGAGCCAAGTAAAGGGGTAGGACTGTCCTGCGGCTGCCCTGTCCGGGAGATGCAGGAGCGTGCGGAAGTTGCCCAGCCTGTGAAACGCACCCCAAATGGCAATGCGTGACCAGTGGCAACTGCAGACCGCTCCGTGCTTCCTTTTGAGACACAGGGAGGAAGAGGTATCATCAGCACTGCTGACTGGTCCAATTCCTAGCAGAGCACTCTGGACACACCGCTGCAGGGTGCAGCAATGAGCTGCGCACACAGAAATGTCATCATCAAGAGCAACACAGAATGAGGCTCCAGCAGTACTCCATCACCGGCAGTGAGGAAGGTGCTGGTGGACGTGCAGGGTCTTCCTTCATGGGCATCCACACATTGTGAACGGGGTCCCTTGGCTTGAAGGCCTTGGACCACCTAGCTCATGGGCTGCAGACACTAGAAATGCTTGTGCGCTTCTGGAATTACGGAGGACTGGCGGGGGCTTGCTCTCACATGGCTCACCCCAGTGGTCACCATGGGACCTCAGAAGCCTGGACTTTTCCTCTGTCCCCCTGGACACAAACACAACCTGCACCAGGGCCTTTGCCCAGCTTCCACTCTGTCCCCTGCTGCTGACACTGACTGGCCCAGCGTCCAAGCTGAGCCACAGAAAAGCAAAGACCAGGAACCCAAAGCTTCCTGAAGGTCCTTTAATCAAGGGTGTCCGCCAGTGAAATGCATTCAGCACTTTTAGGGAAACAAACACAAGAACTCATACTTCCTCAGAACGTGGATGTGTACACAATATTTTTTCATAGTTTCAATTCATATATGGTAAACCTTTTCACAGGACAGATGCTACACTGAATTTAAGAAAAATCTAAGTCAGAATAATCCACATTAGAAACATCAAAAGGAGGAAGATCCAAGATGACGGACCAGAGGGAGCCTGTGTTCCTCGTAGCTCCGTCACTCTGGTTTCAAGCAGAGGATATCTATTTCTTGAGTGCTCACTGTCAGGCGCCTATCATCCACTATTTGCTTGCCTCTCGCCTGTCCATCGCCTGCCTTTCACCTACCCATCACCCACCACGCAAGGTTCACCTCCTGATCGTCCAACAGCTGCCAGCAGACTGACCACAGACCGCCAGTGGAGTGCCAGCTGCCTGCCATTGCCTGGAAGTTCACTGTCAAAGTACCTGCAGGTTTGATTACACGTGGCTGCCGCCATTTTGAGACAACAGCCAGGCCCCGTAGGACCCCTGGCCGGACAGACTGAGCCCCGTCTCCAGGATCCCTCAGCCCAACCGATCACTCCCTGCCTCCGGGGTCCTCCCATCAACTGCTCCCTGCCACCAGGAACCCCAGACCAACTGACTACATCCTATCACCAAGACCCCAGACCAACTGACTGCGCCCTATCACCGGGACCCCAGACCAACTGATTTGTACCCAGCCTCCAGGATCCCACAACCACATCAAACACACCCGACCTCCAGGACCCCTGCCTGACCAACCGCACCCTGCCTCCAGGACCTCCAGCCGACCACGTCCACACCCCGAGTTGCAGCTCCCCATTTGCCAACACATTTGGAAGCCACAGCGGCCATCTTGGATAATCCTGGAAGCCAGAGCTCCAATTTCTAGGTGGGGCAAATACCATCCTGAGATGCCTGCTGGAGGCTTGAAGCTCATTTTCAGGTACCTCTCATGCATCAGGCTGCTGAAGACTGGGAAGTTTCATTACTATATTACTGTTATAGTGTAGATTTTCTTTCTTCTCCTTATTGAACAATTTTAAGTTTTTATTTCTTTACTTTTTTTTTGGCTCTCTTTTCCTTTTGTTTACCTGTTCCCTCGGAGTCTCTTTCTCCCTTTTTGCATGCTAACATCCAATTTCTTTTGATTATACTCTCACCCTTTCTATTATCTAAAACTTCTGTATATTCTTTTCTTATCCCATTAACAGCTACATCCTACATCCCTCTGCATCCTCTTTGTCCTTCATTAGAAACTGCAGAACTTATTGAAATCAGTTTGTTATACTGAAGATAATATTGAACTCATTCTGTTTATTATGACAATTTTGTTATTGTCCTCATAGGGGCTATTTGGTCTAGGATTGCATAGTGTCTGAATTGGGCACTGCTAATATTGATCTCCCCTTAAAGAAAGGGTTTTGGAAACCTATAGGCCCACTATAAGCCTATAGAGGGAAATCTGCAATACCCCAGATCTGCACTGCTAGAGGGGAAGATACATGAACAACATGAAAAAACAAGGAAAGAAAATGATCCAAACAAATCTAGATTCTATATTAATAGAATCCAATGACAGTATGGTAGAAGAAATGTCAGAAAAGGACTTCAGATTATACATGATTAAGATGATTTGGGAAGCAAAGGATGAGTTAAGAGAGCAAATGCAGGCAATGATTAATAATACCAATAAGCAGTTGAAAGAGCAACTGCAGGAAGCAAAAGATCATTTTAACAAAGCGATAGAGATTCTCAAAAAAAAAAAAAAAAAACCAGAAATCCTTGAAATGAAGGAAACAATAAACCAAATAAAAAACTCAATGAAAGCATCACCAAAAGACTAGACCACTTGGAAGACAGAACCTCAGACAATGAAGACAAAATACTTAATCTTGAAAATAAAGTTGCCCAAACAGAGAAGATGGTAAGAAATCATGAACAGAATCTCCAAGAACTATGGGACATCATGAAAAGACCAAATTTAAGAATTATTGGGATTGAGGAAGGCACAGAGATACAAGTCAAAGGAATAAACAACCTATTCAATGAAATAATATCAGAAAATTCCCAAACCAGAAGAATGAAATGGAAAATCAAATGCAAGGGGCTTACAGAACACCAAATGCGCAAAATCACAACAGGTCCACACAAAGGCTCATTATAATGAAAATTCCTAGCATTCAAAATAAAGATAAAATTTTGAGGGCCACGAGAGAAAAGCATCAGATTACATATAGGGGGAGACCAATACGGATAGCAGCCGACTTCTCAACCCATACTCTAAAAGCTAGAAGGGCCTGGAACAACATATTTTAAGCTCTGAAAGAACATGGTTGCCAACCAAGAATCCTATACCCAGCAAAACTAACCTTCAGATTTGAAGATGAAATAAAATCCTTCCATGATAAACAAAAGTTAAAAGAATTTACAAATAGAAAGCCTGCGCTACAGAATGTTTTCAACAAAATATTCCAAGAGGAGGAAATGAAAAACAACAATGTAGGTCAGCAAAGGGAGGAACTACCTTAGAGAAAAACACTCAAAGGAGAAACCAAGCCAACTTAAAAACCAAAAATAAGCCAAATGACTGGGAATACAAATCATATCTCAATAATGACCCTGAACATTAATGTTCTAAACTCATCGATCAAAAGACATAGACTGGCAGAATGGATTAAAAAGAAAGACCCAACAATATGCTGCCTGCAAGAGACTCATCTCATAGAAAAAGACATCCATAGACTAAAAGTGAAAGGATGGGAAAAAACCTACCATGCACATGGACTCAGTAAAAAAGCAGGGGTTTCCATCCTTATAACAGATAAAGTGGACTTCAAGCCAAAGTTAGACAGAAGGAATAAAAAAGGACATTTCATACTGCTTAAGGGAACCATAAATCAGGAAGACATAATGATAGTAAATATTTATGCCCCAAACAATGGTGTATCCCTGTACATCAAACAAATCCTTCTCAATTTCAGGAATCACATAGACCACAACACAATAATTTTGGGTGACTTTAATGCACCGCTGTCACCACTAGATAGATCTTCCAAACAAAATCCAACCAAAGAAACCATAGAACTCAGCAACACAATCAATAACCTAGACTTAATAGAATATACAGAATATTCCATCCATCAATGAGCAGATTCACTTTCTTCTCAGCAGCACACGGAACCTTCTTGAAAACAGACCGTATGTTGTGCCACAAAGCAGCCCTTAGGAAATGCAAAAAAATAGAGATACTGCCTTGTGTTCTATCAGATCATAATGGACTGAGAGTAGAAATCAATGACAAAATAAAAAACAGAAATTACTCCAACACCTGGAGACTAGATAATATGCTATTGAATGAAACATGGATAACAGAAAATATCAAGGAGGAGATAAAAAAATTCTTAGAGGTCAATGAGAATGACAATACAACATATCAAAATCTCTGGGATACTATGAAAGCAGTACTAAGAGGAAAATCCATTGCATGGAGCACATTCCAGAAAAGAATGAAAAGTCAACAACTAAATGACCTAACATTACAGCTCAAAGCCCTAGAAAAAGAAGAACAGAATAAAACCAAAAGTAGTAGAAGACAGGAAACAATTAAAATCAGAGCTGAAATCAATGAAATTGAAACAAAAGAAACAATTCAAACAATTGACAAAACAAAAAGTTGGTTCTTTGAAAAAGTAAACAAAATAGACAAACCCTTAGCCACACTAACAAAGAGAAGGAGAGAGAAAACTTAAATTACTAAAATTCATGATGATAAAGGAAATATCATGACAGACACCAATGAGATACAGAACATAATAAGAAGCTACTTTGAAAATCTGTATTCCAACAAAATAGAAACTACCAAAGACATTGACAAATTTCTAGAGACATATGCTCCTCCCAAACTGAACCAGGAGGACATACACAATTTAAACAGATCAATATCAAGCAATGAAATAGAAGAAGCCATTAAAAACCTACCATCCAAGAAAAGCCCAGGACCAGACGGATTCTCAGCCGAGTTCTACAAGACCTTCAAAGAAGAACTCATTCCAATACTTCTCAAAGTATTCCAGGAAATAGAAAAGGAGGGTACCCTACCAAACTCATTCTATGAAGCTAATATCACCCTCATACCTCAAACAGGAAAAGACACATCAAGGAAATATCATTCCTCAAATATCATTCCTCAAACAGGAAAAGACACATCAAGGAAAGAAAATTTTAGACCAATACCCTTGATGAATATAGATGCAAAGATCCTTAACAAAATATTGGCAAACCATATTCAAAAACATATTAAGAAAATCATGCACCACGATCAAGTGGGGTTCAGCCCTGGAATGCAAGGATGGTTTAACATCCGTAAATCAATAAACGTAATCCATCATGTCAATAGACTTAAGAATAAGAATCATATGGTTATTTCAACTGACGCGGAAAAAGCGTTCAACAAAATACAACACCTCTTCATGCTCAAAACACTAGAAAAAATAGGGATAATAGGAACATACCTGAACACTGTAGAGGCTATTTATACTAAGCCCACGGCCAACATCATTCTCAATGAAGAAAAACTGAAAGCATTCCCTTTAAAAACGGGAACAAGACAGGGATGCCCTCTTTCACCACTTCTATTCAACATTGTCCTCAAAACTCTAGCCAGAGCAATTAGGCAGACTAAAGAAATTAAAGGGATACGAATAGGAAAAGAGGAACTTAAGCTGTCACTATTTGCTGATGACATGATTCTATATTTAGAGGATCCAAAAAACTCCTCCAGAAAACTTCTAGACCTCATCAATGAATTCAGCAAAATAGCAGGCTATAAAATGAACACACATAAATCTAATGCATTTTTATACACAAGTGATGAAACATCTGAAAGGGAAATGAGGAAATCAACTCCATTTGCAATAGCCTCAAAAATAAAATAAAATACTTGGGAATCAATCTAACCAAAGAGGTAAAAGATCTCTACAATGAAAACTATAAAACATTGAAGAAAGAAATTGAGGAAGACCTTAGATGATGGAAAGATCTCCCATGTTCTTGGATAGGCAGAATTAATATTGTCAAAATGGTCATACTACCAAAAGTGCTATATAGATTCAGTGCAATTCCAATTAAAATCCCAATGATGTTCCTTACAGAAATAGAGCAAGCAATCATGAAATTCATCTGGAAAAATAAGAAACCTAGAACACCTAAAGCAATCCTTAGCAGGAAGAATGAAACGGGGTATCGCAATACTAGAACTTCAACTATACTACAAAGCATTAGTAACAAAAACGGCATGGTATTGGCACCAAAATAGACAGGTAGACCAATGGTACGGAATAGAGGACACAGACACAAACCCAAATAAATACAATTTTCTCATACTAGACAAAGGTGCCAAAAATATGCAATGGAGAAAAGATAGCCTCTTCAACAAATGGTGCTGGGAAAACTGGAAATCCATATGCAACAGAATGAAACTAAACCCCTATCTCTCACCTTGCACAAAAATCAACTCACAATGGATCAAGGACCTTGAAATCAGACCAGAGACCCTGTATCTTATAGAAGAAAAAGTAGGTCCAAATCTTCACCTTGTTGGCTTAGGATCAGACTTCCTTAACAGGACTCCCATAGCACAACAAATAAAAGCAAGAATCAATAACAGGACAGATTCAAACTAAACAGCTTTCTCTCAGCAAAGGAAACTATCAGTAATGTGAAGAGAGAGCCTTCAGAGTGGGAGAAAATCTTTGCCACTCTTACTTCAGATAGAGCACTAATTTCCAGAATATATAAAGAACTCAAAAAACTCTACACCAAGAATACGAATAACCCAATCAACAAATGGGCTAAGGATATGAACAGACACTTCACGGAAGATCTACTAGCAATCAACAAACATATGAAAAAATGTTCAACATCTCTAACAATTAGAGAAATGCAAATCAAAACTACTCTTAAGATTTCATCTCACCCCAGTCAGAATGGCAATTGTCAATAATATAAGCAACAATAAATGTTGGCAAGGATGTGGGGAAAAGACACACTCACACATTGTTGGTGGGAATGCAAATTGGTACAACCACTTTGGAAAGTAGTATGGAAATTCCTCAGAAAACTTGGAATGGAACCACATTTGACCCAGCTATCCCACTCCTTGGCCTATATCCAAAGGACTTAAAATCAGCATACTACAGTGACGAAGCCACATCGATGCTTATAGCAGTTTAATTCACAATAGCTAACCTGTGGAACCAACTTAGATGCCCTTCGGTAGAAGAATGGATAAAGAAACTGTGGTATATAAACACAATAGAATATTATTCAGCCTTAAAGAAGACTGAAATGATGGCATTTGCAGGTAAATGGATGGAGCTGGAGAATATCATGCTAAGCAAAGTAAGCCAATCCTAAAAAACTAAAGGCCAAATGTTTTCTCTGATAAGTGGATAATGCGGGGAGGTGGGGCAAAGAAAAATGCAGGAACTTTGGATAGTGCAGAGGGGAGGGTATAGGTGTGGGAGAGATGGGATGAGACGGACATTACTGCCCTGCGTACATGTGTGATCACACAATGGTGTGACTGCATCATGTACAACCAGAGAAAGGAAAAGCTGTGCTCCACCTGTGCACAATGGTTGAACCACACTCTGCTGTCCTGTGTACCTACATGGAACACATTTAAAAAGCAGCAGGAAGCGGGGAAGACAGCCGGACCCGTAGTCGAGGCAGGACTGGCCCTGTGCCCTCGGTCTGCTGGGTGGGGCAGAGCGCACCCTGCGGCCCGCTGCCCTTCGGCCTGGGGCTCCGCCCTCCCAGCACACCTCCAGTCCACCTCTGGTCCTCTGCTTGGCTCCAGCCACCTCCGGGCAAGGCACACGGGACCAGGTGACAGCACGCATGTGTCCT
Organism: Sciurus carolinensis; assembly: GCF_902686445.1. Classification (NCBI taxonomy): domain Eukaryota; kingdom Metazoa; phylum Chordata; class Mammalia; order Rodentia; family Sciuridae; genus Sciurus; species Sciurus carolinensis. The sequence goes on from NC_062219.1 coordinate 1,566,997, forward strand.
GCGCCTCCAGGGCTCCCCGGGCACTTCTGCAGACACCCGATGCCACTCCCTGGTTCGGCAGGTGGCTTCTGCCCCTCTGGCATGTGGGTTCCTCAATTCGAGACTGTTCCAGAAGCGCGTGTTTCCGTCAGGTCTGGACGAAGCTGGCTCAGCAATCAGAGGGTCTGAGAGCTGCCTCCACACCCAGCCGCACACCCGCTAGAGGACCGGCACGCGAGCCCTCAGGCCTAGCTGTGGCTCCGCGCTTCACTGGCAGTGCCTGGCCCTTGGGTTTCTGAGTCTTAGATGCCAGGACGGCTGGACGAAAAGAGAAAGACCTAGGTGACCTAGGTGACCACCCAGGGGAGGACACGTCACCACTTCACAGCGGGAACAGCGTGCCCAGGCCACAGGTGAGTGCCCGGGTGGATCTCAAGAGTGTGCAGTCCTGCCCACTGTGGCCATGGAAGCATGGAGGGCCTGTCCCCAGTGCTGCCATGACGTGGAAGGCGATGCGAGTGCTGCAGTGAAACGGGACGTGCTGCAGGCCAGCCACCACCTCCCAGGAAGCCCGCAGGCCCGACGGCCACCGCCAGGCTCTGCTGGACCCAGTGGTGTCCAGAGCCCAGGAGGGCTCGGTGGGAGGCCCTTCCTCGGGTGCTGCTTCCTATGAGCACAGGACACCCCCTAGAAGACCTGCAGCGTCCAGAACCCTGGGTCACCCCATCCCTACCACCCCCTTCTGCACGTTCAGACATCAGAGTCCTGAGTGCCTCGTGCATTAATTGCAAAATTCAAAACCATCAGCGTCTAGCAACTCAGAGTACTCGCAGCGGTGACAGCGACTCACACTGCTCGCAGCGGGTGACTTTTTCCTGCACCATCCGAAAAAGACACTCCACCAGTGCTGGAGCCCAGACAGCGGTGACCTCGGGCCCCAATGCCTCCACGGTCACTGCGTGGGCTCACCTGGAGGAGGAGCTGCGGCTCCACAGGAGAGCAGGCTCTCACGCACGTCAGCACCCTGTTCACTTAGGGTCCGTGGCACATTTCAAAGAGAGAACAGGACACCAGTCGGGTACACAGTCCTCCTCACACGGGGACTCACCGATCAGGTGCTGAATGGGAGCCCAGTTCAACTTCCCAGCAGGAACGGGAACACGTTTTCATCAAAGATAAACGTGGGAGGTCTCCTTCTGACAAGCTGCCGTGTATGACGGTGTCCAGTGGCGGCAGAGGCCATTTGAGTCACGATCTTCAGGGTGCTTGATCTCCCAATCATCCACTCAGCAGGTCCCCCAAGGCCACACCTTGCCTCAGCTGGACATGGTGTGACAGGGCAGCTAAGGAGCCGCCTCCTGAAGGGCCCTGCCTCCCAGGACCGCTGCCCTCACTGCTAGAATCCGCACAAAGCCCGCGCCTGCGCGTCTCAGGAACCTCCATGCCCATGCAGGCCTCCGCCTCTCCTCACCGTCTACCCTGGACGCCCCGGCAAGAGTCCTGCAAGGCCTGGGGTTCCCACACAGGAGAAGGGACCTCACAGCCACACTCAGAAGCTACTGGGAGGAGGACACCTGCCTGGAGCAGCCACAAGGCCTTGAGAACACCACATTGCAAGAAGCGAGGCTTCCCCAAGGACACGGCGCCCTGGGTCAGTGGGACGTCAGGCCGTGGGTGTGGTCGGAATCACACAGCAGGATTGGATCCCCAGGATTTAGCAGCCTTGTCGATGGACTCCGGGAAGCTGCATCTCACAAGCGACCAAAAAGTGGCTGCAGGAGGGGAGAGATCAGAAGGCCAGCAGGGGAGGGAGGGCCAGGACTCAGCTGGTCTGTCTGCTGCAGCAGAAGCCATGGAGGGCAAAGACGGGCAGAGACGGGTGGTGGCAGGCAGCGACAGGTGGGCGAAGGCTGAGAACCCAGGGGCATCCACGGCTGCCTGAGCCCGTGTGCTCTGCACCTCGATGTAAAACAGCAGGGCTTCTCCTCTCCAGAAGGCAGAGGTCCCCAGGAGACTCAGGGGCGCAGAGCCACTGTGACAGGCCAGGTGAAGGGGGGTGGAGAGCGTCCCGGCTGCCACCTCGCCTGCCATGCCGTTGGAGCTTCCTGGATGAGAACCAGCCTCCCGCGTGTCCCGCAGCGCGGCCTGCCTCAGGAGCTGTGCGACCAGAGCCCAGGTCTGGTCAACACCCAAGGCCGCCCACCACACAGAGGTGCACCACTCCTCCAAACGTGGGAAGAGCACCTGCACGGCTGCAGCCAGAGGCCTCGCTTGCTTCGCCCGAAGGGGGACACACAAGAGCTCGCCCAGTACTGCATTAGAGGGTTCTCTGAAGAGGCTGCACAAGAGCTTACGTGACTGACTTGAAGTGCATGGTGCTCCTCACACCAGCGGGGAAGGGGCGTGGCAACGGGCGACTTTTCCTTATTTCCACCAAGTAACACCAGGCCGGGGCATCGCTGCAGAAGGACAGGACTGCTGAGCTGGTCGCAGGGCCAGGAGCCCGGCTCATCCCAGGCCACCTGGGTAGACATCACCACTCCCAGTTCAGCAAGATCCGAGTTCAGCAAGCATCCGAGCCAGAGAATCCCGGGATGCTGACGGACTGTGCACCATGAGGACAGCAGTGTGTGGACCATGGGGACAACAGGGTGTGTGTGGACCAAGAGGACAACAGTGTGTGGACCATGGGGACAACAGTGTGTGGACCAAGAGGACAACAGTGTGTGGACTATGGGGACAACAGTGTGTGGACCAAGAGGACAACAGTGTGTGGACCATGAGGACAACAGTGTGTGGACCCTGAGGACAGAAGTGTGTGGACCATGAGGACAGCAGTGTGTGGACCATGAGGAGAGCAGTGTGTGGACCATGGGGACAACAGTGTGTGAACCATGGGGACAACAGGGTGTGTGTGGACCAAGAGGACAGCAGTGTGTGGACCATGGGGACAACAGGGTGTGTGTGGACCAAGAGGACAACAGTGTGTGGACCATGAGGACAACAGTGTGTGGACCAAGAGGACAACAGTGTGTGGACCATGGGGACAACAGTGTGTGGACCATGGGGACAACAGGGTGTGTGTGGACCAAGAGGACAGCAGTGTGTGGACCATGGGGACAACAGTGTGTGGACCAAGAGGACAACAGTGTGTGGACCATGGGGACAACAGGGTGTGTGTGGACCATGGGGACAACAGTGTGTGGACCATGAGGACAGCAGTGTGTGGACCCTGAGGACAGAAGTGTGTGGACCATGAGGACAGCAGTGTGTGGACCATGAGGAGAGCAGTGTGTGTGTGAACCATGAGGACAACAGTGTGTAGACCATGAGGACAGAAGTGTGTAGACCATGAGGACAGAAGTGTGTGTGTGGACCATGAGGACAGCAGTGTGTGTGTGGACCATGAGGAGAGCAGTGTGTGGACCATGAGGACAACAGTGTGTGGACCATGAGGACAACAGTGTGTAGACCATGAGGACAGAAGTGTGTGTGTGGACCATGAGGACAGCAGTGTGTGTGTGGACCATGAGGACAGCAGTGTGTGTGTGAACCATGAGGAGAGCAGTGTGGACCATGAGGACCGAAGTGTGTGTGTGGATCATGAGGACAGCAGTGTGTGGACCATGAAGACAGCAGTGTGTGGACCATGAGAACAGAATTGTGTGGACCATGACGACAGAAGTGTGTGGACCATGAGGACAGAAGTGTGTCGACCATGAGGACAGAAGTATGTGGACCATGGGGACAGCAGTGTGTGTGTGGACCATGAGGACCGCAGTGTGTGGATCATGTGGACAGCAGTGTGTGTGGACCATGAGGACAGCAGTGTGTGGACCATGAGAACAGAATTGTGTGGACCATGACGACAGAAGTGTGTGGACCATGAGGACAGAAGTGTGTCGACCATGAGGACAGAAGTATGTGGACCATGGGGACAGCAGTGTGTGTGTGGACCATGAGGACCGCAGTGTGTGGACCATGAGGACAGAAGTGTGTGTGGACCATGAGGACAGCAGTGTGTGGACCATGAGGACAGCAGTGTGTGTGGACCATGAGGACAGCAGTGTGTGGACCATGAGGACAGAAGTGTGTGTGGACCATGAGGACAGCAGTGTGTGGACCATGAGGACAGCAGTGTGTGGACCATGAGGACAGAAGTGTGTGTGGACCATGAGGACAGCAGTGTGTGGACCATGAGGACAGCAGTGTGTGGACCATGAGGACAGAAGTGTGTGTGGACCATGAGGACAGCAGTGTGTGGACCATGAGGACAGCAGTGTGTGGACCATGAGGACAGAAGTATGTGGACCATGAGGACAGCAGTGTGTAGACCATGAGTAGAGCAGTGTGTGGACCATGAGGACAGAAGTATGTGAACCATGAGGACAGCAGTGTGTGGACCATGGGGACAGCAGTGTATGTGTGGACCATGAGGACCGCAGTGTGTGGACCATGAGGACAGAAGTGTGTGTGGACCATGAGGACAGCAGTGTGTGGACCATGAGGACAGCAGTGTGTGTGGACCATGAGGACAGCAGTGTGTGGACCATGAGGACAGAAGTGTGTGTGGACCATGAGGACAGCAGTGTGTGGACCATGAGGACAGCAGTGTGTGGACCATGAGGACAGAAGTGTGTGTGGACCATGAGGACAGCAGTGTGTGGACCATGAGGACAGCAGTGTGTGGACCATGAGGACAGAAGTGTGTGTGGACCATGAGGACAGCAGTGTGTGGACCATGAGGACAGCAGTGTGTGGACCATGAGGACAGAAGTATGTGGACCATGAGGACAGCAGTGTGTAGACCATGAGTAGAGCAGTGTGTGGACCATGAGGACAGAAGTATGTGAACCATGAGGACAGCAGTGTGTGGACCATGGGGACAGCAGTGTATGTGTGGACCATGAGGACCGCAGTGTGTGGACCATGAGGACAGAAGTGTGTGTGGACCATGAGGACAGCAGTGTGTGGACCATGAGGACAGCAGTGTGTGTGGACCATGAGGACAGCAGTGTGTGGACCATGAGGACAGAAGTGTGTGTGGACCATGAGGACAGCAGTGTGTGGACCATGAGGACAGAAGTATGTGGACCATGAAGACAGGAGTGTGTGAAGGACCATGAGGACAGCAGTGTGTGGACCATGAGGACAGCAGTGTGTGCACCATGAGGACAGAAGTGTGTGCACCATGAGGACAAAAGTGTGTGGACCATGAGGACAGCAGTGTGTGGACCATGAGGAGAGCAGAGTGTGCATCATGAGGACAGAAGTGTGTGGACCATGAGGACAGAAGTGTGTGGACCATGAGGACAGCAGTGTGTGGACCATGAGGAGAGCAGAGTGTGGACCATGAGGACAGAAGTGTGTGGACCATGAGGACAGAAGTGTGTGGACCATGAGGACAGCAATGTGTGTGTGGACCATGAGGACCGCAGTGTGTGGACCATGAGGACAGCAGTGTGAAACATGAGTAGAGTAGTGTGTGAACCACGAGGACAGCAGTGTGTGTGTGGACCATGAGGACAGCAGTGTGTGTGTGGACCATGAGGACAGCAGTGTGTGTGTGGACCATGAGGACAGCAGTGTGTGTGTGGACCATGAGGAGAGCAGTGTGTGGAGCATGAGGACAGAAGTGTGTGTGTGGACCATGAGGACAGCAGTGTGTGGAGCATGAGGACAGAAGTGTGTGGACCATGTTGAAAGCAGTGTATGTGTGGACCATGAGGACATAAGTGTGTGGACCATGTGGAAAGCACTGTGTGTGTGGACCATGAGGACAGAAGTGTGTGGCCCATAAGGACAGCAGTGTGTGGACCATGAGGACAGCAGAGTGTGGACCATGAGTACAGCAGTGTGGACCATGAGGAGAACAGAGTGTAGACCAGAAGGACAGCAGAGTGTGGAACATGAGGACAGCAGTGTGTGGACCATGAGGACAGCAGTGTGTGGACCGTGAGGACAGCAGTGTGAGGACCATGAGGAGAGCAGTGTGTGGACCATGAGGACAGCAGTGTGTGGACCATGATGACAACAGTGTGTGGACCATGAGGACAGCACAGTGTGGACCATGAGGACAGCAGAGTGTGGACCATGAGGACAGCAGTGTGTGTACCATGGGGACTGCAGTGTGTGCACCATGAGGAGAGCAGTGTGTGTGTGGACCATTAGGACAGAATTGTGTGGACCATGTGGACAGCAGTGTGTGGACCATGAGGACAGAAGTGTGTGGACCATGAGGACAGAAGTGTGTGGACCATGAAGACAGGAGTGTGTGAAGGACCATGAGGACAGCAGTGTGTGGACCATGAGAACAACAGTCTATGGACCATGAGGAGATCAGTGTGTGGACGATGAGGACAGAAGTATGTGGACCATGGGGACAACAGTGTGTGTGTGGACCATGAGGACCGCAGTGTGTGGAACATGAGAACAGAAGTGTGTGGACCATGAGGACAGAAGTGTGTGGACCATGAGGACAGCAATGTGTGTGTGAACCATGAGGACCGCAGTGTATGGACCATGAGGACAGCAGTGTGTGTGTGGACCATGAGGACAGGAGGGTGAACCATGAGTAGAGCAGTGTGTTGTCCATGAGGACAGCAGTGTGTGGACCATGAGGACAACAGTGTGTGAACCATGAGGACAACAGTGTGTGAACCATGAGGACAACAGTTTGTGAACCATGAGGACAGCAGTGTGTGGACCAAGAGGACAGAAGTGTGTGGACCCTGAGGACAGCAGTGTGAACCATGAGTAGAGCAGTGTGTGGACCATGAGGACAGAAGTATGTGGACCATGAGGACAACAGTGTGAACCCTGAGGACAGCAGTGTGTGGACCATGAGGACAGCAGTGTGTGGACCATGAGGACAGAAGTGTGTGGACCATGAGGACAGCAGTGTGAGGACCATGAGGAAAGCAGTGTGTGGACCATGAGGACAGAATTATGTGTGTGGACCATGAGGACATAAGTGTGTGTGTGGACCATGAGCACAGCAGTGTGTGGATCATGAGGAGAGCACAGTGTTGACCATGAGGACAGCAGAGGGTGGACCATGAGGAGAGCAGAGTGTGGACCATAAGAAGAGCAGAGAGTGTGTGCACCATGAGGACAGCAGTGTGTGTGGACCATGAGGACAGCAGTGTGTGTGGACCATGAGGACAGCAGTGTGTGTGTGGACCATGAGAACAGCAGGTGTGGACCATGAAACAGCAGTGTGAACCATTTGGAGAGCAGTGTGTGGACCATGAGGACAGAAGTGTGTGGACCATGAGGACAGCATTGTGTGGACCACGAGGACAGCAGTGTGTGGACCATGAGGACAGAAGTGTGTGTGTGAACCATGAGGACAGAAGTGTATATGTGGATCATGAGGACAGCAGTGTGTGTGTGGACCATGAGAACAGCAGGTGTGGACCATGAGGAGAGCAGAGTATGGATCATGAGGACAGCAGTGTGTGTGGACCATGAGGACAGCAGTGTGTGTGGACCATGAGGACAGCAGTGTGTGTGTGGACCATGAGAACAGCAGGTGTGGACCATGAAACAGCAGTGTGAACCATTTGGAGAGCAGTGTGTGGACCATGAGGACAAAAGTGTGTGGACTATGAGGACAGAAGTGTGTGGACCATGAGGACAGCATTGTGTGGACCACGAGGACAGCAGTGTGTGTGTGGACCATGAGGACAGCAGTGTGTGTGTGAACCATGAGGACAGAAGTGTATATGTGGATCATGAGGACAGCAGTGTGTGTGTGGACCATGAGAACAGCAGGTGTGGACCATGAGGACAACAGTGTGTGGACCATGAGGACAGCAGTGTGTTTTGGACCATGAGGACAGAAGTGTGTGGACCATGAGGACAGCAGTGTGTGGACCATGAGGACAGCAGTGTGTGCACCATGAGGACAGCAGTGTGTGTGTGGACCATGAGGACAGCAGTGTGTGGATGGACAGGAGATGTTGGCACCACTGTCTGTCAATATGTCTCTACTGTGCTGTATATTGCTTCCCACATTTCTTTATGTCTTAGACGGCCTCCCTGTGATTCTTTCTGATGCCTGTTGGAGGACTGGTGTGCCTGGCTCTGTGTCACTTGCGGGGCGCTCAGGTCACTTTCACACATGTGTCTAAGCTCTTAGTTTTCCTGAGAGGACTGCTGACCAGATGTCATTTTGAGCAGACACAGTTCACCTGAGCAAACCTTTCGTAGTATCAGTCCCTCAAATCCAATATTATTTTATTTATAATAAATGAAAAGGTGTCTTTGGAGGGTCCCCAAAGAGTGAAAATTTCTGTGAGAGAAACACTGATCATCAGTCCAGATAATTGAAGCCAAATTCCGTGTGATTTAGAGACCAGGGGACCAGAGCACAGGGAGAAGTGAAGCCAGCACCCGCCACACTGACTTGGGATTGCTGTGGGCAGGTACTCATCCACCAGGCTCATGCTGTCCAGTCCCCCACAGCAGGAGGCCAGGGTGGGCCTTTCGTCGGCTCTCCCAGTCATGAGGGTGACATCATGCTCCATGCACCTGAGGAGTCTCCTTTCAGATGTTGCAGAAGCATCCCTCCAGCTTCTCCCAGCGTGGTGCTTCCTGCCACTCACCCAGAGCCCTCCACCATGACCAGAGGAGCTCATGACCGCATAGGAGTTTGTCCACCAACTCTAGACACTCCCCATGAATGAGGCTCAAGGCTCTCAGCTTCTCACTGACACGCATGCAGCGACTGGAACCTTCCCCTGTGGTCCAGGGAGCCAGCAAGGTACCCAGGCTGGGGTTCTAATGGCTGCATGTCCCTGGGCACGCTACTCAGTCACTGGGTGCCAACTTCCTCTTCTGCAAAATGTGGTAGTGTGAGTGGCCCTGCTGGGGTGTGTTAGACGGGAGGCCCTCCAGCTCAACCTTTTTGAACAGAGCCCTGAGCATGCTTAACATTGCAGAAATAGTAACTGTTATTGCCTCGATTCCAACATTATTAGAGCAGAGTGTTAAACTTCCAGAAAAGCAAACTGTTGCCCTAGCTAACATCAAACGTTACGCTAATTTCTTCTTAGTAAGTCAGCTTAGAGCCATTGTAAGTTGAGAACAAACAGAACATGCCCGACTGAGCACCCCAGCATCCTGCCTTCCGCCCGCGGAGCAGCGGACCTAGGGCGCTCCAGGTGCCCTCCTGGAGGAGGTGTGAGAGGAGGCCGGAACACAGGGCAGCAGAGCAAGGTGAGCCCGCACCCACTCCCCAGCGCTGCAGGGCCACACTGGAGCCTGCACGTCCTCCATCTGTCCTGTAGCATCTCGGGTGCTGACGAGGACAGACTGCTCACAGGGTGGAGCCCAGGCGAGCACTCTTCCCTTCCCTAGCAGAGGAGAGAGAACCAGTAGCTGGTCCAGACCCCCTGCCAGACCCAGCACCCACAACAGGGCCTGCGGGCCCCGGGGCAGGCAGCCCACTCAGTCCCCCTGCCTGCCCATGGGTGTCCTGAGGACCCAGGACGTGGGTGGTCCTCGCACACAGAACCTTCTTACCCTGGGGTCGCCCTGCAGGATCCCATCACCACAGGTCCCTCTGCCTCCCAGGAGACTGAGAAGGTCCAGAGACCGTGCAGCGCTGGACCCGGTCAGCACAGGGCGCGGCCCGCGGGCCACGTTATTGCAGGCAGAGCAGTCGCCTCTGCGTGACTCTTCTACCAGGGAAGATGGCCAAGGACCCAGAAGCCAAGAGGGACTCGAGCGCCTCTTCCTAGCAGGCTAGCTGACTCCAGCGCTCGCCCCGAGTCGTGCCTGCAGGGGGATCTCTGCTGAGCATCCCCAGGCGCCCAGGACAGGGTGGCCTCAGGCAGAGCCCGTGCTACGGTGCCCGGCAGCGCTCACGAGCGGCGCGGCATGAAGGGTGCGTCACTGAGCTCCCCGCCATGTTCCGTGAGGACTCTGGCCCCACGTGACTGTACCTGGCATCCTGTGCTCGATGACAGCCTGGGTCACTGTGTGATCGTGAGACACCCCGTGGGCAAAGCAAGGGTTAAGAAACTGCAGCTGGAGAGAGTCACTCGGGCGCCACTTGTAACTCCACCGTCAGCGTCACCAAGCCCCTGCGCTCGGTGTGCTCTGCTGACACAGGTGCTGGGTGGCATCTGCAACCAGAGGGCCACGCTGGGGTTCGGGGGCTGCTCTCCAGCCCCGTCACACCACTTCTGTCTCCTGACACTCCTCATGGGGCCCCCTGTCACCTCCAGGTGACATTGGCAAGACAGAGCTGGTGGGGCTCAGCCTCCCTCACAGTCCTCAGGGAGCAGAAGGATGTCCAGGTTGGCCTTTGCCATGTCTTCCAGGTGAACTTCATTGCTGAGGAAAGACCTCCGGCAGGTGCCCGCCTGCCGCTCCTAGGCAGTCCCTCTCAAGCTTCCTGCGGCCTCAGCTCCGCTTGGCTGTTTGGCTCTCCCTGTGCTCACACGCCGGCAGATACCACTCACTCTGATGGGCACGGAGACGCACCCTGTTCTGCTTCCCTGTGTGAGCCCCGGTGTCCGCCTCTCTCTCCCACATATCCCTCCTCCCCGCATCCTGGCCACCCTGCTGCCCCACTCTGCCCAAGCTCCTCACTCGACCTGGGGCACCCTGCTCCCAACACGCTCAGTCTCCACTGCCACCTGGGGTCTTCCTGTACACCAGCCAGCCTCAGACAGGACCCTGGTCACATGACACGTAAGTGCGTGGCTGTGAGACCTCTGGAGAGTGACCCCTGACCACAAGTCATTCGCATCACACTCTTCAGCAAGGGGCTGACGTGCAGCTTAGAGGCACTGGCTCCTCCCAGCACAGGGAGTTGCAGGGTGAGGCTCCTGTGGTCCCGTTGGTTTTGGAGTTTTTCCTTTTCCATTTCTCTGGATGGGCATTAGGAAAATTCCCAAAAGAAGCTAAGTGAGGCCGGAGTTGGAGGCTGGCCGTCCACCTGCAGCACTGCTGGTCGCGGCTCCCCCTGCAGACCCACACCTGAGCTCAGGCTGCACTGCCTGTGTCCCAAATGAACCTGGAAACCCAGACATCACTACGGAAGCGTGTGTATGTGATAAAGTCCAAAGGCCAGTTCAACGTGGCTCTGAGCCGGGCTCTGGGGTGGCTCCTTGAGTCTTCCCAGGCCATCCTGGCTCAGGCGGGGTCCTCAGCCTCTCCATTCTCCCTGTGGGAGGTGACGATGCTGGTTCTCACTGGAGCCTGACCACAGAGCATGAGCAGAAGAGGAAAGCAGGTCCCAGGGGGTCAGGACGGGAGCAAGCGGCCACAGGCATCTGAACAGACTGGACAGCACCGGAGCTAAGGCAGGAGAGCACTCTGCCCCTCCTGCCTGGTGACTTCCAGGACCAGGGTCACTGCAATCCACAGGTACACTTCTTTTGCATTAAAAAGAAAACTGGCTAAAAAGCAGCAGTCAAAACGAGGGTCCAGAAAAGGGTAGGAGGGGATGTGAATCTGAGTGGGGGCGAAGAATGGCTTTCAGAATTTTCCCTCCAACTTTTGGAAATAAAGAAATATAAATTGTTTTTGAGTCTAAACTAGAGTCCTCAATAAGAATAAGAGCATCTAAAAAGAGTGTACCCGAAAAGAATGTAAGAACACACCTAGTGAGACTGTATCCAGGTGCACCTTGTAAGGGTGCATCCAAAGGGCACAGCTGGTGAGAGGCACCTGACAGGAAGCATCTTCGGGAAGATGTCCAAGGAGTGTCCAACAAGGACACACCCCGTAAGGACATGTCTAAAGGAAATGGGAGCTGACACCTGACCTTCCCACAGAGTTTGCATACAGCATAACAAAGACTTTATTGGGAAGAAGGCTCGATAGGAAAGAAAAGATGAAATCCAGAGCACAAAATGTTCATTTGCTACAGTCCCGTTCTTCTGGGTTTCAGTGTATCATAAAATGACATCTCTGCAAGTGTCCATCCCTGAAGAACACTGGAATGCAATATCAAATCAGCAATGAAAACCTTCAGGAGTTGCTTTTCAGAAGCCCAGTTCACTAAGTGGATTGACTCTGCCACAGAAAGAAATGACATGAGACTTAGCGAGCCCAGGGTCCCTGCACAACCCCACCTCCAGCTCCATCCCTGAGTCTGCTCCTCATGAAACCAAAACTCTGCTTTAGTAACATCTCACTCTTATCTGTTATTTGGGTAGTAATACTGAACTTAACAGGCATTTCCCGACTTCTAAATAAAGTCACTAGAGACATCAAATAAAAAATGTCCTGGCTTTTTAATTCCCTAATATAGCATTTTGCATCATGAGTCAAATTTCTAAAATGGGAAAGTTCAACTCACACTAAGTGGCAGATCAGGCCAGTCAGCAGGGACTTGGCTGGTGGCAGGAGCCCCAAGCCCACCTTGGGACCCCTCCCTGAAGGTGTGCTCTGCATTCTCGGGCGCCCTCCTGTGGTGGAGTCAGGAAAGGCTGAAGCCTGTGGGTAAGGAAGGTGATTGCAGAGCACCCATGAGAGAGCCAGGCGGGTGCCCAGGCAGGGGTGATGGGCAGAAGAGGTGCCAAGAGCATAAGGTGCATCAGACTCCACTGGATTGTGCCTCTGAGTGAAAAGGAAGACCTGACTTAGGCAGCTCCCTCCTAAGGGAAGTCTGTTAAGAATGAAGAACCCATGAGCATAGGCACATGTCTGCATCTGCTGAAGAAAGCCCTCGAACATGCAGGCTCAGGTCCCGCCACTGCCCGCTTTGCCTGCCCCGAGGGGTTCCAAAACCTGAGAGCTTACACCCAGGGCATGCGCCCACAGCACCTGGCAGGATGCAGCCAGCAGGAGAGACAGCGTGTGGGAGAGCACAGAAAGCCAGCTCTGCATGTCAGGAGAGTGGTGCAGGGTGTGGACACAGGTGATCCTGACCCCACGGGGCCCATGCAGTCCCCCTCTCTCAGAAGAAGGTTGGTGTCTCCACCAGGTAGTCTCTGCACGTGGAAGAAGCAGGTGGATCGCAGCTATGTGCCTCTGTAGCTAGTGCACAGCCTTAACCGCAGGGCCAATTACGGGATTACTGTAAGCTTTTCGAGCTGCAGTCTCAGTTATGTGTGCCTGGGAGTCTAATTAAGCATTTTATGGAAGAAGATTTTGACATCGAGTGGGGCAGACCTATCCAGCCTCCTGGGCCTCTTCCAGAGGCCATGACAGCGTAGCGAATGGAAATGCATCTGTGCTAGCGCTGGGAGTGAGTCCCAGCCCCTCTGTGCATCGAGGCTGCCCTTCACGGGGTGTTCAGCCCATCACGTCAACCAAGGGACGGTTCCAATCCAGGATAATGAAATCCAAGTGCAGATCTGCTTTCAATAGGAATAATACATAAAGTTCCACCTTTGGGTTCAAAATCCTTTTTAACAACCACTACTGGGGCTGACCGGCTTAATAGCACCTCTGATTTAGAGAGTTGCATAGAAATGTCAGCAAATGCAAATGAGTGCCATCTCTCAAGGCTGTGTTCTGTCAATCAGTGGCAACTACGCTTGAAGTATTGTGTCCGTGTTGAGAGACACACGCTTCAAAGATGGGAATTTTAAGCTCTGATTAGAGACAGAAGAGGAGCTTGGATGAGAAAGGAACAGGAATCCTTGGGCTCAGGATGGTGAGGAAGACCGGGAAGCAGCCCTCCAAGTGCATGGAGCTGGGCTGTCAGGACCCCGTGGGGTCAGGGGAATGGGGCCCTGTGTGTCCTGAGCCCCTTCAAAAACCTGAACAACAGCCCTTGGGAAACAGGTGGTGTCAAATCTTGCTGATTTACCAAGAGGTAACTTTTTAGCAAGATGTGATTCCCAGCCTGAGCTGCAACAGGGGTCCTCCCAGCGTTCCTGCTGGTCACTCTGCCCACGGTCCACCAAGAGCTCCCCGTGACAGATGTCACTGCATGCCGAGAGGCCAGGGAGCAGGCAGTATGTTTATCGCCTGTCCTCCAGTGTTTAAGACTTCGTGTGCAGACGACATGCCGGATGTCACATGCCTCACTTTGCTTTGACGACAAGCAGACTCCACCTTCACTCTCCGATTTCCTCCTCCTCTCCTTCGCTTCCTCTTCCCTCCCTCCTGATAAAAGGGCACGTCTGGAGGAGGGTGCAATGCCTGCGCGCTGACCTGAATGGGGGCAGGCAGACACAGGGCAGGTCCTGAGGTGGAAGGGCAGGCATGCTGTCGCCTCGCCTGGTGCTGCCCCCTCCGGGCAGAAGGAAGCGCCTGGAAAGTGGGCTTTTGCGGGAATGCTGCCCGTGGTTGTTCCTGGCATAAAAGCAGGAGGAGCAGCACAGCATGCTCCTCGTGGGTCTGCAGTGCCGGGAAGGTCCCCAGGGAGGCCCCAGTGGGGCTCACGGTGGGGAGTGGCTCCACCGGAACCTCAGCCCAGTTACAAGGCCACACATGGACAGCAAGGCCACACATGGACAGTCCTGGGCCCCCCAGCCACCACCGAATGCAAAGACACTAACGGGTTTTTCTCAAAGGTCAATTTTTTAAAATTAATTTTACTGGTATGTTTAAAAACACATACCCGCATCCTATGTGGAACAAATTCAATATCTACCACCAAGTGAACAAAACACTGAATTCTGCTTAATTATTTTCTTTCAAATTTCTGGAATTTTTTTTAAAATCAGGAGCACAGATGGAATTTCCATCATCGTTTTGAAAGTCCTACTTCCTGTTCAAAGTGATCAGCTCCTGTGAATGGTGGCAACTGGATCCTGTGAAGTCTTCCACTTTGAATTGATGTCTGATGCAGGGAAGCAGCCCAATGGCCACTGCAAAGGAGAGGGAGGTGCGGGCAGGGCCCAGGACACAACTTTTGAACTATACATTCTGCCGGGTGGTACGAGGAATTACAGCAGCACAAGGCCTGTCCATGGGCATACCCACGAGTGAACAGAAGCGTCCAGGGCTGGGCAGAGGAAGGGAAGGGGACTTGGCCCCACCCCGACACCAGGCTGGGTTTGGGTGGTGTGTGGGAGCTACGACGGAGCACGCTGCAATACTGCCATGGAGAAGTTCGGTGCAGCTGGGCACCACTGAGGTGGCGCCACCTCACCACCCTAAAGTGAAGAGCACCCTCGGAGTGAGAATGACCTCCCCTTCTTTAACAGAGCACGTTGCCATTGCTGCTCAGAGTGCTTCAGGCGTTTGAGTCCCTTCAGCTTCGCACCAAGTCATAAGTGCCAGCCCAGGGTGCTCAGAGATGAGTGCAAGGAACAACCAGAAAGAACAACCAGAGACACCCTTGCCTGAGCCTCCTGCGGGCAGCAATGCTCAGCAGCTGCTGGCACCAGCACGCAGACACCTCAGCTGCTCACGGCTGGCTTCTGTCAGTTCTTCTCCAGCTCTCCGCAGCAGAGTCAGGCAGTGGCTGATCTGCAGTCAGTGCTGGGCAGTCTTGCCCTGGCCCAGTGAAGTGGCCACCATTTTCTAGACCATGTGGGCTGATATCTCTGTGCTGACAAGGGCCTACACCACCTTAGGAGGTCAGGAAAAGCTCTTAATCTCGAAAGAAATCAATGCTACCAGTACACTGACTGGGACAGAGGGCTGATCCACTTGTCTCTAGTGCCTGGGTAAATGAACAGAAGGAAGAATACAGAAAACACCCCAATTAGGACAAGGCCAGTTTGGTACCACAGCAGTTTCCCACCTGAGACAAGGTCATCTTAGATACCATACCACTTTCCCACCTAGGACAAGGTCATCTTAGATACCACAGCACCTTCCCACCTGGGACAAGGTCATCTTAGATACCACAGCACTTTCCCACCCGGGACAAGGTCATCTTAGATACCACAGCACCTTCCCACCTGGGACAAGGTCATCTTAGATACTATAGCACTTTCCCACCTAGGACAAGGTCATCTTAGATACTACAGCACCTTCCCACCTAGGACAAGGTCATCTTAGATACCACAGCACCTTCCCACCTGGGACAAGGTCATCTTAGATACCACAGCACTTCCCCAACTAGGACAAGGTCATCTTAGATACCACAGCACCTTCCCACCTAGGACAAGGTCATCTTAGATACCACAGCACCTTCCCACCTGGGACAAGGTCATCTTAGATACCACAGCACTTTCCCACCTAGAACAAGGTCATCTTAGATACTACAGCACTTTCCCACCTGGGACAAGGTCATCTTAGGTACCATAGCACTTTCCCACCTGGGACAAGGTCATCTTAGATACTATAGCACTTTCCCACCTAGGACAAGGTCATCTTAGATACTACAGCACCTTCCCACCTAGGACAAGGTCATCTTAGATACCACAGCACTATCCCACCTGGGACAAGGTCATCTTAGATACCACAGCACCTTCCCACCTAGGACAAGGTCATCTTAGATACCACAGCACCTTCCCACCTAGGACAAGGTCATCTTAGATACCACAGCACTTCCCCAACTAGGACGAGGTCAGCTTAGATATAATAGCTGGGGTTTCTCCTTGTATATTTTATGTTTTTTGTCAGGAAACTGATGGATTTATTCTTCGTGAAGCGGCTGCCACCCAGCAGGCTGAAAGTACTTGTGAGGAAGAGTCCTAACAGATGGTCCTGGGAGCTTCCAAATGCCAACTGCAGGTACCCAGGACTGCTGCTTCCTGCCCAGCACCTGGGGCTCTGTGAGTCCTCATGTCACCGGAGTCCACATACCTCCACTCCCACGAAGCTGCCCTCGGCTTGGGAGCTACGCGTGAGTGGGGTCCGTGCCCCAAGCTGGGTGTTGGAGGACCAAAGAGGCCCAGTCACCAGAGGGGAACTGAATGTGTTGAAGACTTGAAACCAAGAGCCCTGGTGGAATTTCAGGTCCTGCTGAAGTAGACCAGGGAAGAGAACGCCACCCCGGTGTGAGGAGGAGGGAGAGGCGCTCGGTGCAATTTGGGCAGAAGCGTAAGAGAGAAAGGAAGGAAAGGAATGACCAAGGAGAAAGATGGTCACCAGGGCTGTGAGCGTGCCCACCTCGTGCCTGGTCTCGAAGACGGGCTCGGCTGTGGCCGAGTCACACCATCATGCTAAAGAAGCCTGGTCGCCACGGCGGCTCACCAAGGAGACGCCACCATGCGGCGCCTGTGCCAAGGGGCTCATGCAATCTGGCCCGATAGCGACCTGGAACATCCCACTTAATCTTTTTTAATCCTGAAAATACAAACGTCAGGTAGCGTTTTACTTGGTTTCATTGTGTTTTATGGCCATCTTTTCTTTTTCATTCTCAGTCTGGCTGGAGTTCATTTTCAACTGCTTTTCAGCCATATGAAATCGGGGTCCAGCAAACACCAACTCGGGTTCCACGGTGTTCCTTCCGTGGGACTCAGGTGAGACCCGGATCTGTGAACTGATACCAACACTCAGGTGGGACAGGGAACAGCGATGGACCTGGCCCTCCCCACGCCACCCGGGGAGCGCCCTGGCAGCTGCATGTTCTGCAGGTGAAGCACTCATACCAAGCGCCACTCGTCCTCTGCCCGAGTCACAGTCCTAGCACGAAGTCACCACCAAGAGTTTGTGTCACACACAAGTAGAACCAGAGATCGCTTAACTCAGAGGCTGGGCACCATGCACGCTCCCGGACCCACCCCGCCTGCTTGTACCACACCAGAACACTGCCAGTCTACACCACAGCTCCTACACCCTCCCTACACTGCCTGTCAGGTCCAGAACACTGCCCGTCTACACCACAGCTGCTACACCTTCCCTACACCCTTCCTGTCAGGTCCAGAACACTGCCCGTCTACACCACAGCTGCTACACCTTCCCTACACCCTTCCTGTCAGGTCCAGATCACTGCCCGTCTACACCACAGCTCCTACACCCTCCCTACACTGCCTGTCAGGTCCAGAACACTGCCCGTCTACACCACAGCTGCTACACCTTCCCTACACCCTTCCTGTCAGGTCCAGAACACTGCCCGTCTACACCACAGCTCCTACACCCTCCCTACACCCTTCTTGTCAGGGCCAGACCACTGCCCGTCTACACCACAGCTCCTACACCCTCCCTACACTGCCTGTCAGGTCCAGACCACTGCCCGTCTACACCACAGCTCCCTACACCCTTCCTGTCAGGTCCAGACCACTGCCCATCTACACCACAGCTCCTACACCCTCCCTACACTGCCTGTCAGGTCCAGAACACTGCCCGTCTACACCACAGCTCCTACACCCTCCCTACACCCTTCCTGTCAGGTACAGACCACTGCCCGTCTACACCACAGCTCCCTACAGCTTAGCATCGTCACAGGACTTGTTTGGATGCAGAATGGCTTAGAAATCTGTCCTGAGCCATTGCAACAGGGGACATCCATGCTCTCTCCCTTGTGAGACGCAACGTGATCATGTGATCCTGATTTCCTTTCTGCATCGGGTGAGCTTTCCAAGTGCCTGGTTTAGACATGGTGTACCAGGTCTGTGAGCTGATGCATCCTGGGATCTGTTCCTTTTTGGCCGCCCCTCTGTGGCTGTCCCCAGAGCCGCCAGCGCAGGAGAGAAGGCACGCCATGGCCTTATCTGCCCGGTGCTGCCATGGCGGCCCCATGGCCTGACAGCGGGGAGTGAAGGGCCACCTTGTCCTGCTCCAGGCCTAGCGGCTTCAGGCGCTCATGGACTGGCTCGCAACTGGACTTGCCTCTGAATTCATAGGTGTCAAATACTGTCTTCCTTCTCTCTCAGAACAAACAGTACCCTCAGGGGTAGAAAAGGATCATTTCAGCACAGTTGATGCACAGTTTCCCAGACCAATGCAGGTCTCTACTGCGCGCTGCCCGACAGGGCATCTGGTGGCTCAGGGTGGAAGTCCTCCACAAGGTGCTGAGGGAGGCGGGGTGGGACCCCAGTCCTGAAGATGACACAGAGGTCCTGCTGGGCCCCCCTCTGAGGGGAGAAAAGTAATTCAGGCTGCCTTCAGAGGTGCAGACCAGCTTAGCATCCAGGGGCGTGGGACAGACTCTCAAGACTTCAGATCCTCCTCCCTGGGGACAGGCACATACGGCTCCTTCAGTGAGCACTGGGACAGGAACCCAGGAGAGTGCTGTCCACTGCTGACACAAAGACACAGACCTGGGGCTCGACCAGCCGTCGCATGCGGGTGAGATACCAGTCGTCAATTCTGAGATGCACTGAGGCTCTGGCTCCACGATTCTGGAAAGGGGTCATGTTATCCTTCACAGCTCCCAAAGGAGATGCACATGTGCATTCGCGGGCTGGTCTGTCAAAGTCGATTTAACTCTATCTATGACACAGTTGAAAACCTGTGCTCACGTCTGCTCACTCCCTGAGGAAAGTAATTACGCATAACCAAAACAATTTATGATAGGAATGATTCCCTCGTCTCTGTCACTTACAGAAATAAGAAGAAAAATACACATGGTCTGGCCTTGGAATGCACCTACTTTTTCAAAGAAGAAACAGATGTCGATCCAAATTAGGGTGTGCTACACACACTTACGAAGGCCAGCTGCTCACTGGAAATAACACAGGTCTGAGGGCGAGCAGGTTGCACAAAGCACCAGGAAGACAGAGGGGGGGACACACAGTGCTGTTTCTAAGGAATCATTTGGGTGCAAAAAAAGATGATCACCACGTGCAGCAGATCCTCTCAACCTTGAACTAAGGGAATGGAGTGACGGTACCTGGTAAGATCCGGGAGGACGGTGCCCACAAACAAAGCATCGGCCTTACGGAGAGGAGACATGGACACAGCCTTGGGAGCCCAGACATGGTAAACTTTAAGCCCCCAAAGAGAGGCCTGGGCCTTGCTGTCTCCACGAGGACACGGATGGGATAGAAGGAGACAGAGAATCGGGCTCCCTGCTCCACCGGTGCAGTTCCATCTGGCCTACCTCAGATAAGCTCATGGTATCCTGAAGCCACGTGTGCTCCGGTAAAGCTGGTATCCACGCCCCGACCGCATGTGCTTGACGTCTCTGTTTAGTACTCTGGGCCAGGGGCCAGGGGCATGGCTACTGAAGCAGTGTGTAAGAACACACGCAGGGCATGCTCAACACCTCTTGTGTGATCTTCACGGTGGGCTAAAAAGACGTTACTACCTTCTCCCCTTTTCATAGAAAAGGAATTGAAGGTCAAGAAAGCTAAGCAACTGGCCTGAGTCACACATCCAGTAAGACACTGAGCTGTGACTCCTACGCACCGTCACGGACTCCCGCCGCCTAAGGCTCGCCAGAGGCAGGGTGTGAAGCTCCTGGAGAGGAGGACATTCTCTGAATGCAGCCTCTGGACCCCAATGAACCTTCCAAAGCTCAGAAGGTGATTTGAAAAGAGATCAGTACCACAGAAAAGTCCAGAACATCCAACATTTCCCAGTGATCAATCAGTCAAATTTCAGTCTTATCTCGAGTACTCTGCAAAACTCAACTATGTCTTGATATTCTTGATTAGAGGAGGGAGTAAAAAGAAGATGCCAAAGATTTTATAGCTTTAAATATTTTCCTGGACGAGAGAGGACCACAGCATTTTATACGCGACTGTGATTTTAAGAAAGTGTTCTTGGGGAGTAAACAGGATACTTCCTGAGTGGTGTAAGCTCAGCTCCTGCACAAGGACCCCACATGTAGTTGGCACCACTGCAACCCAGGAAATCCTTGGAGCTATACAGGGAGGCAAAGGGCGAGAGGTTTAAAGCAAATAGTTTTGAGAGGGGGAGGGAGTAAAAAGACAAGAAAACCTACTGAGCCTCAAACTGTTCTTCTAATCTCGAACCAACAGGCCCCCACTGCCAGGGTAACAGGGAGGACACACTACCTTCTGCACGTTGAGAAATCCCTGGCAATTTCAGGTAGCTCCTGCGACGACTCTGGGGGAGAGTACCAGATCTCATTTTGAGAACTGGCCTCAGTTTCCCTATTGTCTTTAATGGGCTTTAAGAAAAGATGTGTTTATACATAGGAGTGTATGTGTCTGCAATTCTATCTGCACATGTATGTACAGACACATACAGCAGCTCTCCTTGAGGGTCCTTTCTAAGGTCTCAGAGGTCTACAGAGAAAGACTGAGTGTGTGAAACTCCCAGCTCCAGCTATGGTTTCTAATCTACAAGTCATTTGTGAGACAGAAGGCAGGGGCCTGGGAGCCCCAGAAGAATTTTAGGTATGAACAATGAACTCCCTAACTCCTTCCCCCTCACACTGCTGAGAGAGGGAGAGAAAAAGAAAAGGAAAGCAAAAGCGGATGCCACAGCCTGCCTCGCTTTACTGAAGGGCAGAGGGACTCGACTTCTGCTAACCATAGTTATTTTCCGTAAGATAAACACCCTCCTAGCCGTCCTGGCCACTTGAAAGCCCCTCGACACACGGGCGTTCTCTCTACCTCCGTGTTTTCTCAAGCACTTGTTCAAAAACACATTTAAGTGGAATGTTTTCGTTTCTGCAGATTGCATTAATTATGGGTTCGCAAGCATGGCAGGCGCACGAGGTCTGCCCGAGCTGGGCGCTGCAGACACCCGCCTTGGCGGAGCAGCCGCGGTTGGCTTGGCCGGCCGCGGGCGCGCTCGGCCCGTCACAGCTCGCGTTTGGCTCGGCGCACCTCGGCCCCGCCAGGGCTGCCGCTAGGAGAGACAAACAGAGCGGTCCCGCTGTGCCCCACCGCTCGGGAGCGCGCCTGCCCGCGCACAGCATCTCGCCTCCGAGAAGAGGACCCGGCAGGAGCAGGCGCGCCTCCTGGCCCATTTCTGCCCTGAGAAGGGAGGAAGGTGCTCACAGTCCCTCCTTCATCGGAGCTTAGTGGAAGCGGGTCAGTCATCTGCTTCTTCCTGCGCTCCCTAAACAGGGTCGTTACCGGGGAGAGGCCCACGAGTGGGACCTCCGCTTGAGCCCATTTCGCCCAGCAAGTGACCACTGGATCGGCACGGCTCCCTAGCCAAGAAACCACCTCCTAATGCAGTCAGGCCAGATCCCTGCGGGGTGAGGTGGCCTGAGTCCTCAATGGGTCCGTCCTGGGGACAGCCCCAGGGCAACCGTCCCATTCCTCCTTGTTCCCGCGGGAGCCCTTGCCCGCCTGAGGGTGGATAAACGCAGGGCACCCAGACAGACCCCTAACTTTCACCCTTCTGGAGACCTTCTGGGGAGCCCGGTTCAGCCCAGTGGCCATGGGCCCAGACACGCACTCCGCTGGACGGGTCTGGGTCCCACCTGCTCCAGGCACGCGGGCGGAGGCGCCAACACCCGAGGGCCACCTGCTCTCCTTGTCTGGGTCGGGAAGGGAGGTGGCACTGCTGGATCGCCAGACTCCGGGGTCTGGGGCTTACCGTGAGCGCCGAGAACTTCTGCGCGGGGGCGGGCGGCAGCAGCCCCGCGAGCAGCGGCAGCCAGCAGAGCTGCGGCGGCAGCATGGTGACCCGGCGCGGGGTCGGCACCGGCGACCCACAGGGAGAGGCCGCGCCCTGTGCCCTGAGTCCTGAGCCCTGCGCCCTGGCACGGCGGCCGGGAGCCTGTGGGCTAGCGCGACCGACCCCACGGCGGAGGCGGTTCCTCCGCGGTGCTGGGCCCAGGACTTGACCGGCTCAGCTGCAGGCACTGAGCGCTCCTCCAAGAACTTTGCGGCTTCCCTCGCTCCTGTCAAATACCCTCAGAACTTTCCGGATCCTCCCCTCCCTTCCCCCCGCCCTCTTCCCTCCCTCTCCCCTCTCCTCCCCCAGCCCCACCTCCCTGCGCGGGCCGCAGAGCTGGACTAGGCTCTTAGGCGCGCTCTAAGGAGGGACTGCCCTGGGAGCAGATCTGCGGAAGGGAGATGGAGAGGGGCCACCAGAGAGGGCTAGCGCCCCAGTGTATTTTCCTGCCTGCTTTCCTGAGCGCAAACTAGTTGCACATGCACTCACATATATATGCGCGCACTCACACCAACATGTGCGTGCAGATAGAGCTCCAGGGCACAACAGGAGGCGAATGTGCAGTCCTGCCCCAGTGCAGAGTCTGTCCACTCCAGACCAGCCCACGCGCCCTGTTCATCCACTAGGGTGAGCCTAAAGCTTTGGCCAGTCTGCCAAGCTGGTGGCGCTCCTTGAATTCTGAACTCCAGGACTCCTCCTACAGACCAGAAATGGCCCTTCCATGTGCTGGCTGATCGGCTGCCTCTCCAGTGCCTGGAGCTGAGAGACATCAGGAACACTGTGCCATGGGTGCCATTTTGCTGTTTCTCCCACTGGAGGGGGTGGACACACAGCTCCGGGAGGGTCTGACTTGGACAATAGCCTTAATCCTAGGCGAGTGGGGCTGTGGTTGGGCACGCCGTGTAGACAAATGTGGCTGCTTTTAACAGCTCTGTTGGAGCATTTCAGGTGTTTGTGCAAGGAGCACAGGGTGGTAGAGGCTGTTAATTGGTCCGTGGAGACTTGATGGAAACCAAGAGAATTTTGCACACCCAGATTCTGGATAACATCCACTGCAGAAAACATTGCTGAAATAGTTTAAGCCTTGGCTTGTAACTTTACAGGAAAAGGCCCTCATTCCATCTCACACAGAAAGCCAACAAAGTGAAGACTTTCAAGAACAATGAATCAATTGACTTGTCAGGGGCTCTGGGGGAAGAACAGAATAGCAAATCCACATCTGAGCTTTCGTCTGCTGTCAGGTTCACGATTTGGCTACGAACAAGGGGACAGAGGGCTGCCTCAGAAAGTTTACGACTGGCTTCTTGGAGGGGCTGCACTCCTGCAACCTGTCCACATTACGTGGGAGGAGGCATCCACACCGCCACAGGGGTGATGCTGGGGACCAGGAAAGATGGCAGAGGAATGATCCTTCCCAGGAGGGCTCCTCTAAGAAGTCTCTTTCAAATTCCAAAGCCCAGAGAATCTATTAAACACTTAAACACATTCCTGCTGGTTTGAGGACACAGAAGGAAATTATCATAAAACTCTCCAGGGATTGCTCTTGGGCCCAGGGAAACAGGTGAGCGTGCAGCTGCGAGCAATTAAGTAAATAAGCACTGCTGTTAGGCAACGTCAATAAAAATTAAAGTGAAAATAAAATCGATCAATAAACGTTGCATACCACTAATTCTAAAATAACCTGAAGAAGAAGATGTACATCCAGAGCTGATGTACCTCCTTTAAACAGCATTTGCTATTGAAGATTTCTTCTCCTTTGTACTCTATTGAGAGTGCTGCAAGTTATGAGCTGTCTGATATGCTCCACTTTTCTGCAGAATTCAGAAGCCTGAGAACACATGCATTTATTTACCTGCATCTGCTACAAAGTGGCAATCAAGGAGTAGACCTAACCACTCCCATTTTACAGAAGAGGAAGGAAAGCAAAAGAGACCAAAGGCCTTAGCCAGATCTCCTAAGCCACAAAATCAGAACAGAATCCAGATGTCAAAACTTGCAATTCTGACCAAGCACTTCACTTCCTCTGAAGATACAGATGGCAAAAGTAAGTTTCTGGGCCCTCCAGGCCTTGTATCCGAGAATCTCACTGCATCCTTCATGTGTTGACTGCAGAATCCTCTGACAATTCCAAAAAGATCAATAAAGTATATTTGTCCAAGATGCTGACAGATGAGGCAGGATTGTAGCCTTCAAAGGTCTTATAAAATCTGGATGAGCTTATGTAGACTGAAAGCCAAATTTCATTTTTTCAAAGACCGTAGAAGTGGAATTTGGAGAGATATTGTTTCCATTTTTGTGGAGAAAAATAATACATTCATTTAAAACCAGGAGATAATTTTCCCTCTCTGTTATATTCAGGTTCCCAGAAAGTCACTATTGGCCTAGCAGCTGACACCTCAGAAAGCTTCAAAGCTAAAGCAGAATGTACCCATCTCATGATTTCTGAGAGTTCCCACAGCACAGAAAGAAGTCCTCTTTGCTTGGAAATGAGGCCATATTTTAAATTAAGAGGTGATTTAGGGCCCATCCTAAAGTGTGGCCTGTGGATCCAGAATCTAAATTTCTGCCACTGATGAGTTACAATAAAGAAGAGCCAGAGACATTAATGACAAGAACTGGCTCTTCTCACAGGCCTCAGCTCACTTCCCCTCTTCGGTCATTAATATTGGCTTACTGTTCTGCTGCTTGTACTATGCCAACCCTGCAGAAGGGTTGTGCGCTTTACACAGGCATGGTGTGATTCAGTTATCTATCACTCCTGGCTTACTCCTGCTCAGCAGAAAGCTCCTTGTCAGCCATTTTCCATATTCCCACATGAGTGTGCAAGGTACAGGCTTAACTGAATGTCCTTTTGTTGTTCAGTGACTTCCAAAACTTTCCTTGGTCATCCTTCTGAGTGTCCACTGAGGCCAGGTGGAGTGGGCGGGCCCCTCCACTGTGTGATCAGCACGCCTGCCTCCTGTCAGCGGCCCGTCTTGCTGATGTCTGCCCCACGTTTCATCCAGCCATAGCAAGTGGAGTCTTCCCAGCTCACTAGGGTTCCCTTCAGCAAATTCTCCACGGTTGTCCTTTTAAACTGCCCCCACTGCTAGACAAGAGGTGGGCAACTTCCAGGGCCTGTGAAGTCTCTCCCCTCTGCTCCGCCTGACGGTTCTCACGGCCCACATTGTTCTGTAATTTGCTCCTCAGTCCGTGGGCAAACCGGTGGTCCCCATCTGTCCCAGGCTTGGGCTCTGCACCTCCAGAGAGCTGCGTGCCGGGGAGAGCAAGCCACCTACACGCTGGATTCCAAAGTCGGGGAGAACCTGGTGCCCGGAGGGCAGACGGGACAGTGGAGCAGGGAAGGTGTCTGAGCCACTCAGGGTCCCTGCCCCACTGGGGTTGTTGCTGTGCCTGTTCACCCACGTCGTCACCTTCTTCAGATGCTGATGACAGGTTCCATGAGGGCCCTGTCGTGCACTTCATGGAAGTTTCCATGAGAACCGGAATGTGCAGGGGTCTTGCACTGGCACCCAAATCACTTGCGCGGGGTGCGGGGAGGTCCGTTGCATAGCTGGCAACGAGGCCCAGGAGGCTGAGGATGTGAGGCTGGTGGCAGCAGACTCCTTTCCATGCTTGGCTCGGAGGCCAGGGTCTTTCCCTGCGGCCTTTGCATCTTGGATGCTGTTGAAGGACTTGTCCACTGCAGTGGACCCAGGGTCCACTCTGCTCCCTGATCTGGAGAAAATCAGTTCTCATGTGTTTTAAAATCATAAACCCCTTGAGGTGTGATGACAACTACTGGCTGTCTTGTCCCGAAAAATGAGCAAACCTGTGGACGAGACCCCCTCACTCACCGATTTGCTACTCTGTACACACACACCTGGGGCATCCACAGTGGGAACTGCCCTCCAGAGTGATGCGTGGTGGCTGTCCCCTCTGAAAGGCGTGGTTGTGGTGTGGGAGAAAGCCATCCTAATAATCAATCTCATTGATTATTCAAAACACACAGCAACGGCCGACACACATGGCCAGGCTCACTGGAGGCCCTCAGCACGACCCTGGGGCTGTGCCTGCCTGTGCCTTCATGACGGCCTCTCCCAGCCTGTGAAGTTCACAGAAGCCTCCTCCGCCCAGAGCCAGTGGACGTCACTGCCACCAAGGCGAAGCACCATACAAGGTGTGCTCCCGGGAGAGGAGGAGCAAGTGCTGAGAAAGCTCCCTGCGCCCCGGCTCTTCCAGACGCAGGTGTCCACGCTCCTTCAGGCTTTCTCTCCTTGTTGACCTGATCTAGGAGTCCTGCCTTCCTCTCTTCATATGAGACCTTTCTTAGCATGAGAAAAAAACGTTGTATTAAATTTTCATTTTATTTCTTCTATTTAGTTGTACATGAGAGTAGAAGGCATTTATACATTTTAATAGATCATGCATAAATGGAGTGTAATCTCTCCTTTTTCTGACTGTACTTATTGCAGGATCACATCAGTCATTAAGATGGCCACAGAAATACCCCTTGCCAGGAATACTCGGGCTGTGTGCAGACTAGGCAGATGCAATGTACACCACGAGAGAGGAAGAGGAAGACCCCCAGTGAAGGGAGCCTCCGCTCCCCTCTGAAGCTCCCTCCTCCCACCTGTGCCTCGCTGTGCTCAGGCAGCATGGACTCCCAGCCCCCCGGCCCCACTTCTCCCTCTGACTCGAAGCTGAGTGTCCCACTGTATCACACACCAGGAACATCTTTAGCTCCTCCAGACACAGCATCAGGCCCTGGCTAACCGGCAGGAAACAGCAAAATGAAAAGTGCTCCCAGGTTGACCTCCCTCCTGCTGGGCCTGACCCTCTTGTGGGCTGTCCATCATTAGCTATCTTTGTCCATCTGCATAACCAAGAACCCTGGCTGGTGTCAGCCAGGAACTCAGGATCCCTCTGGTTTGGGCTAGTTCCGCCTCCATACTGCAAAGTTTCTTACTGCCTTTGTCCCTAGAAAACAGCATATAAACTAGAGATTCAGTTATGTGGTTTTCAGGCCGTTTTACTCCTAGTTCCACAAGCCCAAAGAAAACCAGATTTCTTCTTTGCTTTTCCCCTTAAGGTGACGTGGCCTTGAGGGCCATGGTGCTGACGGTTTGCAGGTGGCAGCTCCTCCGGGTGCCCACAGGCCTGCCTTCTGTGGCTTGCAGACTTGCAAAAGGTGATCTTTATGTGCAACGGATGTTTAAGAACGCGGCATACGATGTGGATCAAAAGTGTGCCCTGGAGTGTAGCTGGCACGCCTGTGCCGGAGTGGCCCTGCAGGCACCCGGGCGGGTTGGCCTGGTGCAGCTGCGAGCCTGGCAGAGGTTCAGGTGAGAATCACACAGCACCTGTCCACTGCCTCTGGCTCCAGGCTCCTCGGTGAGCCCTCCTCTGCAGGCAGAGTCATTATCCATCCTCCCACGTGCTCAGCCTCTTAGGACCTTCTGGAACAACAGCACCAAGCTCAGCCACTGCAGCATCATAACCCAGAGCACAGCGAGACACGCGTTGCTCGGTTTTCTGTGACAGACAAGTAGTTGTCTCTTGAGAAGTCAGAAAGGATTTCCATGGAAATGCACCTTGGTTTTCTAGGACCAAGTGAAATTACGACTGTCTAGATTGTGTCTGTTACCTGGAAGGAACCCATTTAGTTCAGGGGTACTAAGAAGTCTGTGCTTGATTGGACAAGGTCACAGGGTTGCCTCGCTCTGCACCCGCCCGGTGTGACGGGCTTTAACTGCATGGGGTTCGGAACACTGGTCAGCCTGAAAGAGACTGAAATTATCAGCCAAAAAGAGTATTCTTGG
The DNA here is from genome assembly GCF_902686445.1 of Sciurus carolinensis. Classification (NCBI taxonomy): domain Eukaryota; kingdom Metazoa; phylum Chordata; class Mammalia; order Rodentia; family Sciuridae; genus Sciurus; species Sciurus carolinensis. The sequence continues at coordinate 1,595,133 of NC_062219.1, forward strand.
ATTTCATTATCATCTGGTGCTGGAGTATCATCAGCCTTGTTTTTATTCATTTTTGAGATTTAAAAATTCGTTTTAAGAATTTTTAGTTTATTTTATGATCTTTTAGAATATTTAACAAGTCTGATTCGTTTTCTACCTGGAAAATAATGGCATTTGCACCACACAGTCCACAGGAAGTATGCCATTATTTTATCTACCACAGTGAACAGAAAAATGCTTCCAACATACCTAAGACGCAGCACCTTCTTCCCAGTAGATTTCAGGGCCCTTCCTTCCCAGAGATGCCAAAATGTGCATGCAGGAGCGAGTGTGCTTTCATTTCAAAGAGACTGTTGGACAATGATGGATTTGTTTTTATCTTATGTTATCATTTTTGTTAGAAATAAGAAAAGTGAATGCCCACTAACCCCCAAAATAACAACAGTTGAAAACCTAAGAGAAGCAAAAGAAGAATCCAGACAACCTCCAGACTCCTCCAAGCAATGGCCACACAGGAGGCGAGGGTCTACCCTGCTCTCCGTGGAAAGCCCCTGGCGGCAGGGCCATGAGAGAAAAGAGCAGGGCAGAGGGCACCCCCTCGAAGGCTGCGTGGGCCCATCACACAGCGATGACAGTCAAGGATGAGGGTGCGCCCCTCCCGGAGGCCAGCCGAGGAGCAGGGCCACAGGACAGCAGGCAGCAGGGCTGGGCATGCCGGGGCAGGTCGCAGGACAAACGTGGCAAGGTCTCCGCTCTTCCTCCCTCTGGGGCCCTTCTCCCTCTGGAAGGAGGCTGCCATGCATCCTCCTCGGAAAGCCAACCCGCTCAAAAGAAGCCGGAGA